>NC_138176.1:61051580-61651580 GCF_964165515.1 Mesoplodon bidens | reverse complement strand
AATTAAACCCACTGGATGAAATGATGCCATCAAGTAAGAGAAGGCATACTGAGAAGAAAAGACAACTGAGGACTAACTCCTAGGCTCTTCAATATTTAAAGGTAAAAAAAAGACAAAAAGCAGCAAGGAGCATGTGAAAGAAGTAATCTGCAAGACGGGGGAAAAATTAAAAGAATATGATTTCCTAGAAACCAGGATTAAGGAAGTGATCATCCCTATCAAATGATGTTGAAAAGCTGAATAAGGTGAGAACTGATAACTTTCCTCTGAATAGTACAAGATGGAATTACCAATGAAACTGATAAAACAATTTCAGTGGAGTAGTAGAAAAGAAAGTCTAATTGGGATGGGTTGAAAAGAAAAGGGGAGTTGAGAAGTGAAGGTGGTAAAAGTACAGAAAATAAATATCTACTACGTGTCAGATGCTTGAGATATCTCAGCAGGCAAAAATACAAAAATCTAATTCTTCATAGTGCTTATATTCTAGCAAAAGGAATAAGACAATGAACAATAAAAATAAAAGAAATAAGTAAATTATATAATATGTTAGAAGGTGATTGTGCTACAAAAAGGAAGCATAATTTTTTGTTGTGAACTTTTGAGGAGAAGGATATAAAATAACCACCTGTAACAGAGGAAAGGGACTAGGTGAGACTTAGAAAGTCAGCATAATACAGTGTTTTATTTTAGTCAAGTTCAGCTGTTCCAGGGTAAGTGTGTAAGATATTGAGAATAGGGTTAAAACACAGAGAAGGCTCTGACAAGCAAATATGACAAAGGAAAAGAGAAGCAAGGGAATTAAATTTTTACAGAAAGATGATTACAGCGATTGAGCACAGTATCTGAGCTGAGTAAGGAGAGACGTGAAGTCGTAAGACAATAACAGTGAGAAGTGGTATGGTCAATAGATTGGGGGTTGCAAGGAGGTTAAAAAAAAATACTGGGATGACTACTGAAATAAAATGATAGTAGAAATAGGGATGGTTGAAATTATATTTGTGAGGTGGCAAAGGTCTAGGGATGATCATGGGAAAGGTGGTTGGAGTGGGATGGAGGAAAAGATCATTGGAAATGAAGAGGTCAAGTAACTGAGAGGCCAGAATGTAGAACGTAACAGCTACATAGAACTTGAAGTCACCAAGAACTAAGATGGGAGGAAGAAAGTGAAAAGGCTGGTAGAAGTGTGCAACATGATAATATGGATGGAATATTTAGATATTCCAAACAAGCTCAGGGTTTGGAGTGAGGATGGCAAATAAATGATTGGAAAGCAGCTATAAAGATCTCAGAAGTTGCTTGTTAATTTTATCACCCCCGTATTACATAAAGCAAGGAATTAAAAACATCCAGCAAGGGAAAGGTCTACAAAAGCATCTTTAATGAATATATAGGTTTCACTTAATGCAATAAAGTAAAGGGAACATTAAAAGAAAAGACTGAGGATATAGGGGATTGCTGATGAAAGACCACAAGTTCCAGAAGACACAGTGGAAAAAACTGGGGTGCTTGTAAAGGTGTAAATGACTGGGTCAAATTAGAGATTAAAAAAGACAAAAGGAGATAAGAATCCACGTGACGATGAATGAATGACCTGATAGTCGGCCTTTAATTCCTGCTATGGATGGTGTTGCAGGCAGAAAGGTGATTTTAACAGAAATGCTTAAAATCTTAAATACAGTTATAATTTTAAGTGTGTTCTTAGAATTTTATTCATATCCTCTACATGGCAAAATAAGAAAAATCTTTTCAAGAACACCTCTGGATTGTGGCTCATAATGGTATGTGGATTATTTTATGACACTAACATACAGTTCCCTGAGAGTTCTAAAAAGGCAGCCCACATATAAAGAGAAAGTCAGTGTATGACCACGTGTTACCACAAAGGCACATTTGTATAAGAAACGCTTAGGGCCTGAATGAATCAGGTCAAGTTTACATAGTCACTCAAGGATACCTGCATTTAGAGAAAAGCAATCTAAAAGATTAACACTCCTGTTTCTAAGAAGTCAAATGTTTTAGTATCAGTCATAATCCAATTAATTAATAAGCAGTATTAATATTTATTTCATGCAATATTATAGAGCTTAAAAATTAAAAGTTTAAAAGGAAAAGGATCTGTGTTCAAAAAAGGCATGAAAAACTTTATATAAAACCTAGCTAACAATTAATTTAAGGGGGAAAGGTTGGTTAATAGCAGCTTTCAACTATGTATCAAGAAGGTCTTCGAAAAGAAAAGGCCAGAATAGTAGTTACATGAATGCTCAATGTGTGTGGGGGGTAAAAGATAAAGTAGGAAAAACATTATATTTTGATGAAGGAAGGCTTTATTTTGTTATATACACTTAGCAGTATGATTCATTCAGCTACAATGTGCATACTATCTGTCCAATTTAGTCAAACAGCCTTCTTTAACTGAAACATAAAAGATGAGATATCTTCCTGAATCGTAAGCCAGTGATTTAAACTGCTTCAGGCGATCAGAGGATGTGAAGCCAAAGTCAAAATAGTTTAGTTCATATCCTATGGGGACATCTTCAGAAAAGGCATTTTATATCTATATGCCTATGTTTACCCACATTTCAAAACAAATAAACTGACTGATATTCAGGCTATACACAGTAATAATCTTAAGTACAAAGTAGGAAAAGATAAACAATATATACACACTAAATAATTTTCTTCTTCAAATAAAACAAATAAGTACTAATACCACTGAATATGTAGAGAAACTGGAAGATATATGGACAGTTTATCTTAGTACTCATTCATTCATTCATTCAAAAATATTTATTGAAGTTCTAAGATGTGACAAGGACTATTCCAGATACTGAGGATTCTGCAATTAACAAAACAGAAGCCCCTACTATCATGGAGGTTTCATTCTACTCTAGCACTCTAGACAATTGTCTAGGTTAACCTCTAGAAGGAACTCAATTTTGAAACATTTCTAAAGTAAAGAATATACAAAATTAGTTAAAAGTTCACCTCTGCACTAAAATATCCACTCCCCTGACTGTACTTACTCAACCCTACAAGAGTATTTTTGACTGGCTTCTAATTATAAGGGATAGTCCAAACTATATTTAGATTAAGTAATAAGTTTTATCCAATTATTAAATACTATAAGGGAACTAATCACTAAAGCTGTTCATGTTCATATAAAGCAAAGATGGAATGCTCTGTATGTCTCATAGGTCCTCTCTAGCCTGCTTAATTCAATTAAAATAATCCTAATTCTAGGCTGCTAAGTAGTAGAGAACAGGAACGATTTTCTACTTAATACTTAGAATCTAAGTGTTCCTCACATAGAACATCTTTGACCTTTTTAAATTTCTTCCAAGGATTCAAACGTTCACAACACAAAACTTCTCTGAGCTTCATTATCTCTGTCTGTTAAAATGATAACAAGAGTACCTATCTCTTAACAGTGTTTTGGGATTAAATGAGGTAAATCACAAAACGGGCTTAGTGTTCAATCATAATTGATGACATCAACCATCTTAATTATCCTAAGTGTGAGTTCTCAATAATAGCAGTTTACATCATCAACTTCCATAAAACTATAGTTAAGAAAGATAATAAACAAGCTACAATAGGGATATTAAAAGATTTCTCTATGTTTTGGCAAGATGATCACATGCTTATGCTCCTCAAACTAAGCAGATTTAAAGTATCAGTAATACTAATGTTATTAATATGCAGCATTCCTAAAAATGACCGAGTTGGAGAAATTTTCAGGAATCAAATAAAAACTTCACTAACAAGATGCTTTATTAGCATTTTATTTGCTTCTGAAGACTCAGAAGTATTTCCTATCTTTAAAAACACAGTTTTTGCCTTTTATTTCAAAGTAAAGTTAAAAGAACTTATTAAATAAATAAACAAATATACAAACAAAGGAGTTAAGACCATTTAAAAGATACTGTTATTATCTTCTAGTCTCATCCTGGTCAGACCATATTGGAAATCTCGAAAATGATTTCATTCAAAGAAATTAAAAACAAACAATAGAAACAAACCCAAGTAAACAAGTAGAAAAGTCCTTGTGTTTAATTAAATCTGGAAAGTGATGATGGACTACAAATAAAGAAATTAACAAAGACAAAAATACTGAAGACCTGAAGTAAAGCAAAAATACTACTAATAAGAATCTTTCATTTAAAAACTCTGTGATCCTTCAAAGATCTTGAAGAAAACCAAAAAAATCCCCAAATGGAGAGGTCACTAAATATCCATGAACACTCACCCAACCATTGGTAGGAGACCTCTTGGAGACCCAGATGCTTGAATCAGCTGAAATAGTACCAAGTTTTTACTGATTACTCTTAACAGGGCAATGGAGCACAGGCTAACTCCATACTATCAAATACTAAAAGTCATTATTATTGATTAATTTCTACCTACTACCATTACAAATTATTCAAAGGAGGAGGCGACTGAGTAAGTTCTAAGGTGAGTGAAACTTACTGCATGCATGTGTGTAAATGCATACATTTTCTCCAGCTCTCTTCGTGATGTAAGTCTGATAACATAATTCTTATAAATGTAAATGTACAGGCAGAATAAAATTTTCTAAGTTAATATAAAATTCTTAAAGAAATCATGTAAATAATTTTTATATTGGTTCATAAAGAAAATTTTAAGAAAACAATTTGTTTTTTAAAGATACTGCAAAATTTCTCAATTCTAAGTACTTTGGTAACACACAGGAAAAGATTTTCAGTCCCCTGCACTTAAAAAAATATATAGTTCTTAACTTTAGGCCTTTTAATATACTAATGGTTCTTCTCATCAGAGGATTTTCATATTTCAACACATAAAAGAACTTGTAACAGTTAAGACTAAACAAAAGCTTCCTTTCTCAAAGGTGAGGACTATATTCAACATTATAGATTAAAACCTGTAAGTTATCTATTTAACAGAAAATATCTGATGTTACCTAATTCAAAAGAGGAGTAAAAGCACTATCAATACTTAGATGAAAATACAATAATGTTCTCCTCAATCTCAGGAAGCTGGGAGGTACAGTGATCCTCCCACCACCACCCTTCATTCCCCCGCACCATGACTTATTCCAAAGGTCTATGTGATAAAAATTAAGACACTCTACTACTGCGCAAATGGCCAAGAACAAAAAATGGAGGGGTCTATATTTCTGTATTTTTCTCAAGTAACTTAAGATATAAAAATAACTTCTGCCTGATACATGTGTATCAAGCAAGAAAACAAGTGAAAACAGCCCTCATTTGGATTAAATGTTTAGATAGACAGGAAGCAAAGAACAACACTGACATTGTAATGTCAAGTAAGCACATTCAAGCTATCAAAGAAACACTGAAATCTCAAGCCAGCAAATATACTACCAACCTGGCTGATAAATGATTTAACTGTTACATTTCTAAAAACAGCTTTGCAATATATTATATCTATCACTTATTGAATACGAAAGAACTTTTGAAGTCAGAAACAAAATAAGGAAGACCAGAAGTATATAAAATTTTCTTCTGCCTATTGTAGATTAAGAAAATAAAGTCAGGGAGAGATTTGAGAATAGAATGGTGAAAAGGAAAGCCTAATAGAAGACTAGCTCTACAGTGATTGCAGATCCTAATGTCCCTAAGAATATGAAGAAAAACTAAGGACAAAGAAGGAAATAATCAAGAATGGAGTAGAGACTGACATATTAAAAACTTGTGTGAGAGAAAAATTCAAACATTTTAGATGTCTATTGCAAATTTTAAATGACAAAGTGTATCAATATTACCTTTCTTTCGAAAGAGTGCATTTAGGTAATTTTCTGCTTGGCATTCAATCTTTTCAGTGTTGGACTGGCCCTGAGATGATAGTTCCTCTGTTGGTGTCGACTGTGAAGAATCAAGAGATGGTATACAATCCTAAAATTAGAAGAAAACAACATTAAAAAAATCACTTTTTATTTAAACATGGGACTCCATTTAAAATGGCAAAAAAATTCTCTAAATGTTTATTTTTTTATCTTTTAAATATATCAAATTATATACAGAACATAAAATTTGAGAAAGGAGTCAGGAAAAAAGAAATTTATCTTTGACAGAGGGACAAACTAGCCTTATTCCTTAGCAAAACTATTGTCAAAAAGGGGGTGGGGGGCAGGTAAAATATATTGTTAAATAAATTCACTATATAGCATGCCAGTAATCAGAGTTTTAAGAACAAAGCAGATATGTTTATCCACTAATCTGACCAAAATGGGTGCAAGTTCTCAAATTCCCATTTCTTCTCAGCCCTTCCCACAACAGTACATAAAGAATTAGGACTTCCCACCATGCAAGAAGATGCTGCTTGTCTAGTTTATGCCCTGTTTACAGTAGAAACTAATAATTAATCATTTCACAGGAGATAATTATGATATCCAAAAGACTTCATGAGAAAGTAAAAGGCTAAAACGTAGTACTACATTATCCTCCAACCACTGATTCCTAAGAAATCAGACTACAGGGTGGTCTCAGACCAAACTAGGCTCACCCGTGTCTACCTAAATACAAAACAGATCTGAACTGAACTTTATGAGTCAAAGAGCTTTAAGAAAGAAATGTGAAATAAGCAAAAAAGATGAGAATGTTGGGATTTTTACCTGCAAGTTAAGCTAAATGTTAGACTTCTAACGTAAGACTTTAAAATATTCTTCTCATTACCAAAATCAAGTATTTAAATTTCACTGTAAGTCACAAATTTTCAGAACAAATTAAGTTTAAAAAATTGTGTTACAATTGTGCAATTAGTTTAGAAATAATTTCACAGCACTAAAACTTACACTGACTGCTTCTCTCTGTAGGTTACAAAATGAACATTTTTCATCCATAGACCAGTCAGTCAGCTCTTCTGGTTCACAGTCTTCAAAAGAGGGAAAAATATTGATTAAATACACTAACTTTATTAAAACAAATAAAATTACCACTCGCCACAGCAATGGCTCATATAAAAAAGCTAGCTACCAATGTGAGGGGAAAAGGCCCCCCCAAAATTAAACTGGTGACATCTAGAAAGAAATACGGAGAGTAATTTTGCACTATTATCGGACAAAGTAGCAAGAACAATGAGCTGGCTATAAATTAATTTTCCAACAATAGAATTTTAAGTATCATCTAGCCTTCTGAAAGATTCAATTTATCACTGTCTATTAATTTTTATTTTCACTATGAAAGAAGTCAGAAAAAACAGGGAGATACGGGGATAAAGGAATAAATTTTGCACATCATGAAAGACAACATAAAACAGAGAAATGGAACAAAGCACCAGAAAAGCCTACAGATTTGAGAATATGGAATGCTATCCAAGAAAAAAGTAGAAATCCACTGCTAAGAAGTCAGATCAGATTTTCATTACGTGCTAAAGGCTTTGTTGCAAGAGTTAGAGCAAAAAGCAAGTAAACAAGTTATATTATTCAATACCAAACATGGATTTTTTCCACAAGAATGTTCCTTATAATTCAACTGTTGTAATATATTAGCGAGTTCATGGAAAACATTTTCTAATGAAGGAATTTTATGAAGATATAATAATATTGCCATCCTAACTGTACTTGGTTTAGACAGTGATTTTTCAAACTTACTCCTTGCAACAGAAATTCCCTCCAATTTCTTTTCCCAAATAAATTCATACACAGAACCTCAAATACATAAACCATTATCATCTGAGGCAGCTACATTGGAACTAATTTGAAAAGCACTGGTATACCACAGTAATTTCTCTTATACTTTTGAAATACATAATGAAATTGAATACATGTTTTCTGCTAAACTACACAGGAAATAAACTCATCCTTCTGGAATGATAATGAATAAATACTACTTAGGTTTAGCCCCTGGGATGCTCTTGCATTAATCCAGATATATAGGTCAGAATAGAAGATAATATAATTTGCTGGAATATAAAGAGTATAGTGATAGCTTCCTTTGATTTTGGCAGTGCTCCAGAAATATTCCTTTTATTTATTTAAGCTTGGAAAGAGGAGGGAATGGGAATATAAGATCCAGTATGGAGTAATGGAAAGATGACTGGATTTGAAGTCTCCAAAAATCTGGAATGGAACTTATTATTTGTAGCCTTGCCAAGCCACAAAGGTTTTGTTTTAATTTCCACACCTGTAAAATAAGGATCCCATCACCTAACTTATTTGTGATCAAATTTTAAAAATATGAAAATACTTTATAAACTACAAAACATCATGCAGAGGTGAATTATTAACGAGGTAGAGTCGCTAGTCATTATTTTTTAAATCCTGTACTATCACACATATATTTAATAAGGTTAGCTTGCCGAAGACAAATTTTAATTGAATATCTGCTTAAGAAAACTGATCACTTTTTGTAAACAACCTGACAAATGAAAAGGTTTACATAACCTATACAGTTAAAAACCCAGAATTGTAGTTATGCAGGTTCATAATTTTCTCCAACCTTTCACCCAGTCAGTACAACAGAAGCATAGATTCACACTCTTGAATATAGGACTGTGCAGTGTCTCTTACAGAGAGCGAGGCACAGCTTTCTGACCAATGAAATTAATATAGAAGAACTGACAGTATACCATTCTAAGCAGAGGCTTTTAAAGGCATGGCAAATTTCCCCAGTTCTCTTGAATTTCCACCATCCAACATCAGAAGAACTTGGCCCGTAAAGCCATTAATCCTTCAGTCTGGAACATGGAGTCATGAGGAGATGTTATCCCCATCCACAGCCTAGATTCCAGTGAATAAGGTCACCCATAAACATGCAACAGATTTTGGAGCTGTTTGTTATGTAGCATTACTGTAGCAAAAACTTGACTCATATGCCAAGCATAACATAATTTTGATAGATCAAGGAAATCTTACTGCTTTTAAAAATTATGGCCTCATGAATAGGGACTATGAAAGGAATCCAGCATTGGGATTTTTGAAAAATAGCTGGTAGGTCTGGAAAAGGTATTTCTGAAAAATCATTGAAAGGTTTCATTAAGTTTCAGTGATAAATATATTGACTCAAGGGACAACAACTTTGGGTTAATTAAGACAATTACCAGTTGTAAAATAAAATTGGGCATGCTGAGATTATCCTCATTTATTTTAGTTATTTTAGGTGAAGTTCTTCAAGGAAATTCAATTAAAATAAATGCCTACATAGTTAAACAAATGGCAGTGAATAATCAATGATTACATAAATGCCATTAAATGTTACTGGGTTCAGAAATCTATGAATTTACTTAAAAATATTTAGTAATTATTCTTTATATAGCAACTTTTAATTTTCAGTCCAAATAAATGATGATGGTATACATTTTTTTATATATAGGAAAAGCGATTTTGAAAAATCACCTGGAGGCCAGACTTCTCCCTCTGTCCAGGTTGTCCTTTCAGGTCAAAAAAATTAAATAAGCACTACAACAAAACACATTCATTTTATCTCTCAAACAAAATTTGACAATGATTCAGATATTCATCTCTAAAATAAGCTGTCTCTCATTTTGAAACTTTAATACATGAAGGTATAAGCTCAAAAAGGGTCAAAATATGTACCTTATACAACTAGCCTTATTAATAAAAGGCAATGTCATATATGAAACTGATAGTAAATGAATGATAAAAATCAACCTTTCTGCCATATATACATATTCTTGTGGTCAAAGTCTGGCTCCAATCATTCACCTGATTTATCTGGGAAAGATAACAGTCTTTGAAATTAGAGAGCCTTGTAGTGAACCTTGGTCTTTCCACATACTATTGATAGATGTGGCCTTGGGCAAGTCACTTTCTCTGAGCTTCAATTTCCTCACTGTACAATGAGGATAATAATAATTGCATCTTAAGGCTGTAGTAAAAATTAAATAAGAACATACGCAAAACACAGAAGTCCAGTAGATGTTACTTTCATTTTTTTTAACTAATCACACTTCTTTTAAATGTTTTTATTCTCTTCAGTACCCTCAAGCCATAGAAAATAAATTTGGAGTTCCTAAAGTTCAATGAAAAGTGAAAAAGAATACTGAAACTAGATTTTTCATTAAGGTCATAAAAAACTGATTATAACTTTGTTAAAAGATACATAACAGTAGGCAATATAATTAAAAAATAATTTTTCATTATGAAACTACATATTAACTATATTGAAAGTACAAAGGAGAAAAGAAAAACTATTCATAATCCCATCATCCAGAGATAACGATTAATAGTTTGCAATATCTCCTTCCAGTTTATATTCTATACCTTTTAAAAAATAATGATAAACCTCTAGCCTGGCTAACGAAGGAAAAAAAGAGAAAATATCAGAAATGAAAGATGGGCCATCACTACTGATCCTATGAACATTAAAAGAGTAACAAAGGAATATTATGGACAACATTAGTTTCCCACAGATTTGGATAAAATGGACAAATTTCTTGAAAGACACAATCTACCAAATCTCACACACAAAAAAATATGTAACCTCAATAGGCATTTATCAAAGAAATTAAATCAATAATTAATAGCCTTCCAAAACAGAAAGCACCAGCCCAAATGGTTTCTCTATAATCTGTTCCAGAAAACAGAAGCAAAGGAAATATTTCCTAACTCATTCTTGACTCCAAAACCTGTCTGAACAGACACCTCACCCAAGACGATATGCAGATAGTAAACAGGCATATGAAAAGGTGCTCAACATTACATGCCATCAGAGAAATGCAAATTACGACAAGATACCACTACACATCTATTAAAATGGTTAAAGTCCAGAACACCGACAACATGAAATGCTGGTGAGGATGTAGAGCAAAAGGAACCTAAATTCACTGCTGGTGGGAACACAAAATAGTACAGCCGCTCTTGAAGATAGCCTGCTTCTTACAAAGCTAAACAGAGTCTTTCCTTTCCAAAGGATCCAGCAATGGTGCTCCTAGGTATTTAACCAAATGAGTTGAAAATGTATGTTCACACAAAAACTTGCACACATATGTTTATAGCAGGTTTATTCATAATTGCCAAACCTAGGAAGTGACCAGGTCTTTCAAATAGGTGAACAAACTGTAGTCCAACCATATAAGACAGTTTTACTGTTTTATTGAACTTTGCTTTACTGCACTGTGCAGATATTGCATTTTTTTTACAAATTGAAGGGCTGTGGCAACACTGTGCTGAGCAAGTCTATCAATGCCATTTTTCCAACAGAGTTTATTCACTTTGTGTCTCTGTGTCACATTTTGGTAATTCTCACAACATTTCAAACTTTTTCATTATTATATTTGCTATGGTGATCTGTGATCAGTGATCTTTGACATTACTATTATAACTGCTTTGGGGTCCAAGAAGTGTGCCGATATAAGTTGTCAAACTTAATCAATCAATGTTCTATGTGTGTTCTTTTTTTTATTGAAGTAGAGTTGATTTACAATGTTGTGTCAATTTCTGCTGTACAGCAAAGTGGTTCAGTTATACGTATTTATATTCTTTTTAAGATTCTTTTCCATTATGGTTTATCACAAGATACTGAATATAGTTCCCTGGGCTATACAATAGGACCTTGTTGTTTATCCATTCTATATATAGTGGTTTGCATCTGCTAACCCCAAACTCCCAATCCATCCCTCCCCCGCCCACTCCCTCTTGGCAACCACAAGTCTGTTCCCTATGTCTGTGAGTCTGTTTCTATTTCATAGATAAGTTCATTTGTGTCATATTTTAGATTCCACATATAAGTGATATCATATGGTATTTGTCTTTCTCTTTCTGACTTCACTTAGTATGATAATCTCTAAGTCAGTCCATCCATGTTGCTGCAAATAGTATTATTTCATTCCTTTTTATGGTTGAGTAATATTCCATTGTGTATATATACCACATCTTCTTTATCCATTTATCTGTCAATGGACATTTAGGTTGCTTCCATGTCTTGGCTATTGTGCATAGTGCTGGTATGAACATTAGGGACGCATGTGCCTTTTTGAATTATAGTTTTGTCTGGATGTATGCCGAGGAGTAGGACTGCAGAATCATATGGCAACTCTATTTTTAGTTTTTAGAGGAACCTCCATACTGTTTTCCATAGTGGCTGTACCAACTTACATCCCCAGCAACAGTACAGGAAGGTTCCCCTTTCTCCACACCCTCTCCAGCCATTTGTTAATTGTAGACTTTTTAATAATGGCCATTCTGACCAGTCTGAGGTGGTGCATAATTATAGTTTTGATTTGTATTTCTCTAATAATTAGTGATGCTGAGCATCTTATCATGTGCCTGTTGGCCATCTGTACGTCTTCTTTGGAGAAATATCTATTTAGGTGTTCTACCCAGTTTTCAACTGGGTTTTTTGTTTTTTTGTTGTTGAGTTATATGTTTGTGTATTGTGGAAATTAAGCCCTTGTCAGTCACATCATTTGCGAATATTTTCTCCCACTCTGTAAGTCGTCTTTTCATTTTGCTTATGGTTCCCTTTGCTGTACAAAAGCTTTTAAGTTTGATTAGGTCTCATTTGCTTATTTTTGCTTTTATTCCTATTGTCTTGGGAGACTGACCTAAGAAAACACTGGTAGGATTTAAGTCAGAGAATGTTTTGCCTATATTCTCTTCTAGGAATTTTATGGTGTCATTTCTCATATTTAAGTATTTAAGCCATTTTGAGTTATTTTTGTGTATGGTGTGAGGACGTGTTCTAACTTCATTAATTTGCATGCGGCTGTCCAACGTTCCCAGTACCACTTGCTGAAGAGACAGTCTTTTTTCCATTGTATATTCTTTGTGTGTGTGTTCTGACTGCTCCACCAACTGGCCTGTCCCCAGCATCTCTCCCTCTTGCTGGGCCTCCCTATTCCCTGAAACACAATATTGAAATTAGGCCAATTAATAACCCTACAGTGGCCTCTAAGTGTTCAAGTGAAAGGAGTAGCAGCAAGTCTCTTGCTTTAAATCAAAAGCTAGAAATGATTAAGCTTAGTGAGGAAAGCATATCAAAAGCTGAGAAAGGCTGAAAGCTAGGCCACTTGTGCCAAACAGTCAAGCTGTGAATGCAAAGGAAAAGTTCTTAAAGGAAATTAAAAGTGAACATATGAATGATAAGAAAGTTTTAGTGGTCTGGATAGCCAGCCACAACATTCCCTTAAGCCACAGCCTAATCCAGAGTAAGGCCCTAATTCTCTTCAATTCAGTGAAAGCTGAGAGAGATGAAGAAGCTGCAGGAGAAAAGTTTGGAGCTAGCAGAGATTGGTTCATGACATTTAAGGAGGGAAGCCATCTCCATAACATAAAAGTGCAAGGTAAAGCAACAGTGCTGATGTAGAAGCTGCAGCAAGTTATCCAGAAGATCTACCTAAGATAATCAATGAAGATGGCCACACTAAACAACAGATTTAAAATTTAGACAAATCAGCCTCATATTGGAAGAAGATGCCATCTGGGACTTCCATAGCTAAAGAGGAGAAGTCAATGACTGGCTTCAGAGCTTCAAAGGACAGACTGACTCTCTTGTTAGGGGCTAATGCAGCTGATAACTTGAAGTTGAAGCCAATGCTCATTTACCATTCCAAAAGTCCTCATTTACCACATTACCTGTGCTCTATAAATGAGACAACAAAGCCTAGATGACAGCACATCTGTTGACAACATGGTTTACTGAATATTTTAAGCTCACTGTTGAGACCTACTGCTCAGAAAAAAAAAAAAAATTCCTTTCAAAATGTGAATGTGACTGCTCGTTGATAGTGCACCTGATCACCTAAGAGCTCTCATGGAGATGTACAACAAGATTCATGTTGTTTTCATGCCTGCCAACACAACATCCACTCTGCAGCCCACTGACCAGGAATCATTAAGAAAAACATTTCATAAGGTTACAGTTGCCATACATAGTGATTCCTCTGATGGATCTGGGCAAAGTAAACTGAAAACCTTCTGGAAAGGATTCACCATTCTAGATGCCATGAAGAACATCCATGATTCATGGGAAGATGTCAAAATACCAACATTAACAGGAGTTTTGAAGCAGCTGATTCCAACCCTCATGGATGACTTTGAAGGGCTCCGGACTTCAGTGGAGGAGGTAACTGCAGATGTGATGGAAATAGCAAGAGAACTGGAATTAGAAGTGGAGCCTGAAAATGTGACTGAATCATTACAAACTCATGATAAAACTTCAAAGGATGAGGAGCTGCTTCTTATGGATGAGCAAAGAAAGTGGTTTCCTGAGATGGAATCTACTCCTGGTAAGATGCTGGGAAGATTGTTGAAATGACAACAAAGGATTTAGAATATCACATAAAATTAGTTGATAAAGCAGTGGCAGGTTTTGAGAGGACTGACTCCAACTGTGAAAGAAGTTCTACTGTGGGTAATATGCTATCAAATAGCACTGAATGCTACAAATTGTTTGTGAAAGGAAGAGTCAATCAGTGTGGCAGACTTCATTGTTGTCTTATTTTAAGAAATCACCACAGCCATCCTAACCTTCAGCAACCAACACCCTGATGAGTCAGCAGCCATAAACATCAATGCAAGACCCTCCACCAGCAAAACAATTACAACTTGCCAAAGGCTCAAGTGATGGTTAGCATTTTTTAGCAATAAAGCCTTTTTTAACTAAGGTACATACATTGTTTTTTAGCATAATGCTATTATTGCACACTTAATAGACTATGGTATAGTGTAAACATAACTGTAGAAACCAAAAAATTTATATGCACTGGGAAACCAAAAATTCATGTGACTCACTCTATTGCGTTATTCTCTTTATTGCAGTGTTCTGGAACTGAACCGCAATACCTCTGAGCTATGCCTGTACACTTGGATAAGTCTCTGTGTACACATTGAGGAAAGCTAATATAACTTATATAACTAACTATAAAATAGTATTCGATTCTCTGGTTTTAATATAAATAATCATCAATTCATTTTAGAAAGCTACTCATTTTTTAATTAATACTAGGGTATGGGTTCCTAGTAGGAAGAGATACTACCTATTCATTTTTCTTTCCTCATTGCTCATCACAGTTCCTAACACAAAATAAGCATTCAAAATATGTCATCCAATAAATCTTATTAAAAAGTAGTTTTGTTTGCTCCATCATCATAGTGTTAACAGTTGGGGGAAAAAAAGGATATTAAGCCAAAAATATTAAATGTTGGTCAGTGGTATAAGTCAGGAATTAGCAAACCTTTACTATAATATAAACAGCCAGAGCGCAAATATTTTAGGTTTTGCAGGATATATGGTCTCTGTCACAACCATTCAACTCTACTGTTGAAGGACAAAAGTAGCCATAGACAATATGTCAACAAATGAGAGGGGCTGTTTCCAATAAAACTGTACTAATCGGGCATTAAATATGGACTTCATATAGTTTTCACAGGCCACAAAATATTATATCTTCTTTTGATTTTTTTCAACTATTTAAAAACATAAAAACCATTCTTAGCTCACAGGCCATTCAAAAACAGTCAGTGAGCTGGATTTGGCCACAATGCGATCACTTGCATACCTCTGATATAATTTCTCTTTGAAATGTGGACAGAGCTAGGGAAAAACCAATAAGGATATATCAGCCACTTTACACCTGCCTACTGTATTCTTTTCATATTTTGTAAATATCCATAGTCAGGGCAAGTAAATCAGACGATCGTACAAATGAAAGAAACTGGTTCCCCAATAAGACATGAGAAAGGATTGACTAAAGCAGAAAACAAGAGTGAATTTCTGCTTAAAAGTCATGTGACAGCAGGAAAAGTGAATTCTGGGTTGGTAGAAGAGAGGCATAGAGTATGGGGAACTTTTCAGGGAGTACATAAAAATTGATGACATTCAAAGTTTCTTTGGAGACTTTACTCCAAAAAGAAATAATAGTTATGTTTTCCTCAAAAGGACAAAAAGTCCCAAGAACAGATCAAAGGAGACAGAAAGCTTTTGTTTCCAACAAATTAAAAATTAGCAACACTCAAAAGCTTTCGAAACCATTCAATCTGGAGGTGACTCTGAATAGATTTCAAGAATTAAAATATAAACTTCTCAAAACACTAATACAGATGATAAAAAGCCTTAAAATTAAAAACACACTGTATGCCAGAGTTGACTTTCAAGGTAGCACTATGAAGTTTAGAGTACATTTTTCCACAGAAACAGTAGCAGATTGGCAATGCAGTCTATTTAACTTAAATGTTTTATAAAATAAAAATACTATGCATTTAATTTTATAATAAAAATAATTTAGAGTAATATACAAGGATCCCTTGGCTAGCCAATTCATCTAGTTCCTGAGTTTTGGAAAGTGAGTAACAAGGGTTCAGATTTCCAATGATTTATCTAAAAACATACACTCACCTATGTGACTCCTGCATACAGATTTGTATAATGAGAAATACCTACCCCTGGTAGTCCTAACATCTAAATATTAAACCATTTTAAACAATGATAACAACAAAGAATGCACATTTATTTAAGAAGAGGATAAGAAAAAAGCTGGAGATGTCTATAATGGATAGCTTCTACATGCCTTTTCAAAGGCTCTACACTTTGATAGCTCTGTTGTAACCTTCCTTCAAAATGTATGGCTGTCTTTATCTTTGCACAGATACAGATTTATTACTACAATTAATATTATCCCTCTTAAGCCTGAAACTTTGATTAGAAACCTTTTTTTTTTAATTCAAAAAAGCAAAGAAAAGGAGGAAGAAGTTACCTAAGAAACCTGGAGAAAAGTTAGAACATTTGGGGTGAAAAAGGGCAACATCAGTATGTGCCTACGTGTGAGAAGAAGATTGAGTTCCAAAGCTTAGCTAATTTTGTAAATCCTCCCACCAAAAAAAGCACAAAAGAGGATATAAGGTACAAGATCTATCAGAATTAAAAGAATAAATGGAATGAGGTATAAGCAACAGGGTATTAAATTAATTACCATAGATCTACAATGTAATACTGTGCTGCCATTAAGAATGATGATCCAGAACTTTATATACCCAAATGATACACTAGTGAACAAAATCAGTAGTCACAAAAAACTATATACACTGTATATACAGTATGTACTACTTTAATAAAAGAATAAATACATCTAAACATATATTTTAAATTTATATAAAAATGGTGAAGGTTATCTGTGGGTTGTGGAACTAGGAGTAATTTTTTTCTTTCTGATTTATTTGTATTCTCTCATTTTCAAAAATGAACATGTGTTACTTGTATGCTAAGGAAATACTAGTCTAAATATAAAATACAAGAATTTATTTCATTAGGACATTCTGCCCTTTATGTAATAAACTAATTTCCGAAGACATAAATATATGCACACATAACTATATATATAAATAAATGACAGTGAGGGAAGCAAGACGCTTAGAGTTACAAGTTGCAACTTGGGTTATCAGAAGGCAATTAAGTATAATGCTGACTTCTGATCTGAATGAGGACAACAGGTTTAAAAAGAAAGGTTGAAGAAATATCAAGCACAGGTTAAATTCTTGTTTCTTCGGATTTTTCCTTTCTTCATTTACATGCTCAGAAAAATAGGTGAAAGTACAATTAGTAGTGTTTATAAATATATCAGGTAAAAATATTTAATGCAGTGTTAAATGATGATAAAACGAGAAATGAGTATAGTTAAGAGATAAAAGAAAAAGCTCTTAGCCATAAGAATGATAATACACTAGAATAAGGCACGTTTTGGAGTCTCCATCCTAAAAGTCATGTTCTGCATGGATATCATTCATCTGACTGAACACGGGTGGTTGGTACAAATGACCTTTCATAGATACCAGCTCTATGGTTCATAACTCAATTATCCTGCTCAACATTAATTAAAAAAAAAAGAATAAGTAGAAAACTTTTGATTGCCTCAACTCAAAAGATTTATTTATACAAGATACCTTGGGTCTTTGTAGAATGGAAAGTACCAGAGAAAAATAGAAGCTAACAGAGTTATTAGCATATAAAACTGAACAGGTACGAGATTCAGAAATAATTGTACCAAAATCAAGGTAGAAAATTTATACTTGCACTGCCCATTTTGTGAATGACCTGTACTATAAAATTTCAAATGTCTACAAAAATGTTCTCTCGTAGTGCTCTACATTTCCAAGCAAGTAATAAAAAACTAAACTATATTACAGCAATTACAGCATAGATCAAAATCTTCCACCAGGATTTATGCTAGAGTGTTTGGAAGAGGAGGCTATAAGAAATAACAAATAGTATTAAAACTCTGAACACACATGGCAGGGTATCTCAGAATGACAATCTGAGTTTCAGGCTGCCTATATCATAAGCAACAGGAGATATTTATTTAACTGAACCCTTTTAAGTCCTCTTTAAGAATAAGTCAGGGCACATAATGTTTAAAATAACAAAAATTAAATTTTACCATTAAGCCAAAAACAAGCTTTGTTTTCTACTTTGATCAATGTACTAAAAGTTTTTAAAAGATTATATAATAATGTAATAATAGAAATTTTGTTTTAAATTTTGTAATTATCATTATTACATTATATAATAGAAATAATATTTAGATCATTTTATTTACTTATTTAAAAATATTTTCCAATTAAATGAGATCACAAATTCATTTTAATACGAAGTTAGTATAGAACAACCATTTTTCATTTGTAAAATGGACAGATTAAAATTTTTAAATAAAATTTAAAGAAACATTACCTTCAAATAAACTGAGGTCTCTTCGTAGCCGTGGTCCATAAAGCCCTTCTAAAATACTCTCAAAACCTGTGTTATTAAAGAGAGAAAAGTATATTAACTACTAAAAAAGCTTAATTTTACAATAATCAAAAACCATAAATTCTATATGAATCAGATAATTATATATTTAACATACTATGAGGTGTCATTTTTTCCTTTAGATGAATTAAGTTGAACTAGGCAATATATACAACACAGCAAGAAGTCACACAATGACTACCAGGAATTACATGATTGTAAAAAAAAAAATGTAAATATTCAAATGTAAATATTCACTTCTAAAACAATGTAAACACCTTTGTCATTTAGAAATAGTCCCAGGTTAAAATAATGAGCAGATTTGTTTTGCAATGATTTGTAGAGATGAAAAGAATAATTAGAAGAGACATGTATTACAATACTGTTTATACTGGTTACAAAAAATGTTAACTTTAAAAAAAGTAGCATCTTTAACCTCAATTTTAAAAACGAGTAAATAAGTGTCAATGGGGAGAAATTTTTGCTGTGAAAAGTATGATATATAAAATTTAAACCTACTTGTAAAAATTAAAACACAACAATTTTGCCTTGTTTTAAGGAAAAAAATTACTGAAAATCTTATTAAGTTAACAAGACTCCAGTTCATGAACTCAGAGTATCCTACTTTGTGGATAAACTAATATTAAGATTTTACAATTTTCTTATTGAAGTCTGCATCATATTCAGTATTAAGCAAGTTACTGATAAACTACAAGGCATCCTGGAAAATGACCAAGATGGCAAAATAAATGGAAAACCAAGAAAAGGAACTAATTTAGGGATGCTTAAATTATGAAGGAAAAAAACTAAAGGAAGCATGATAGACCTGAAAAATAAAAGACAGATTTTCTCAGTAATATTTATAAACTGTAAAACAGGAGAAATACTTCTGTAGAAATGTTTTATAAATCATAAACTGCTTTTAAAAACATTAAAAAACCTCTATACTCAAGATGCATGTTAAAATCAATGGTGTGTCAGTCGAAAAGTGACTTTTTATTTAGTAGAACATGAAGAAATGATGCATCTTACAACTGATGATGTCTTAAATCTGACAAAGTAAGGTAGCTCTCATGGTACTTGGTAAATATGTACTTCAAAAAATCTTTGTGAAATGATTCAGTACTAGTTCCCATGAGTGGAAATTTCAGGCAGAAGAGTGAATGAACTCCCACCAGAGGATGCTTTCAAGAATGCTACAGAAAAGACTTACTATTAGATAAAGACTCAGACTGAACAAGCGTCAAATCTGTATTACCAAGATATTCTATTTTGATGTGATCAATTTACTCCAAAAATAATATTGCAAACAACTATTTTAGGATGTTATTCTGTGGTATTTTGGACAAAATGTATAGCGCCCCCCACCCCGGGGTAAGCATACTGAATTTAAACAGTGTATATTTCCTAGATTTAAGCCTGAAAAGAAAGCAAACAGGGACTTACATTTTTCTACTGGGTTCCTCAACTGTTCACTAGATAAGACCAAGGTCTTACATACAGCCTGTTGAGATTTATTCATATTGCAGTGTTGGTGCTATTGTAAATGATATCCTTAGTTAAAAGTTTTGTTTCTTGTAGGCTTATAGAAACACAATTGATGTTTGTATATTGACTTTGTTATCTAACAACATCGCTAAACTTTGTAATCATAATAATTTATCTGGAAATGCTCTACATATACAAATATATCATCTATAGATAATGGTAGTTTTGTTCCTTTCTAATCCTTATTGCTTTCTTTTTTCTTGCTCTTGCCTTATTGGATTAGCTAGGACCTCAATTATGATGTTGAAAATTGGTGGTCAGAGTGAGCATCCTTGACATACCCAATCTAAATGGGAACACATTCCAAGTTTCATCATTAAATATGTTTGCTGTATTCTTTAAGAGAAATACTGCTTATCACATTAAGGAAGTTCATCCTATGTTTAGCTTGTTAGGGGAATTTTCCTGCCATGCAAAGATATTGAATTTTACCAAATCAATCAGTTTATTTATATTTGATTTACAAAATTGCATTTCAGGTATACAACACAGTAATTCAATATTTTTATAGACTATACTCCATACAAAGCTATTATTAAATATTGACTATATTTCCTGTGCTGTAGATTACAACCTTGTAGCTTATTTCATACCTAGTAGTTTGTAAATCTCAATCCCCTTCACACATTTTGCCCATCCTCCCACCCATCTTCCCTCTGGTAACTACTAGTTTGTTCTCTATAAGTCTGTTTCTGTTTTGTTGTATTCATTTATTTTATTTTTTAGATTTCATTTATAAGTGAAAACATACAGTACTTGTCTTTCTCTGTCTGACTTACTTCACGAAGCATAATACCTTCCAGGTACATCCACATTGTCACAAACGGCAACATTTCTTTCTTTCTTTTTTTTTTAAGGCTGAGTACCAAATTTATTTTGAATTTATTGAAATAACTATGTCATTTTTCTTTCTTAAATCTCTGAATATAGTGATACAGTGAATTACATTGAATATTAAACCAAACCTCTTCCATTCCTGGGAAAACCATGTCATTTTTCTTTCTTAAATCTCTGAATATAGTGATAGTGATACAGTGAATTACACTGAATATTAAACCAAACCTCTTCCATTCCTGGGAAAACCCAACATTATCATGAGACATATTTGCTGGGTTCCTTATCTTGATTAGTCCTTTCAAATTTCGGCATCTATGTTCACTAATGAGACTGGTCTGTAAATTTCCTTTGTACTTGATCAAGTTTTTATATCAATGTTATGCTACCCTCATAAAATGAGTGGCAATGTCCTTTGCTTTTCTATTCTCTGGGAAAATATTAGGAAATGTAGGATGCCTTGCTTGAACATTTTAAAAGAACATGCCAGGGATGCCAAATGGAAATAAAGTCTTTCTGAAGTGCCTATTACTGATCAAATTTATTTAACTGTTAAAGGATTATTCATGTATTCTATTTCTTATGTTAGTCACAGTTTTCTGGGAACTTGCCCATTTCAACTATATTTTCTAATTTATTTGCATAAAACATTTCCTTGTATGTTTTTATCTATCTAATGTCAACAATATCAGCAGTCATGTCCTTTTTGCTTTTCATTCCATACTTCAGTTATTTATGATTTCTCTTTTTTCTCAGTCGAGCCATTTAAAGTTTCTCTCCCTCTCTTTTTTCTTAGATTTAAAAAGAATTCTTTTTTGATTCCTTGATCTTCTCTATTGTATGTCTGTTTTCTTATCCATTAATTCCTGTCCCTGCTTTTATTTCTTCCTGCCGTCTATTTTATTCTGCTCTTATTTTTTCTTCCTGAAATGGAAGAGCTCATTAACTTTCAGCCTGTCTTTTCTTCTTTTCTGTCTTCATTTAAAGTTACTGATTGCCATCTAATAAGCTGCATTCCAGTCATATTTTCTCATCATTCAGTCGAAATATTCCCTAGTTTTCATTATGTCTTCTTTTCAGGTTCACAGTTTTCAGAAGTGTAGTTCTTAATTTCCAAATATATATGGATAGTCTATCCTTTTAATAGATTTCTAACTTAATCACACTGTAGTAAAAGAAAATACCCAACATGATTTCAATCTTGAAATTTTCTGAGACTGTCTTTATGGTCAATACACAATTTTTGAAAATTCTCTGCATATGCTTGGAAAGAGTAGTAGATACTCTGAAATTGCTGGATGCAATTTTACAGTTTTGGTTTTTCAATGCCTGTTTTTTCTATCAATTGTTGAGAAAAGTAAGCAAAATCTTCTAGGAAATTGTGGCTTTGTCTATTTCTCTTTTTTACTTCTTTGAAATTTTGCTTTATATGTTTTTGAAGCTACGTTATTAAGTGCTTATAATTTTATAATTGTTATATCATCCTGGTGAATAGAACTTCATATAATTACAAAGTGAACCTTTTTATTTCTAGCAATGATTTTTGCATTCGACTCTATGGTCTTTTGTTACACCCCTATAAAACACTTTTTGTTATTGTTTCCATAATGTCTTTTTCAATTATTTCTTTACAACCTTTCTGTATTATTAAATAATATGGAATTTCTTTTTCTAAAACACTACAACATTTTGTCAAAATTTAGTAATTTAAATTTAAGAGTTTATATTTGGGTTTAAATTCCTTATCTGTTTTTGTTCTATTTGTATCAAGCTTCTATTTTTCGCCTTTCTTGCAAACTTTGGAATTCACTGAATATTTAATGTTTAATTTTGTTTTTCCTCTTTCAATATGATAATTATGCCCTCTATTTCTATTCTTTTTGAGGTTATCCCAGAAATTAGGATATAGGTCTAACATTAATCAAAATCTTTACCCATCCTTCTAGGACTTAGACCTCCTTCCTATTTATGCTATTGCTCTATATACTTCACTAAACACTATGTTGTTTTATGTTTGCACACATATTTACCACTGTCTCTGCTCTTCATTACTTATATCTCAGAGCATTCATCTAGGAATACTTTGCTTCTGCCTGAAGTACCTCCTTTAGTGAATACGTGTTGCTGTTAACACCCTTCCTAAGACTCTGATCAAAAGTACTTAAGTTGTTCTCATAATATACTTCATGCTGCCCTCTCTCTCTCTCCTATATTTTACATTTCTTTCTCTTTCCTTAACTGCATTTAATTTCTTCTACCACATATATTCCACTTCACAAATTCCCTCTATTGCACAATCAGCTGACAAACACATCCTCTGATTTTTTTAAGTCAATTTTATAGAGATAAAATTGTCATATAATACTATGTACCCATTTAAAAAATAAAGTTCAATAAATTTTGACAAATGAATATTTTCATTTAACTAAGAACATAATCAAGCACAGAATATTTCTGTCAACTCAAATAGTATGTTTGTGCCATATGAGTATATTTCCTGGAACAACCCAAAGCCCAAAGAAACACTAATCTATTTTCTGTCATTATAAATTAGACTTATCTTTTCTATAGTTGCATATAAATGGAATCAGAGCATATATTGTTTTGTGTCTAGCTTCTTTTGCTCAGCCACCTGTTAATGAGATTTATCCATGCTGTTGCATGTATCAACAGTGCTTTTAACTTCTGAGGTGTATTCCCTTATATGGATATAGGGCAAGTTGTTTATTAAGTCTCATGTTGATGGACATTTGAGTTGTTTAAAAGTCTTTGTGAATATATGTTACCATTTCTCTTGAATAAATAAGAGTGTTATTGCTGGGCTGAGTAGTAAGATTGTTCTGGTTTGTCGTTAATATTTTAAGGAATTGTACAGCGGTTCTGCAAAATGGCTGTACTCTTTTACATTCCCACCAGTAAAATATGAGAGATTCAGTTGCACCACATCCTTACCAACATATAGCACTGTCAATCTTTCTAACTTTAGCCACTGTAAGGAACATGTATGGGTATTGTAATTTGCAATTTCTTGATGACTAATGATTTTAAGCATCCTTTCTATTGAAATGTCCATTTTGTTATGGTAACAGGGTTATGCTATGCAATTTATATCTTATAAGTTATAGTATTTATTTGCATAAAGTTGTTCAAAAGATTTCCTACTACCCTTTTAATGTCTATACAATCTGCAGTGATATCCCTCTTTCATTCTCAATATCAGTTTAATTATCTCCTCTACTTTTTTATTGATCTCTCTGGCCAAAGTTTTAGCAATTTTATTGATCTTTTCAAAATACCACTTGTGGTTTCAATAATTTTTTTGTTCATCCTTTTCTATGGTTTTTATATCTGTCCTACCTTTATTATATTCTTCCTTATGATTATTTTTGTTTCATTTGCACTTATTATGTGACCTTTGCCCTTTTCTAGTAAAAGCATTTAAAGCTATAAATTTCTCCCTATTCACTACTTTAGCTCCATCTCATAAATTCTGATAAATTGTCTTTTCATTTTTATTCAGTTCAACATGTTTGTAATTTTCCTTATGATGCATTGTTATGCGCCCAGGTTATAAATGTGTTTATCTTCCAAATATTTGGGAATTTTCCAGAAGTCTGTTACTGAATCCCAACTGAATTCCTTGTGATCATAAAACATGCTTTGTTAGATTACAATCACCTTAAATTTATTGAGATTTGATTTACAGGTGGCACATGATGTACTATGTTGGTGAATATTCCATGTACACTTGAAAAGAATGTGTATTTGCAGTTATTGGGTGGAGTGTACTATAAATGTCATTTAGGCCTAGCTGACAAAGTGTTAAGTCTTCTATATTTCTATTGGTTTTCTGTCTTATCTTTCTCCTTTAAGTTCTGTCAGTTTTTGCTTCATGTATTTTGAATTTATGATATTAGGTGCATATATACTTTTTATATTGTCTCCTTTGTGAATTGATTTCATCATCATTAAAAAATGTTCCCCTTTATCCCTGTTCTAAAGTCTTATCCTTTGGCCTGAAGTCTACTGTGTCTGATGTTACATCAGACACAGCAACTTTCTTATGATTAGCATTTTATTTTTTTATACAGTTGACCTCTGACGAACGTGGGTTTGAACTCACACGTGGGATTCACTCACACGTGGATTTTTTCCAATAGTTAATACTATAGTGCTACACGATCTGAGGGTGGTTAAACCCACAGATGCAGACCACAGATATAGAGGAACCACAAATATGGAAGGCCGACTACAAGTTATATAGGCAGATTTTCAACTGTGTGGAGGGATGACATCCCTAACCCGCTTGTTGTTCAAGGGTCAACTATATATCTTTTTCCATCCTTTAATTTTTAACGTATGTCTTTATATTTACATTGAGTTTCTTGTGGGAAACATAGAGTTGATATTTCAATACAGTGTAAATATCTGCTTTTTAATTGAAGTGTTTAGATGATTAATATCTAATGTAGTTATCAATACGGTTGGGTTTATATCTGCCAACTTGTTATTTGTTTTCTATTTATTCCATCTGTTATATGTTACTTCCCCCAACTCTCACCTCCCGCAATATTCTTTTGGATTGAATAAGGATTTTTTTAATACTCTATTTTATTTCCACTATTTGCTATTATTAGCTCGACCTCCTTTTAGTTTTTTAGTGCTTGCTACTATAGGATTTATAATGTTCATTTTAACTTTTCAGTCTACCTTCAAATATTATAATATGACTTAATAGACAATGTTAGGAGCAGTATATATCCATGCTCCACCCCCATTCTCGGTGCCACGGTTATATATTTTACATCCACGTCTGTTATAAATCCCACCATACATTACTTTTACTTTAAAAGATAAATTATTTTAAAGAAATTTTAAACAGGAGAATGTCTCTCCTACATTTATGCACATATTTACAATCTCTATAATCTTTTTTTCCTTTGTGTAGACCTTATGTCTAAAGAACTTCCTTCAATATTTATTGTACTAAAAGTTTGCTAGCAATGAATTCTTTCAGCTATTGTTTTTCTGGAAAAAAAATCATTCTGTCTTCACTTAAAAAAAAACATTTTGTTAGGTACAGAATTCTAGGTTGACAGCTTTTGATGCCAGCACTTTAAAGATATCCTTCCATTGTCTAATGGTTTGCAAAGTTCCTGACTGTCTGCAGTCCTTCTCATCTTCGTTCCTCTGTAGTAATGTGCCTTTTTTTCCGGCTGCTTTCAAAATTTCCTCTTTATCACTGACTTTGCGCAATTTGATTATTATGTGCGCTGGGTGGCTTTCTATGTGTATATTCTACTTGGGATAAATAAGTTGAGCTACCTGGATCTGTGCAGGGTTATAGTTGTTATCAAATTTGGAAAACTCATGGCAATTATTTCTCCCAATATTTTTTGTATGGCCTCCTTTTGTTCTGGATTCCAATTCAGTATTGTTAGACCACTTGATATTGTTCCAAAAATCACTAATGCACAGTTTACTTTTTTCCCTAGTTCTTTTTCTACCTGTTCTGTATTTTGGGTATTTTCTGTTGCTATGTTTCAATTCACTGATCTTTTCTTCTGCAGTGCCTAGTTTGCAATAGGAAACCAGATATTTAAAATATATAATTTGAAGAGTTCTGACATATGCATATGCCCATAAAACCATTACCCCAATCAAAAAAACTAACACTTGCAACACTTCCAAACACACGCTCACTTTTTAAAAAAATAAGTTTATTTATATACATATTTGGCTGCGTTGGGTCTTCATTCCTACATGCAGGCTTTCTCTAGTTGCGGTGAGTAGGGTCTACTCTTTGTTGCAGCACGTGGGCTTCTCATTGTGGTGGCTTCTCTTGTTGCAGAGCATGGGTTCTAGGCACGCGGGCTTCAGTAGTTGTGGCACACAGGCTCAGCAGTTGTGGCTTGCGGGCTCTAGAGTACAGGCTCAGTAGTTGTGGTGCATGGGCTTAGTTACTCCATGGCATGTGGGATCTTCCCGGATCAGGGCTCGAACCCGTGTCCCCTGCATTGGCAGGTGGATTCTTAACCACTGTGCCACCAGGGAAGCCTCCTGCTCACTTGTTTTTAATCCATCTATCCCTCTACTCAGAACCCTAGGCAAACACTATAGATTAGTTTACATTTTCTAGAATTTTACAAAAATAGAAACTTACAGTACAGACTCCATTTTTTTTTTTTTTTTGCCTGACCCGTTTCACTCAGCAGAATGATTTTGAGTTTTATCCATACTGTCACCTGTATCATTACTCTGTTATTTTATTTTCTAGTATACTCTATCGTATGGAATTATCCAGTCAGATGTCTGTGGATATTTTCATTTTTCTTGTATATATAATTAATAGTGAAATGGTTGGGTTATATGGTAGGTTTATGTTTACCTTTTTCAAATTAATTTATTTTTTAAATTGAAGTACAGTTGATTTACAGTGTTGTGTTAATTTCTGCTGTACAGCAAAGTGTCTCCATTATACAGATATATACATTCTTCTTTATATTCTTTTCCATTATCGTTTATTCCAGGATATTGAATATATAGTTCCCTGTGCTATACAGTAGGACCTTGTTGTTTATCCATTCTATATGTAATCATTTGCATCTACTAACCCCAAACTCCCAGTCCATCCCTCCCCCACCACCCTACCCCTTGGCAACCCCAAGTTGTTTAGCTTTTTAAGAAATCAAAATGTTTTCATAAGTTATTATATCATTTTATGCAAAAATCCTTAACAAAATATTAGTAAGCCAAATCCAACAACACATGAAAAAGATCATACACCACAATCAAGTGGGATTCATCCCAGGGCCACAGGGATGGCTCAACATATGCAAATCAGTCAGTGTGACAGACCACCTCAATAAGAGACAAAAACCACATGATCATCTCAAGAGATGCAGGAAAACCATTTGATAAAATTCAACATCTATTCATGATAAAAACTCTTACCAAAGTGGGTGTAGAGGGAACATATCTCAACATATTGAAAGCTATTTATGACAAACCCACAGGCAACATAATACTCAATGGCGAAAAGCTGAAAGCCTTCCCACTAAAATCTGGAACAAGACAAGGATGCTCACTCTTCTCACCACTTCTATTCAACACAGTATTGGAAGTCCTAGCCACAGCAATCAGACAAGAAAAAGAAATAAAAGGTATCCAAATTTTAAGGGGTAAAATTGTCATTATATGCAGATGACATTATACTATATATAGAAAACCCTAAAGACTCCACATAAAAACTACTAGAACTGATAAAGGAATTCAGCAAGGTAGCAGGATACAAGATTAACATACAGAAATCTGTTGCATTTCTTTACACTAATAATGAAATATCAGAAAGGGAAAGTAAAAAAAAATCCCTTTTAAAATCACATAAAAAAATAAAGTACTTAGGAATAAACCTGATCAAAGAGGTGAAACACTTATATGCTGAAAACTATAAAGTACTGATAAAGGAAACTAAAGATTCAAGGAAATGGAAAGATATCCCATGCTTTGGGATTAGAAGAATTAGAATAGTTTAAACGGCCATACTACCTATCCAAAACAACCTACAGATTTAATGTGATCCCTACCGAATTATGCATGATATTTTTCACAGATTTAAAACAAAGAATCCTAAAATTTATATGGAACCATAAAAGACCCAGAATTGCCAAAGCAATTCTGAGGCAAAAGGACAGAGCTTGGAGGCATAACCCTCCCAGACTTCATACAATGCTACAAAGCTACAGTAATCAAAACAGCATGGTACTGGCACAAAACAGACATATAGGTCAATGGAACAGAATAGACAGCCCAGAAATAAAACCATACACCTGTGGTCAATTAATCTTCGACAAAGGAGGCAAGAATATACAATGGAGAAAAGACAGTCTCTTCAGCAAGGGGTGCTGGGAACGCAGGACAGCTGCATGTAAATCAGTGAAGTTAGAACACTCCCTCACACCATACACAAAAATAAACCCCAAATGGTTTGCAGAGTTAAATGTTAAGACATGACACCATAAACCTCCTAGAAGAGAACATAGGCAAAACATTTCTGACGTTAAGTTATAGCAGTGTTTTTCTTAGGTCATTCTCCCAAGGCAACAGAAAAATAAAAAGCAAAAATAAACAAATGGGACCTAGAAAAAAACCTTATAAGCTTTTTTGCACAGCAAAGAAAACCATAAAATGAAAAGACAACTTATGGAGTGGGAGAAAATATTTGCAAATGATGAGACCAACAAGGGCTTAATTTCCAAAATATAAATACAGCTCAGGGCTTCCCCGGTGGTGCAGTGGTTAAGAATCCACCTGCCAATGCAGGGGACACAGGTTCGAGCCCTGGTCCGGGAAGATCCCACATGCCGTGAAGCAACTAAGCCCATGCATCACAACTACTGAGCTTGTGAGCCACAACTACTGAGCCTGTGTGCCACAGCTACTGAAGCCCACGCGCCTATAGCCCGTGCTCCACAAAAAGAGAAGCCATCGCAATGAGAAGCCCACGCACCTCAACGAAGAGTAGCCCCCACTCACTGCAACTACAGAAAGCTCACGCGCAACAACAAAGACTCAATACAACCTTAAATAAATAAATAGATAGACAGATAGATAGACTCAACTCAAGGGCTACTTAAATAAAAACAAAAACAAAAAAATAGCTCATACAACTCAATTACAAAAAAACAAACAACCCAATCAAAAACTGGGCAGAAGAACTAAATAGACATTTCTCCAATGAAGATATGCAGATGGCCAACAGGCATATGAAAAGATGCTCAACATCACTAATTATTAGAGAACTGCAAATCAAAACTACCCTGAGGTATCACCTCATACCAGTCAGAATGGTCATTACCAAAAAGTCTACAAATAAATGCTGGAGAGAGTGTGAAGAAAAGGAAACCTTCCTACACTGTTGGTGGGAATGTAAGTTGGTACAACCACTACGGAAAACAGTATGGAGGTTCCTTAAAAAACTAAACATAGAGCTACCATATGATCAGCAATCCCACTCCTGGGCATATATCCAGAAAAGATGAAAACTCTAATTCGAAAAGATACACGCACCACTATGTTTATTGTAGCACTATTCACAATAGCCAAGGCATGGAAGCAACCTAAGTATCCATTAACAGATGAATGGATAAAGAAGATGCATATATATGCAGTGGAATGTCACTCAGCCATAAAAAGAATGAAATATTGCCATTTGCAGCACATGGATGGATCTAGAGTTTATCACACTAAGTCAATTAAGTCATACAAGGGAAAGACAAATATCCTATGATATCACTCATATACAGAACCTAAAAAATAATACAAATGAACTATTTACAAAACAGAAACAGATTCACAAACATAGGAAACAAATTTATGGTTACCAAAGGGGAAAGGGGGGGAGGGATAAATTAGGAGTTTGGGATTAGCAGATACAAACTACTATATATTAAATAAACAACAAGGTCCTACTGTATAGCACAGGGAACTATGTTCAACATCTTGTAATAAACTATAATGGAAAAGAATATGAAAAACAACATATATGTATAACTGAATCATTTTGCTATACACCAGAAACTAATACAATGTTGTAAATTAACTATACTTCAATTCAAAAAAAGTTATTGTATCGTTTTACATTCTCACCAGCCATGTACAAATGTTACATTATGGCTTCTCAACCCCAACATCACTTGGTATGGTCTACTGTGTGTTTTTCTTTTGTTTACTTTTTTTTTTCTTTTCAACCATTCAAATGACTTAAAACCTTTCTAATGTCATGATATCTCATTGTGATTTTTATTTGCATTTCTCTAATGATTAGTGATGTTGATCATCTTTTCACATGCTTACTGCCATTCATATGTCTCTATTAAAATATTTTGCAAAATTTTTAATTGGGTTGTTTGACCTCTTATCATTGAGTGGTAAGAGCGTTTTTGTTTGTTTTTAAATATATTCTGGATACTATCCTTTTGTCTGATATATATGTTGTCGCTGTTTCCTCCCAGCTTCTGGCCTTCCTTTCTGTTTTCTTAATGGTGTCTTCCAAGGAATAAAAGTTAATTTTGATGAAGATCAATTCATCCATTTTTTTCCTTTACGGTTGTTGTTTTTGTGCTCTAAGAAACTTTCTCTACACCAAGGCTGCAAAGCTCTTCTCTGAAAACTTTTAGAAATTTAAGTTTTACATTTAGGGCTATGGTCCATTTTGATTATTTTTTGTGAATGGTGTGATAGAGCTGATGTTCTTCTTTTCTATATTGATATCTATTTGACCCAGCACCATTTGTTGAACCATTTCTTTCCTTTTTAAATTCTCCATTTTCCTCTTCATTATGTTCATGCTATCCTTTTAATTCTTGAGTATACTTAGGAAATTTTAATAGTTTTCACATCCTTATCTACTAATTCTATTATCTGTTAATTCTGGTTCTAATTCTATTGACTGATATTTTTCCTGATTATGAGCTAAATTTTCCTGCTTTTTTGCATGTCAAGTAATTTTATTCGGATGCCAGACATTATGAATTTTTATATTGTGAGTCCTTTTTTTTTTCCCCTTGAAGAGTGTCACATTTCATTCATTCAGGAAGTTAACTTACTTGAAGATCATTTTGAGGCTTTGAAAAAGGCTTTAAGGAAAGAAGCAGAAAAGCCGTTCCACTACTACCTTTAGTTTTCTTGGATCTCCACTGAATACCTCTTGTATTCCATGACTGTACTTATTCCGGTTGGTGGGAAACTAAATGGTTCCCAGCCCTGTGTAAGTTCTGAAAATTGTTCAAATTATAGCTCACTGGCACTTGTCCTTTCCTAAAGGTGTTATTTATCAGGGCTTGTAGAATGTCATCCTACATATGCATGAAGTGGTTTTCAGCCAGATTCAAGGGTACCCTATGCTGGTTTCTTGAGCTCTTTCTCCATGTAGCTCTCTCCTTTCCAGTATTATGCTCCACAAGTTCCAGCCACTCACATACACCACCCTAAAGGCTGACTGACCTTTGTCTTCTCCAGTCAGTGAGACCACTTTTTGGGCCAATCCTACCTATGCTACAGTCTGGAAACTACCTCCGGGCAAAAAGCTGGAGTGATCATTAGTTTCCTTTTCCTCAGGGACCACAGTTCTGTGCTGCCTGTTTTCCAATGTCTGAAACAAATTTCTTTTAAATATACAGTCCAGTTTCCTAGCTGTCTATAGTGGAGGATAAGTCCAAACCCTCTTACTTCCTCATGGTCAGAGGTGGAAGTCCATTCTCTGACTTGCTGATTTCAGTAATTTTAATTAAACAAGTTTTATAATGTTCTTTTTCAAATATTTAACATCTTATTTACAGTTCCCCATTTCTTGCAGATATTTAGGTCTGTCACTTCTTTAAATATGGTAAGCACAGTGATTTAAAAAATTAGTATCTGATCATATAGTGTACATATATGTATATATATATATGTATATATATATGTAGTCTTTTATGGGTTGGTTCTGCTGTCTGATGGGTCTTGCTCATCCTGCCTTGTTTCTTTGTGCACTTAATTCAGTACTTACTGGCTTTTACCATCAAAAGATTAAAAATTCCCTAAGGCCTAGGATGGATGTGCCCTCCTCCAGAGATGCTTATCATTTGTTTCCAGAAAGCATCTAAGGGCACCGTCAGCTAGAAACCACCTTGTGGTAAACAGAATAATTAATGGCTCCACAGAGAAATCCATGTTCCAATACCCAGTACCCATGAATAAATTATGTTACATAGCAGAGAGGAATTAAGATTGCAAATGTTATTAAGGTTCCTAATCACTCACCTTAAAATGAGATTAACATGGTGGACACAGTGTAATCACAAGGATCTTTAAACTTGGAGGAAGGAGGCAGAACAATCAGAATGAAAGACGGCATTATGAGAATGACTCAACTGATCACTGCTGGCTTTGAAGATGGAAGGGGACCACAAGGCATGGAATGCTGGCAACCTTTAAAAGTTAGAAAATGCAAGAAAATGGATTCTGCCCCTAAAGCCTTCACAAGGAAACACAGCCCTGCCAACAGCATGATTTTAGCCCACCGAAGCCCATCTCAGGTTTCTGACCTCCAGAACTGTAAGATAAATTAATGTTGTCTTGAACCACAGAATCTGTGTTAATGTATTACAACAGCGATAGAAAACTAATATACACTTGTCTTAGTCCATTCAGGCTGTTGTAACAAAATACCAGAGACTGGGTGGCTTATAAACAGCAAACATTTATTCCTCACAGTCCTGGAGGCTGAAAGTCCAAGATCAGGGTGCAAGCACAGTCAGATTCTGGTAAAGGCTCTCTTCCAGATTACAGAATGCCAACTTCTCCCTGTGTCCTCACACAGTGGAAGGGGCAAGCTAGCTCTCTGGGGCCTCCTTTATAAGGGCAGTAATCCCAATCATGAGGGCTCCACCCTTAGGACCTAATCACTTCCTGAAGGTCCCACCTCCTAATACCATCACTTTGGCCCTTAGGTTTTCCACCTAGGAATTCTGGAGAGACACAAAACATTCAGACCACAGCAACACTTCAACCAATTTCATGGCCTGAAGTTCCTTGATTGACTCAGGGTACAGGTCTGTTAGAAGGCCAGTCTGTGACAAGTTCAATCTCAGATATTTTCCTTCCTTTACGTTTTCCTTTTCCTGCTTTGATCATCAGGCAACCTCCTGGGTCTGCAGGGAAAAAAGATGATATAGGTCTGGTTGCATTTACCCTGAAGGCAAGGTCCTCTAAAGTCCCAGCTTAATTTGGATAGGAATATAAGGATATCTACCTTGAACAAGTTACAGGACTTGAATTCTGATCCTCTTGGCTAGTCAGCCAGGAAAGAACAAATAAAACAAATGACTTCACGCTTAAGCAGTTTTTTACCTCTTATTTTCTTCTTACTTCTAACATTAGCCTGGGTATTCCCAACTATCTTTTCAGCTCTTAAAAAAATTTTTTTTAACCTAGCATTTTCCATTGTTTTCAGCAGAAGGATTGATCTAGATAACTTAGATCACCCTTACCAAAAGCCAAAATTCCTAGTTCATTTTGTTTGACTATAGAGTTCATTTATATAAGTACATGCAGTTTATCCATTTCTCTGCTGAGAACTGTGTGACTTTTCACTTTTTTTGTTATTACAAACAGAACTGCATTAAAAATCTTCATAAATGTGTGATCCTGTCCAAGTGTTAGAGTTTTCTGGGGTAGAAATCTATAAGTGGAAGAATCACTTGGCTCTCAAGTATGAACATTTTCAACTTTACTAGATACTGCACTATATGGTTGAATCATCCTACAGTTCTAACAGTAATGTTAAAGAGTTCCTGTTTCCCACAAATACTCGCCAAAACTTGGTATCACCAGGCTTTATATTTGTCACACATGTGAAAATAAAATCACTTATTTTAATTTGCAGTTACCTAATTATTACTAAAATTTAGCGTATTTTGAAATGTTGTATTTTCACATTGCCCTTTTGCCACTTTTCAACTGAACCACTGGCTTTTCAAAAATTCAGTCAGTTTTAGTATTCTGGGTAATAATTAGCAATTTCATGAACTGTACCCTTCCCCACCCCCCCAGTTATGGCTTGATTTTTCATTTTGTTCTCTTATACCAGAAGTTTTGCAGGGGGCTTTTTGAGGTATAGCTGATTTTAATATTTTTTTCAGAGGTTTTGTTTTGGGGGGGGGTTGTTTTGTTGTAATGTAGCATAAACAAACTTTTTTTTGTATCTTGTATTATGGTTTGTACATTTTTTCTTGTATAAGAAAAAAATTTTTAAGTCATAGGTAATTATTCTATGTGTATGTATACAATTTTGAAGTTTTGCTTTACAAATGTAGTTCTTTAATCTATCAGAATTCATTTTTATGAAGAGTCTAATATAGAAATCTAATTTTATCCCAAGCGCCATTCCATCTCAGTTGATTAGTAAGGCTATCTTTATGTCCTAAGCAATCCCAAAATGCAAGTCTGGATTTTTTTTTATTAATACTTTACTGAGATATAATTTCCTACCATAAAATTCACTCATTGTAAGTATACAATTCAATGATTTTAATATATATACAAAGATGCACAATCATCACCACAATCTAATTTTAGAACATTCCATCACCTCCAAAAGAACCCTTCTGCCCATCTAGTCTCCTCATTCCTACAACCAACCCCAGGTACTGATTAATCCACTTTCTGTCTCTATAAATTTGCCTTTTCTGGATATTTCAAATAAATAAAATCATGTAATATGTGCACTTTTCTGTCTGGCTTCTTTCACTGAGTATAATGTCTGATGTTCATCTATGTTGTAGCACATATTAGTACTTCACCACATTTGTATATCCATTTGACAGCTGATGGAACTTTGGGTTGTTTCTACTTTTTGTCTTATTGTCAATAATGCTGCTATGGGCATTTGTGGACGTATATTATCATTTCTATTGGGTAAGTACACATAGAAATGAAATCTTTGGGTCATATAGTATTTTTATGTTTAAGATTTTAGGAAACTGCCAAACTGTCTTCCAAAGTAGCTAGACCATTTTATATTCCCACTAGCAATTTCTCCACAGTTTACCAACACTTGTCTTTTCAATTACAGCCATTTTAGTGAGTATGAAGTGATATCTCATTTTCCTAGTGATTAATGATATTGAACATCTTATTATGTGCTACTGGTAATTCAAGTATGTTCTTCAGTGAAATGTCTATTCAAATCCTTTGCTTATTTTTTAGTTGGGGTCATTTGTCTTCTCATTATTGAGCTATAAAAGTTCATATGGATATAGGTCCCTTATCAGATATATGATCTATCTGCAAATATTTTCTACAAGTCTGTGCGTTGTCTTTTCACATTCTTGATGATGTCTTTTGAAGCACAAAGGTTTGTAACTTTGATTAAGCCCAACTTATCAACCGTTTTTTGTGGATCTGTTTTTAGGCTCTCCATTCATTGATCTGTTTGTCTACTCCTAAGTGCATACCACAATGTGTTAAAGATTACTATTTTATAATTTGAAAAAATATTCTTAATACCATTCAATGATTTTCTTAACAAAGGTCAAACATATCATTTATTGGAGTTATTCTTGCTTATAGTTCTTATGGCCAACTAAAAATGTTAACTTCTAAAAAAAACTTGTTTCTTTTTGGTATACATGGATGTGGCCAATTTATATCCAGTAAACTTGCTAAACTCTTCTAGTAGTTTTAATAACATATCTATAGATTCTCTTACATTTTTATACACAAACACCTGTGGAAAACCACAACTGTATTTTCTCTTTCAAATCACTGTGCTTCCCCCCCACCTCCTTAATTTAATTGTTTTGGCTAAGGCCTCCAGTTAATGTTAAACAGAACTGGTAATACCCTAAAATACATACACAAGAAATAGGTGAGAATGACAGCACACTTCACATCCAAAACTATGCAATCTAGAAGATAACAGAATGATACCTTTAAAGTGTTGAAAGAAACTATCAACCCAGAATTCTATATTCAACAAAAGCACCTTTCAAAGATGAAGGTGAAATAAAGACATTTCAGACAGACAAAAACTGAAAGACTAATTATGAGAAGATCTGCACTACAAGAAATGTGAAAGGAAATTCTTCAGGCAGAAGAAAATGTTACCACCCAAACATCTGGATTTATGGAAAGAAGTTAAGATTCCCCCAAAATGGTTAAGATGAAAGGAAATATAAAAGAAAATTTCCCATTTTGAGGGATCTAATCAAACTTGAAAGCTTTTGCACAGCCAAACACAATCAAAATGAAAGGACAACCTACAGAGTGGGAGAAAATATTTGCAAATGATGTGACCGACAAGGGCTTTATTTCCAAGATATAAAAACAACTCATACAACTTAATAATAAAAATACAAACAAGCCAATCAAAAAATGGGCAGAAGACCTAAACAGACAATTCTCCAAAGAAGACATACAAATGGCCAACACAACCTGGAAAGCTGTGCATGCTGCATCTTGACAGGTACTTTAGCACCCTCAGAAGTCAATTTTTCTAGGCTGATTCAGTGAGGTACATAAATATATTGTTTTGTTTTTGTTTATAGTTCCAAGTCAACTGATTTTCCTGATTAGTGATGAGATAGAGGAATGCTGAGATAAAAAGAATTTTGCTAGGAAATAGATCTAGTAAAGACACTAATATTTCCATAACCCAAACTCCAACAAACAAACAAACAAACAAACAAGGAAAACAGTATGGAGGATCCTTAAAAAACTAAAAATAGAGGTACCATATGATCCAGCAATCCCACTCTTGGGTATGTACCCAGAAAAGATGAAAACTCTAATTTGAAAAGATACATGCACCCACCTCAATGTTCACAGCAGCACTATTTACAACAGCTAAAGTGTCCATCAACAGATGAAAGGATAAAGAAGATGTGGTATACACACACACACACAGAGACACACACACAGACACACACACACAGAGGAATATTACTCAGCAATAAAAAAGAATGAAACATTGCCATTTGCAGCACATGGATGGACCTAGAGACTATCATAAATAAGTCAGACACAGAACGACAAATACCACATGGTATCACTCATGTGGAATCTAATAAATAATACAAATGAATTTATTTACAAAACAGAAACAGACTCAAAGACATTGAAAACAAAGGTATGGTAAGGGGGAAGAGGGAAGGATAAATTAGAAGTATGGGATTAACAGATACACACTACTATATATAAAATAAACAACAAGGATTTACTGCATAGGAAAGGGAACTATATTCAACATCTTGTAATAATCTATAATGGAAAATAATCTGAATATATACTTACATATATATACATATATATATATATACATACATATATCTGAATTACTTTGCTGTACACCTGAAACTAACACAATATTGTAAACCTACTATACTTCAATTACAAAAAAAAAAAGAGAGACATTTTCCCAGTTTTAACTGCTCTAAAAGATAACTGACTAAAGTAAAAGTAGTAGTAATAGTGGTTAATAGCATATGTAAAATTTTTGCAAATAATATATTTAATGAAGAATTTAAATCCAGAAACTCAAGAAAACAAACCACTCAAAAAAAGGGCGAGGATAACAGATTTGAACAGACACATCACAGAAAACAAATGGATGGCAAATTAGCATACAAAAAGGTACTCCACATCATTTATCATTGATATGCAAATTAAAATCCCAACAAAATATTACACACCTATTTGAATGGCTAAAAAGAAACTGCTAATACCACATGCTTCTAAGGATGCACAACAACTGGATTTCTCATAAATTATAGGAAGGAATGCCAAATGGCACAACTTTGGAAAACAATTTGATAATTTCTAACAAGCTATACACACATCACCACGTGATCCAACAATCCCACTCTTATTTAACCAATAGAATGAAAACTACATTTATACAAATACCTGTACACAAGTGTTTGTAGAGTTTCATTCACAATTACCCAATGTCCTTCAACTGTTGAATGCATAAACAGTGATACAAGAGACTACTACACAGCAAAAGGAATAAACTATTGATACATGCAACAACATGGATATATCTGAAATGCATACTGTTAAGTGAAGGAAGCCAGACTCAAAAGTACATACTGTATGATTCCATTCATATAACACTATAGGGTCAAAATCAGATCAATGGTTGTTAGTGCTTGGGTATGGGTAAGGAGATGACTACCAAAGAGTAAAAAAGAACTTTTGGGGATGGTCAAACTGTTCTATATCTTGAATGCTGAGGAGTTGGTTATCCAACTGTTAGTGTGTGAGAACTCACAGAACTATACTTTGTAAATTATACCTCAATAAACCTCACCAATGAGACTTCCCTGGCAGTCCAGTGGTTAGGACTCTGCACTTCCACTGAAAAGGGGCACAGGTTTGATCCCTGGTCAGGGTATTAAGATCCCGTAAGCCATGTGGCGCAGCCCAAAAAAAACCTTGCCCAAAATTTTAAATACGGCATAACATGATTTTTGAAGCAGAGAAAAGTGAAAGTCATTATTGAGAACTATATGAACTGTGAAGTTTAGGCAACTTGATAGGTTATCCTTATAAAAAATAAAGTCAACATAAATGACGTCAGGGTTGAGAGTAAAGATGGAAGAATGAAAATTAGATGGCACAGTCATCAATGAGTGTGGAAAGGTAACAGCTTTCTGCACGCTCATGGCATACTAAAAATCTCATGATCTTCAAAAATAAAGACCCTTTTGAACCAAAGTAGAACAATGATTTAAAAGCAAAAGTATGATACAAGTACACATAGAAAAACTATTTTCAAAAAAAGCTTTTGAGACTAAAAGGATGAGAAGGCAAATATAAGGACGATGTGATATGTTCATATGAATGAGATTTTATAGGAGAGCTCATGAGATGAATCTAATCCCTCCCCGATAGGTGAAATCAATGTCTATATGTATAGTCAACCCTCTGTTCTGGTCAGGTGTTCTTAACCTGTCTCAACTCTATTCATCAAACACTCTATTCATTCCTTTTTCGTTTCCTCTATAGGCCTCTACTTGTTCTTCTCCATTCCACCTTTTGTCTACTAAAGCCCAGGTCTTCTAAGAAAGCATCCCTAATTAAACCATTCCTCATTAATATCTGTTTGTCTTTAAATGCCTGTTGTATATTTTTTGTGCCACACAATTTAAATATCTAAGCTATATCAACGAAGCCTTTCCAAACCCAAGTGTAACTAAACTCAACTGAATTCAGGAAACTGAGGTTCTGGTAGTTATACCTTTTAAATTTGAATATGAGTTCAGAAATATCTTGAGAAATCTACTGTTCCATAAGCCATAAAGAGGCATTCTAATATTTGGCATCTAAACCTATCCCATGATAGCCTCATATTTCTAGATAGATTAACAAAACCCAAAGCAAACAGAAACCAAAACAAAAAACCCACCTCTCTTTAGAAGATGCATCCAGATCTTTGGTTTGGAAAATACAGTCGCCAAATCTACTACAAATAAGAAGAAGAACGAGTCTTTTTTCCCTTTCCTAGAACAAAAGACAAGCCCTGGGCAAAAATTTGAAGTCTTCTCCCCCCTCACCCAAAAACTCACATTTTCCTTTCTTAAGTTCTCTTTGGCTCACTAATACCATTTCTGAAGGTCTAAAATTATGCTGAAATGAATCTTTCCTCATCTTGGTCAAACAGAGATATATCTGAACTAATGATTACAGAAGTGAAATATACCAAGTGATGGTGAGATATGGGGAGTAGTGGGTAACTAAAGTAGAGCAGCAGTAAAACTTGCTGACGATAAGCAACAATATTATAAACTTGAGTGAGGGTAGGTACCCATACTGATGCTTTCTGCACTCCCCACTCTGCTTATAATAATGCTAATTACTAAAGTTGACGTGATACTTACAAATTTAATACTGTATTTTTGTAATGAAAATACATCTGCTACAATGCTTTTCTATTCTTAAATTTACCTTCAGACAAATTCTTGAGTTGCTAGATTCAATTCTGTGTTTTAAAATCTAATTAGATGTATGTAATTATCATTCAAGTAGCAAATGTGAAAAACTGTGACCTATGTAACATACAAACTATCTTTTCCTAAGGTCACAATTATTTAATGAAGTGCTTCTTCAGTAAGTACTCAGATGATAAATCTATTTAAGTGTATATTTACTTCCATGGTGGCAAATCCATACCACACTCAGTATAAAACTATATTGACTAAAACTATAATTTATACAAAATTTCAGTACTTTGTATCTGCTGGAATTCTTCTTTCAAACACTGACTCCTGAACTTAAATGCAATAAACATTAAGGCAAAAGGCAAGAATTCAGACTTTGGAGTTGGAAGAGACAAGAAAAGGTGGTATCTGGGAAGGTTTTCCAGAAATCAGGACATCCAAACTGAGTCTTAATGGAAGACTGAGAATTAGCGAGGCAAAACAAGGAAGGGCACATTACACATTTAGCAAAGGAGAGCAGCATGCGTAAAGAGATAGGGGAAAAAAAGCTTAATATGCTTAAATGTAGCACTACCCAACAGAACTCTGTGTAATGATAGAAATGTTCTGTACTTGGGCTCTCCAGTACAGGTGATGAAGAACTGATTTTTAAATTTTAAGTTTCAACTAACTTAAGCAGCATGTCTAGAAGCTGAAAAAGTATGGTAAAAGAAAGAAGGGCAATATAAAAGGCTGGAGAGATGCACACGACAGGGATCCGGAAGAGCCTAGCACATTTTGCCAAGTAGTTAATATTTACCCTTAGAGCCAGAATGAGCTATGGTAGGCATTTAAGTAGTCAAGAGACAGGATTAGCTTTGCATTCAGAAAAGATCACTCACGCAGGAAGTGGCACACAGACACATTAAGGGGAAAGATGAATAAAGCTAGAATGGTTAGAAAACCAGCAGAAATACAGCAGAGAGCAAACAAGAACATAAATTTAGGCAGAAGTATACCTAAGAAAAAGAGAATGGCTTTAAGCCATATAATACAATTAAATGGAAAAAAAAATTAAATGGTGATATAGTTTCATTATATTCAGGTGGGAGTGAGAGGGGTAAAGATTTCTGGCTTGACACATAGCACAGGGAGATCAGCTGGGTGCTTTGTGACCTCTTAGAAGGGTGGGATACGGAGGGTGGGAGGGAGACGCAAGAGGGAAGAGATATGGGGATATATGCATACGTATTAGCTGATTCACTTTGTTATAAAGCAGAAACTAATACACCACTGTAAAGCAATTATACTCCAATAAAGATGTTAAAAAAATATTAGTGATCGTAAGATTAATGAAACTGTAAGATTTATCTAGTTCTTGTGTAAAAATAGTCCAGTGCCATTGGCTATGCATACTCTTCTTGATTTTTACTGTAGATTTGTTAGCATGTAAACACATATTTTTCTGGAATAAATAAGACTATGTTCTTCATCCCTGTAAGAACTCAGAGTAAATTCTCACATGGCTAATTTAAAGGCTTTCCATCAAACTCAGCACCATGAATAGGATGGTAGTGCTAACCAGCAGGACAGTTACTTCCATGGATGATGCTATAAAGAGATATTCATGGTTTCAAAAGAAATCACCTCTAGTTCATAAGTCAGGGAACATATTATGACATACAGGACGTGGGGGAGAAAGTAAACAAAGAGATTTATTAAAGCATTAATTGTGATAAAGATGCAATTTCCAAAGGTAAATTGATTTTGCATATATATTGAGTTTTCCATACTTTTCATACATATGATAGTCTAGTAGAATATTCTCTATGGTATTTCCACATCATACATTTAGAAAATATTTTTGTGGGGAAAAACTTTTATATTTGAATAAAGATCTGTTTTACTAACAACAACAACAAAAAAGATGTTAAAAAAAGATTTCTGGCTTGAGAAATTGAGAAACATTCACTGAGACAGAAAATCCATGAAATTTTTTTTTTTTGTCTTATATGACTGGTAGATATAAAAGGAGTTCACTTTTGGATATGCTAACTTGGCTATGGGCATCAATTAAAACAAAAACATCTGGAGGTAGAAACACAGACTCAGAGATCATCAGTACACAGATGGAAGATGGAGTCTCATTTTCTAATTAATTAAAACAAGTTTTCATCAAGTATCAGAATCAAAATATTTTTAAACTACCATTTAAAAGTTTTTTTCTATTTTAGTTGCTAATATTGTAATGACATAATTGTTTTTACTACAAATGTTCAGTATTTCAGTACATAATTGAAGAAAAGTTAGTATGTCTCCTGGTATCATGCTACCCACAAGCCCCCACCCCAAGCCTGCCAACACTCAAACCCTAAAAAAAGCCACACTGTATCCCAACTCAGGCATTCACATAAAGTTGTTCCTTCAGCCTACAGTGCATTCCAACCCCCATTCTTACTCCTAAAACATGTCTAGATAACTCCTACTCATTCTTAAAATCTTGGTTTTAAAAATCACTGAAATCCTAAAATTCCTAGAAGAAAACATAGAGGAAAAGCTCCTTTATACTGGTCTTGGTGATAATTTTTTTAGACATAATGCCAAAAGTACAAACAACAAATGTAAAAATAAACATGCGGGATACATCAAACTAAGAAGCTTCTGCACAGAAACCAACAATGAATAGGCAACCTATAAAAATATTTGCAAACAATGCATCTGATAAAAAGTTAACATCCAAAATATATAGAGACTCACACAACTCAATGGCAAAAAACAATCTGATTAAAAAATGAACAGAGGAACTGAACAGACATTTCTCCAAAGAAGATATACAAACAGCTACAGGTTCATGAAAAGATGCTCAACATCACTAATCACCAGGGAAACGTAAATCAAAAGCACAATGATATCACCTCATGCCTGTTAGGATGGCTGTTAAACTCCCACCAACACCCTTGAGTACTGTTGGTGGGAATGTAAATTGGTGCAGCCACTATGGAAAACAGTATGGGAGGTCCTCAAAAAATTAAAAATAGAACTAACACATGATCCAGAAATTCCACTTCTGGGTATATATCCGAAGGAAACAAAATCACTATCTCAAAGAAATATCTGCACCCATGTGTTCATCGCAGCAATATTTACAATAGCCAAGTGTACTAAGGAAACAATCTAAGTGTCCATTAGTGGATGAACGGATAAAGAAGATGTGATGTGTATCAACAATGGAATATTATTCAGGCATAAGAAAGAAGGAAATTCTGCCATTTGCAACAACATGGATGAATCTAAGGACATTATGCTAAGCGAAGTTAGCCAGACAAAAACAAGTACTGTATGATCTCACTTATATGTGGAATCTGGAAAAAAAAAAAAAAGTCAAACTCAGTGGTGGTTACCAGGGACTGGAGTGTTAGGGGAGATGGAGCAATGCTAGTCAGAGTATTAAGCCTTCTGCTATAAGACAAATAAGCTCTGGGAATCTAATGTACGGCATGCTGACTAGAGTTAGTAATATTGTGTTGTGTACTTGAAATTTGCTAAGAAAGCAGATTTTAAGCTTTCTCATCACACACACACCAAAGAAGTTAACTATGTGAGGTGACAGACATGTTAGTTAACCTGATTGTGGTAATCACTGCACAAAGTATACATATGTCAAATCATCACATTGTATACTTTAAATATATACAATTTTATTTGTCAATTATACCTCAAAAAAGCTGGGGAAAAAGAATCACTGCCTAAAATTAAAGCTTCATATAATCTAATCTAGCTTTAGACTAGGTTAGACCCATTGTTACATGCTTTATATTATATAATACCCCCTTTGGAGCACCTATCACAATTCTGGTTAGTCATGTATAATTTTTTAATGTCTCTTCCCAACTAATCAATTATTCATTTAACAAATATTTGTATGTCTACCAGGTGTTCTAGAAGCTGGGGATGTATCAGTGAGAAGAAGAGACAAGAATTCTGCTCTCAAACGTGGGAAAGAAGAGTGATAGAGAAAAAAATCACATAAATAAATCTTTGATATTTTTATTTGATAAATGCCACAAAATTGTATAAGCTCCAAAAAAGGAAGGGACAATGTCATCTTGCTTGCTATGACAGTCCTAGCATCTGGCCCATGTAAGGCATTCAAATATTTGTTGAATACCTGTTTGAGAGAAAAATTTCACTGAGACCAAAGACATTCATTCTCAAAACAATTTTTAAAACACAGCCCAATCTGTAAATTAAAATCTTAATAATTATCTTTCCCCCATCAAGTATCTTTCTGAAATTCACAACCATTTATTTATTTACATCCTACCTTGTTCTAAGACGAACCCATATTTGTATCTTGCTTAGTTTAGTGCTTTTTCTATTTCTTGGATGCTACAACACTTTAGCTTCAATGTAACCACTGCCTCTTTCTTAAGTAGTTTCTTGACTGTGTTCTTTCTGTAAGCATATGTCAAATATACATTCTACTCTGACTTAAGGACTGCGGTGCCTCTATTAATAAAAGTGTCTCTATTACAAGACCCTGAAGTCTCCCTAATCCCCAAACATGAGGATATAAATGCAACTACTGGTATCTTCTGGTATTAAGGATGCTGCTAAACACCCTACAATGCACAGGACAACTCCCCACAATAAAAATTTTTCCAGCCCCAAAATAGAGCCAAGGCTGATTTGAAACTCAGCATTAAAGGAACTGAGTTCAACATGTCTGAATAGACACTAGCAGAGAAAAACTCAAAGAATACCTTAATTATCCACCTCTTTCTCTAATTTACATTTATGCAACAAATGGAAACCAAACTAGTCATAAGGAATTACTGAGGAATAAGCACATATATAAGACAGTTACCCTGTTCAAGACTTAAACATAGTTGATTTGACACCAGAATAATTATTTTACTGTATTTTGATGCTTCTTAGTTATTGATGGGAAAAATAGTCTCATCCTCTCATTAAGAGCTATTAGCATTCCCTGATTTTTATACCTAGTATGAATCTGTTTTGTCCTCTCATAAAATATAGAATGATAATAGATATGGAGTCAAGATCCATGCTGGAGTCTCAAATTTCCCACCATACCAGCCATGTGATCTTGGACATATGACATAACCTCTCTGAATCACTAATCCTTCTTCTATAAGACTTGGAGTATCATCAACAATTCATATGTTGAAGATTCAATTATTGTTTTCAAACATTTAATAAAACACATATATTCCAGGTAGAAAGTTAATTTGTATGGAATTTCCTAATAAAATGTAATAACTCAATAAATAAATGCTAAACTTTACCAGAAACTAGAAATACACAATTCAGGTATCTGAACTAGATTTTACTCCTACCTGAGTACACAGGCAAAAATTCAGGGAACACATTCTGACCAGGCTGTGTCCATATTATTTCCCTTTACCTCTTACTAAGTTTGTAAGTTACTCTTATAAAGTTATAATACTAGAATATTCATATATTATAGCACTGATAATGTCTCATTTCAAGCAAACCTAATAGGTAAAACAACTAGGTCTACATAAAAATGAAAAGAAAATATGGGATGACAATATGCTTTAGGAAGAAACGATAATTTAAAGAGAAGGTTTGCTGGGCATTTAAAACAGACACAACTGTGCAATTTTTATGAAAGACACCTAGTACATAAAGCATATCTGTCTCTTACACTGAAATAACTTATAGAAAGTAGACTATGAAGTCTTTGTAGAAGACTGACAGCAAGAGAAAAATACATACCTCCAGGATGGAGGAAAAGGAATGGGACTGGTAAAAGATAGATGAGAATTTCAACTTCATCTGTCATGTTTTATTTCTTAAGATAGAAGGTACTTGAATATATACTGTATTACTCTGAAAAATTTTTGGAGGTCTGATACAGTTCATAAGTTGAAAAAAGTTTTATGGTTTCAAACAGTAAATGTGTTACATTAAAGATTCACCTCTACTGAACATTATTCATAGCAGTACAGAAAATGTGAAGTTTACTGGAATGTCTCTGATTACCAAGGCTCTTATAATGGATATTGAAATCACTGTTCTATTCAACTTTCACCATTTAAAAGAACAGCCAACTATACTAATTCTCCTTAAAACTCTTCAATGGGTCTCTATTGATGAATTATAAATATTCTAGGATAGCATATACGGCCTTCCCTGATCTAGCCCCTGCCTATTCGCCAACCTCATTTTATACAACTCCATTATAATTAATATGCCACTTACAAGAAACAACTAACTTTTTACGTTATTTACAAATCTGAGCTTTTGCACCTGTTGTCTATCTGAAATGCTTTTTCCCCATCTTTGTTCATCTATCAAGTGTCCTGTCTTCCAAACTAACCTAAAACATTTTCTTCCAACTTTATAACTAGCTGAGTAATTAATCATATTAAGCAGCAGTTTGTTCACATGCAAAATAAAAGGTCTCTGGGACTTCCCTGGTGGCAGGGGACACAGGTTTGAGCCCCGGTCCAGGAAGATCCCACATGCCGCGGAGTAACTAAGTCCGTGCGCCACAACTACTGAGCCTGTGCTCTAGAGCCCGCAAGCCACAACTAATGAGCCTACGCATCGCAACCACTGAAGCCCACGCACCTAGAGCCCACGCTCCGCAACAAGAGAAGCCACCGCAATGAGAAGCCTGCACACTGCAACAGAGTAGTCCCGCTCGCTACAACTAGAGAAAGTCCGCGCACAGCAACAAAGACCCAACACAGCCAAAAATAAATAAATAAAATAAGTTTATAAACAAATAAATAAAATAAAAGGTCTGGCATACAACAAATACTGTCCAAATGGTATCACAAAGACTTTTCCAACCTTACTTGTCAGAATTCACTGTTACCAGCACCACATTCTCCCAAGTACGTTCACATCCTAACTTGAGACTTTTTTTTTTTGATTGAGAAAGGTAGCTAGAATGTTTAACAACTTGACAACAGGGACAACATTACTGCCTTTCTATTAACCCTAGGATCTATCACAGTGATTCACCTAATAAATGTAGTTGAATTCGCCTAAAATGCAGCTGACAGAGGATTTGGCTGAAGAGAGAGAGGGACCATCTACACTTAGTAACACAATGATTTTTCAAGAAAGAAGTAGAGAGTTTTTAAATAATAAGAAAGATTACTACTGTAAAAATGAGCATTTGTAGCAAATACAGTGTTTTAGAGAAGACTAAAACAGGTGATAAAGTCTTCATAGAGTCAACATTTTTGTTACACTCCTAATAAACACCTGCCTTAAGGTCATAGTTTAATGGGGAAGAAAAACAAAAAGCAGACAAGCTCAATAAACATTACATAGAATCCCTGTGATGAGCAAGAAAAGAGTGCTAAAGCCAAACAGAAAGTGAGAGAAATAAGATGGTAGAAGGTATTTAATTTGGGGGGTTGGGTGTTAGTAATGGCATGGTGGTTAAAGCAAAGATCAAAATTTTGATTTCTGAGAAGACAAATTCAAGATGAAAAAGTCTAAAAATGAAAAAGAAAACACTTACAAATTAAGGAAATAATACTCAAGTATAAATTAAGTACAAGGTAAGTAAGTTGCAAAATAATCAGCTTTTAAGGCACAAGAAACTTAGAAGCAAAATATACTATAAACTCTGGCTTATCTCAATGACTTAACTCTATCTGAATTCAGTGACTTAATTCTGTAAAAAGAAATAGTTTTCAAAGACACAAGGGGATGAGGGTATCAGAGAGTCTATGTTCCTTGAAATCTCAACTCACTTTTGATACAGTGTATCATTCATAAAATTACTGTCATAGCTCCAAATGTCTTTTGGCTATGTCCAAAACAACACAAACTTCAAAGGGCAAATAATATCATTCGCCACAAATAAGGTTATTAAATGTGTCACAAATTATAAAGAAAATTTCCAAAGATACTTTGCAGGACAGCTGTATGGTAGAACGGAAGCAGGAAACGGAGTACGTAAATACAGGACAAATTTAAAAATTTCAATATAACTTGATAATAATCAATTTTAAGGTAAATCTATATATTTAACTGAAGAGAATAAAACAAAGGCAGAGAATAAGTATATTACCCAATTTCCATTAAATTTATGCTTGTTTATTTTTTAGCAATGCAGGGTAAATGTAATGAAAAAAACTTCATTCACTCGACAATTATTTAAGGACTCAGTGGGTGCCAAGAAAGGGAAGGAAAAAACATGTTTTTTCCTTTACCCATACCCCCCCACACACACACACACTTTTTACTTAGTGGGAAATACAGCATAAATGTTATATGACAGAGAAAGGAGAGAGTGATTATCAGTGCATACACAAGGGTACCAAATACAAACTTGGAAAGGCTAAGAAAAGCTGAAAAAATGAAGTCTAATTAGCTAAAATGCGACAGAAAAATAATCCAGGAGTTGAATCAAAATTAAATACGTATAATATATAAGAATGTCAACTGTATTGTCTGTAATAATGTAAACTGGAAAGAGACCAAAATCCTTCAAAACAGAATAGATGAATAAGTTATCACATATATACATATTAGAATATTATTAGAGCAATGAAAATGAATAATCTACGGGAGACTACATGAAGGAATCTCACAACCATAATATGTTAAAGAAGCTATACACAAAGAATAAATGCTATATAATTCTATTTAAACAAAGTTTCCCAAAATAGGCAAAAAATAATTTATGATGTTAAGAAGTCAGAATACTATTCACGTTTGACGGGGGAGAGATTAGTGACTGGGAGGGATTATCAGGTGACTTCTGGGGGGGTTCTATTTCTTAATCTGGTGGTGGTTACAAGAGTATGTTCACTTTGTTCCCTTAAGTGTAAGTTTATAATCCATATACTTTTCCCTATGTAGTTATACTTTTTAAAAATGTTTACAAAAAGAAGAAATGGATAGCAGCTACTGGTAATCCAGAAGGGGAAAAAAATGCAAAAGCCCAAAGACACAGTTCTTGATGATCCAAAAAGGGTTTAGCATGGCTCCTCTGTAAAATGCTAACTATGATACCTATACTCAGGGTTACTATAGGATTAAAGGACAGAATATGAGTAAAGCACATATCTGGCACAAATATTTATAGGTGTTTAATAAATGTTAGCTGTTATTATTACTATACTACTATTACTGTGCTACTGATGAGGCTCCTTGATGGTAGTGCTCAAGGTAGAATGACAAACAAAAAGGCTAAAAGAAGAGAGGCAGCAGGTGATGGGCTTTTCTAAAATATATTATGAATTTAGACTTTATCCCAAGGTGGTGGGGAAGCAATGAAGAATTTTACACAGATGGTAATATGATCACATTTGAGTTTAGGAAATTTGTCAAAGGAAAGAAAATGTGAAGCTTAAAAAAGGATGTTAAGAAGAGGTTATCAGCAAATCATACAGAGAGGTCCAGTAAAGAGAAAGAAGGAAAAAAAGCGCTGACTTGAAAATCAATACCTAACAACTTTGAGAGAATAGCTTATGATGTTCTAAAGGTTACAAAGTTAATAAGTGATACTTAGAATTAAAGGTACTCTAAATTCATAATTTATTACAAAAATCTCAATTTAATACTTTTTATATAATTGTAACTTTAAGCACACAAATGTCAACAGGACATTCTCTTCAACTATTCATTAAAATTAAACTAAAAATACTTTTTAAAAAAGTCTCTTGGGGGCTTCCCTGGTGGCGCAGTGGTTAAGAATCCGTCTGCCAATGCAGAGGACACGAGTTCAAGCCCTGGTCTGGGAAGATCCCACATGCTGCAGAGCAACTGAGCCTGTGCGCCACAACTACTGAGCCTGTGCTCTAGAGCCCGTGAGCCACAACTACTGAGCCCATGTGCCACAACTACTGAAGCCCGGGCACCTAGAGCCCATGCTCCGCTACAAGACAAGCCCCTGTAATGAGAAGCCCACGCACCGCAACGAAAAGTAACCCCGGGGCCTCCCTGGTGGCGCAGTGGTTGAGAGTCCGCCTGCCGATGCAGGGGATACGGGTTCGTGCCCCGGTCTGGGAGGATCCCATATGCCGCGGAGCGGCTGGGCCCGTGAGCCATGGCCGCTGGGCCTGCGCATCCGGAGCCTGTGCTCCGCAGCGGGAGAGGCCACAACAGTGAGAGGCCCGCATACCGCAAAAAGAAAAAAAAAAAAAAAAAAAAAAAAAAGTAACCCCGGCTTGCCACAACTAGAGAAAGCCCGCGCAGAGCAACGAAGACCAATGCAGCCAAAAATAAATAAAATAAATAAAAAAATTTTTAAAAGTCTCCTAGAATCATCACAATTGTTATTACTAATGATAAATTATACATATATGTGTATAGATGGATACCTATATATACTTCTGTCTCTATATATCTCTATCCATATCTCTTAAAATTCAGACTTTCCAAGTCATAAATTAATTTGATGTGGATCTGAATAAACACCAAGACCAAATTCTAAGTACCAAATTATCATGAGTGCTAGCAAATATTGTAAAACTAATGTGAAAACATTTTTAGTGAGTTATTGTTATTTCAGCAACAACCAAATAAGAGGAATGCTCTGAGACACTTTGACACATTAGCTATATCTCTGTTGATTCAATGGCTCTACAAGATGAAAAACAATGAACTGCTCTTCAACATACACAATGAATCTATTAATAAGCAGTACCTTCTTTGATTTGCTTGATGAACATAAAATGTCAGATAGATCCAAGACATAAGCAGCAATGGTTTATTGGTTTTACAGCCATTCAAAAAGCAGAACAAAAAGATGGGAGGGGGAAGGGAGGGGAGGAGCAGGGAGGGGAAGGGAGGAAAGGGAAGAAAAGAGTAAGCTTCTGGGGTCCAGAGCTCAACTTTTCTGGCTCATAAACAAACCATAAAGAACCAAAAATAGTTTATATTAAGCCTAAAAGCAAGCAGTAAAATATCATAAATGTCATGATGTTTTTCACAATTCTAGCATAAATCCACAACTACCACAAAAAACGTGTAATCTGGCTATGTTCACATTAGAACATGGAATGGATTGATTGCTGCATTCAGACAACCAACATATAAAATGCTTTGTTTAATAAAAATTCTACTATTAAAAATTAGTCCAGAACCTACAACACTATTGTTAAAGCTGGGTCACAGAAATATGGAGATTCATTATGCTTTCTTCTTCTTTTTTTGTATATTTAAAATTTCCCATAATGATTTTTATAAATTATGACCAAGCTTTCAAATATTCTCCTGGGAAAGCTACTTTTGATTTCCCCAGAGAAAGTAATCAGTGTTTGCAGAGGACTGGTATAAAACATAACTGCAACAGTAAATTCACTGAATAGAATGTGGAAAGTGGCATTCCTGTGAACTTCACCACTTAAAAGCAAACTAACAAAAATGTCAATTGACACCCAATTAAATATCAGAATAAGGATTAATTCCTTAGTGGGGGAAAAACATTCACAGTCTGGCTTCAAGTCAATTTTTGTACTCTCATGCTTCCTGCCACATTGCAACTCTTGGGCATGCTTTAATAATTTTCCAAAAAACAGTATCTCAGACTTCCATGCTTTTGCCTCTGGTGCAAAAGGAAGTCATTGTTGGGTTGAGAATAGAGCAAAAACTTCATCAGATTGTTGTTGTAGGACACAAGATTAAACTAAAAAGAATCAGAGCAGAAGAGGGGAAACTATTAAGAATCTGTGCAGTAGTCCAGGCAAAAAAGTAAGGTTTACTTAGACTGGAGTGGAAATGGAGGGAAAAGAATGGACTTAAGATATATTTGGCTGAGTAATGTTCCATTGTATATATGTACCACATCTTCTTTACCCATTCGTCGGTCGATGGGCATTTAGGTTGCTTCCATAACCTGGCTATTGTAAATAGTGCTGCAGTGAACATTGGGGTGCATGTGTCCTTTTGAATTATGGTTTTCTCTGGGTATATGTCCAATAGTGGGATTGCTGGGTCATATGATAATTCTATTTTTAGTTTTTTAAGGAACCTCCATACTGTTCTCCATAGTGGCTGTATCAATTTACACTCCCACCAGCAGTGCAAGAGGGTTCCCTTTCCTCCACACCCTCTCCAGCATTTGCTGTTTGTAGATTTTCTGGTGATGCCCATTCTAACCACTGTGAGGTGATACCTCATTGTAGGTTTTTTTTTCTATAAATGTATTTATTTCTTTGTTTTTATTTTTGGCTGTGTTGGGTCGTCATTTCTGCACGTGGGCTTTCACTAGTTGCGGTGAGCAGGGGCTACTTTTTCGTTGCAGTGCACGGGCTTCTCATTGCAGTGGCTTCTCTTGTTGCGGAGCACGGGCTCTAGGCACTCAGGCTTCAGTAGTTGTGGCATGTGGGCTCAGTAGTTGTGGCTCACGGGCTCTTGAGTGCAGGCTCAGTAGTTGTGGCACACGGGCTTAGTTGCTCTGCGGCATGTGGGATCTTCCCGGGCCAGGGTTGAAACCCGTGTCCCTTGCATTGGCAGGCAGATTCTTAACCACTGTGCCACCAGGGAAGCCCCCTCATTGTAGTTTTGATTTGCATTTCGCTAATAATTAGTGAGGTTGAGCAGCTTTTCATGTGCCTCTTGGCCATCTGTTGGAACGAAACTGGGTCATTTGTAGAGACATGGATGGACCTATAGACTGTCATACAGAGTGAAGTAAGTCAGAAAGAGAAAAACAAATATCTTACATTAACGCATATATATGGAATCTAGAAAAATGGTACAGATGAACCGGTTTGCAAGGCATAAATAGAGACACAGATGTAGAGAACAAACGTATGGACACCAAGGGGGGGAAAGTGGGAGGGTGGGTGGTGGTGGGATGAATCAGGAGATTGGGATTGACATATATACACTAATATGTATAAAATAGATAACGAATAAGAACCTGCTGTATAAAAATAAACAAAATAAAATTCAAATAAAAAAATATATTTGGAAGCATAATAAATAATAATCAGTGAACTGGGTATAGGAGAGGAGATGGACAGTAAGTGAAAGATGACTTCCAGGTCTGTGACTTGTGAAACTAGGTATAATGAGATGAAGAAAACCAGAGGAACAGATTTGGTATTTGGTAGAGGGAGATCAAGAGTTCAGTTTTAGATATGTTATATTTAGGGTACCTGAAAGACATACAAGTGGAGAGAGATCAAGTAAATCAAATATTGAGATAGGCTAATAAATGGGAGGAGACAGAGAAAATGAGGGTCACAAGGAAACGTTTAGGGTTTTGTTTAAAGAAGTAATCATTATATGTCAAAGCTATGGAAGTCTAAAACCTACAGTGAACCATGTTACATTCACTCTACTAACTTCAACACAATTTGTGAAAACTGACTTCAGGTAGTCTTTCCAAATTACTTATAATAATTATAAAGTTATTCACATACTAAACAAAAAAATACAACATAAAATTACGAAGTCTATCTAGGCTGTATTTTCCTGACAGATAATAAGGGATAAAATTTGTGGGCGGGGGGGCGGAGAGGGAAACAAAACACCACACATGATAATAATCAAGGTCCAAAGCTTCCCCTGACCTACAAATGTTAAGAATTCAAGAATGCAGAGGTGCCACATCATTCCTGCAGCAAAATTTCTGAGTTAAGAAAGCTCAGAATTTATACTCTACTATATTCCACTGTATGATTGGTTTCCTTAGCGGTCTTGCTGTACATATTCTTGCAACAACTGGCTTACAGCAAACTAGCACACCCTAATGGTTGATCCTAGATATTGATATGCCTATATATTGACACTACTATCTCAAATATGAAAACCGCTCTATGTCCTATCCTGGATAATGGTCCCACAATCCAACAGGCCTCTTAAACAGAAGCCTGGAAATGATTCTCTACTTTCTCCTTTTTCTGTATGCCCACAGCTCATCTACGACTAAAATCTGTTGATTGTAATGACATATCTCTTGAATTCTTCCCCCTCCTCCATTTCTACCACTACTCTTATTTCAGAGCCTCATAATTTCTTGGTTGGGCTATCCTGACATTCCCGATTGATTTGCCTGTCCTATTCTCCTATTACTCTACTGGCCAAGTAATCTTATAAAACCACAAATTAAATTATGTCACTCCCATGCTTTAAAATCCTTCAATGGTTTTCCACTACCTGTGAGTTACTTAACTTCCCTATCTGTAAAGTAGGGATGATAAAAATAGTTTCTACTTATGTGACTGTTTTGAAAATCAAATGAATTCTAGTGTAATTAAGCACTTAATGCCTAATGAACAGTAAAATGAAATAATTTAAAATAATAATAATTATTGTTATAGTCTGCTTAGATGTTTCTCCATGATTCAGCTTCTATTTCTCTTTTCTCTTCTCATGTCCCACAGTCATTCCTGGACCCATACAAAGAAATCTGATCACTTTTTTCTATACCACAACTTTAATACTGTATGTGCTTCTATTATACCATTTACCATACTTCAGAGTAGGAGAGGCTTGTCTTCACTACAAGACGATGCTTCACAAAGACAATCTAATGCATCTGAGTCACCTAGCACAATGCCTGGCCCATAAATATTTACTGAAAAAATTATGAAGAGAAAAGAGATGTATGAAAGGATTATAGCAGATGGCCATGCTTCCTTCCACACTGAAAATCCCATTATTCTTGATTTAAAAAAAAAAAGAGTAATTTCAGAATAGGTCTAAAGAATGAGAGAGTCAGAAAAAACTCACTGTGACAGAGGATGAAAGCATCTATGGGTTCAGACTGAGGAGAAGAATGAAGATAAATTAGTTAACTAAGATAACTTAGGTAGTAAGCTAATCTGTAGTCATATAGGGAAATTTTACTTCATTTATGAGTTGTACATATCTGTGCTAGAATAGAAATATTAAAAGGTCAAATAATAAGGCAAAGGAGAAAAAACAGGTAAAGATTAAGCTGATGCCATAATATTAGTGTTAAAAAAAAAAAAAAAACCCAACACATATTTTACCAGGGCACTACTTTCCTATACGACGCTAAATGGGTAAAGGGGAGCATAGGCAAAGGATAGCTAAAATGAAACAATAAATTGTCATCAGCTATTTCTATTTGATCACTTGCCATTCTTGGGAAAAGTTCAAAAGAGTTGGAAAGGGGATGGCCATCATTCTTGGAATTGGGATAGAGTGTTAACTGTATATCTTTACATCAAGACTAAAACTTGGGCTTCCCTGGTGTCGCAGTGGTTGAGAACCTGCCTGCCAATGCAGGGGACACAGGTTCGAGCCCTGGTCTGGGAAGGTCCCACATGCCGCAGAGCAACTAAGCCCGTGCGCCACAACTACTGAGCCTGCGCTCTAGAGCCCGCGAGCCACAACTACTGAGCCTGTGCGCTGCAACTACTGAAGCCTGCGCGCCTAGAGCCCATGCTCCTCAACAAGAGAAGCCACCGCAATGAGAAGCCCGTGCACCGCAACGAAGGGTAGCCCCCGCTCGTTGCCAACTAGAGAGAGCCCACATGCAGCAACGAAGTCCCAATGCAGCCAAAAATAAATAAATAAATTTATATTTTTAAAAAAAGACTAAAACTTAACACTGACAATCTATGCTGGGGAAATCCCTTGCCCCACTAACTCTATGTTCTTACCTCCCCCCGTTCCCAATGTTAAGACCAAGAAAGAAATTTGGGGATATTATTCCCTGACTAACCCATCTCAAGGGAACACTTAACTCTAATATGTGCATTCAAATACAGAAGCCCCTGGTTCTCTCTTATTCCAGGGCCAGGAACAAAAGGCCAAGGAGGTCTAGACCCAGAATACTTCTCCCTACTCCTGAATTCAAAGTTCTGAAATAAAACAGAGAACAGCTCTGGTACTAAAGTTTTAAATGCAACTAACTGATCAGAAAGCAGGAAGGATCAGACTTGCTAATTTTTAAACTAGGTTTCACCAAAAGAGTAATATAGCCTTATACGTTAATTCTATCTTCATATTTTCTAGATGAAAAGTCTTGGGCAAGTCAGCTTCTCTAAGCCTTGGTTTTTTCATCTGTAAAATGAAGATAAAAATTGTACTATTTCACATGTAAAAATTAAATGTGATTAATACAAATAAAAGCTTATTAGCACAGTGTCTAACACACGATGGTAAGCATTCAATAGACATTAGCTATCATTATTTCAAAGGGCAATTCTTAGTGTTGAAAAGTGTCAGTTTATATATTACCAACTATGAGATTTTAAGAGCTGAAAGTGATTAATTCAAGAGAATGTAATATTTAGACTAATGACATTGCTTTTATGTATTTATTTTTACTTTATATCAATGTTAAATTTACAGAAAATGTTTTAAGTATGGTAAGAACTTTTACTTTTCTAGCTATTTGAGAGTAAATAGCCTTACATGATAACCCGTCACCCCTGAATTCTTTAATAAGGGTTTCCTACAAAGGCATTCTCTTACAAATATGACCATTAAAATCAGGAAATTAACAATGAAGCATCATGCTCACTGCTATTGGGGTGTCACTGCTCCTAGGTGCCTTCTCAGTGAACAGTTTAGGGCATACGTATATATTTCTATATTCTACATCTATATATAAGAAAAATCATGAATTCACATACCAATATCTCTTTTCCAATCCAACACTACAGAAAGCATTCTAGTTTTTTCCACTTCCATAATGGTAACTCCCTTCTCAGACAGTGACAGGCTGGCTCCCATTATCCTTAAGGTTATTTATTTGACTAGTCTCCCATATGTTACCAGCCTCCCATTGTGGCTGCTTCCCCATCCCCACATGGACGCTCTCTTTACCCCTCTCTGCCCCAACGCCCATATACTTCCTCCATGGGTATAACCTCCCCTATTCCTCGTGCCTGGCACTCCTCCTACAAGAATATCCTCCTCATCTTGCTTAGGCACTAACATCCTATATTGAGCTGATCCTCCACTGGAATGTCCTCCTCTCCCCACCCTCAGGTTCTGATCTTGCACTGGGATGCCTCCAACCATGGACTCCCACCATATCCAACTTGAGGCTGAATACACCCAAACCAGGCTACCCTCCTACACAGATGACTTCTGCTGCCACCCCTGGTAGCCATCACCTCCTAGTAGATGCCCTCTTATCCCTCTTACTCTGTACCAGGCTACTCACCTTCACAAATACCGATCTGACCCTGCTTGGCTCCAACACCTTACACTAGTGTGCCCCTCCTATTCAGACTGCTCCTCATACCTCCAGCTCTATCAACCCACATGGGGACCCTCCTCAACCCTGCCAGGCTCTGACATACCCACTCCTTCAAGAGGACATGCCCCCTCCCCCCATATACCCTAACCAGTGTGGACACTTTGTTTGGTCCCACCTAATGGTTTCAGTACTGAAACGTTCCGAAAGGAAAGACAAAGGGAATAAGGAAGAACAACTGATGACATCTAAAAAAAGAAATAAAAAAGAGAGATACCAGTGAATAAACTGCATAAGCACCCATAATCCAAGCTAATTAAAAGGCTAATCTATTTGTCAAAGTATCTGCTTTTTCCACTTAAAGAAACAGTGGTCAATTCTTTTATATTAATTCCTTCTAAATTTAAAAAGTCAATTGAGAGGACCCCGGAGGAAGATGGCGGAAGAGTAAGACGCGGAGATCACCTTCCTCCCCACAGATACATCAGAAATCCATCTACACGTGGAACAACTCCTACAGAACACCTACTGAACGCTGACAGAAGACCTCAGACCCCCCCAAAGGCAAGAAACTCCCCACATACCTGGATAGGGCAAAAGAAAAAAAGAATAAACAGAGACAATGGGATAGGGACGGGACCTGCACCAGTGGGAGGGAGCCGTGAAGGAGGAAAGGTTTCCACACACTACACGCCCCTTCGTGGGCGGAGACTGCAGGTGGCGGAGGGGGAAAGCTTCGGAGTAGCGGAGGAGAGCACAGCAACAGGGGTGTGGAGGGCAAAGCGGAGAGATTCCGGCACAGAGGATCGGTGCCCTCAGGCACACACCAGCCCGAGAGGCTTGTCTGCTTGGCCGAGGGGGCGGGCGGGGCTGGGAGCTGAGGCTCGGGTATCGGCTTTCAGTCGGAGCGCAGGGAGAGGACTGGGGCTGGCGGCAGGAAGAGAGCCTGAAGGGGTTAGTGCACCACGGCTAGCCCGGAGGGAGTCCGGGGAAAGGGTCTGGAGCTGCCGAAGAGGCAAGAGACTTTTTTCCGTTTTGTTTCCTGGTGCGCGAGGAGAGGGCATTAAGAGGGCTGCTTGGGGAAGCGCCGGAGACAGGCACGGACCTCGGAGACGGGCGTGGGACGCTGGGGCTGCTGCTGCTGCCGCCGCGGGGCCTGTGTGCGAGCGCGGGTCACTGTCCGCCCCGCCTTCTGGGGGGCCTGTGCACCCCGCCACTGCCGGGGTCCCGGGACCCGGGGACTGCTTTCCCGGGAAAGCGCACGGAGCGCCTCGGGCTGCTGCAACGTCACGCCGGCCTCTGCCGCCGCAGGCCCGCCCCACACTGCGCGCCCCTCCCTCCCCTCTGCCTGAGTGAGCCAGAGCCCCCGAATCAGCGGCTCCTTTAAACCCGTCCTGTCTGAGCGAAGAACTGACGCCCTCCAGCGACCTACGCGCAAAGGCGGGGCCGGGTCCAAGGCTGAGACCCGGGAGCTGTGAGAGCAGAGACAGGGAAATCTCTCTGTGCAGCCTCGGAGGCAGCGGATTAAAGCTCCACGGCCCATTTGATGTGCCCTGCGTCTGTGGAGTGCATAAATGGACAGCGAATCATCCCAAATTGAGGAAGTGGACTTTGAGGACAAGATTTAAGACTTTCCCCCCTTTTCCTCTTTTTACAACGAATTATCCCAAATTAAGGAGGTGGACTTAGAGAGCAAGATTTCAGACTTCTCGCCCTTTTCCTCGTTTTACAACGAATTATCCCAAATTGAGGAGGTGGACTTGGAGAGCAAGATTTTTGATTTTTCCCCCTGCTCTCTTTTTGTGAATGTGTATGCGTAATCTTCTGTGTAAGATTCTCTCTGTATAGCTTTGCTTCCACCATATGTCCCAGGGTTCTATCTGTCCGTTTTTTTTCAATAATTACTTTTTAATTTTAATAACGCTACTATATTTCATACTTTATTCTATTTTACTTTACCTGCTCTTTCTTTTTTTCCTACCTTCCCTTCCTCCCTCCCTCCCTCTGCTCCTCCTTTCCTTCTTTCTTTTTCTTTCCTCCCTCCCTCCCTCCCACCCTTCTTCTTTCCACTTTCTTTTTCTTTCCTTCCTCCCTCCCTCACTCCTGTCTTTCTTTCTTTCTTTCTTTCCTTCCTCCCTCCCTCCTTTCTTCCATTCACTCTTCCTTTTGCTTTCATTCCTCCCTCCCTCCCTCCTTTCTTTCCTTCTTTCTTTCCATCCTTCCTCCCTCCCTCCCTCCTTTCTTTCTTTCTTTCTTTCTTCCTTCCTTTTCTTCCCTTCTTCCTTTCTTTCCCTCTCTCTTTCTTTCTTCTACTAATTCTTTCTTTCTACTTTTTCTCCCTGTTATTCTGAGCCGGGTGGATGAAAGGCTCTTGGTGCTGCAGCCAGGAGTCAATGCTGTGCCTCTGAAGTGGGACAGCCAACTTCAGGACACGGGTCCACAAGAGACCTCCCAGCTCCACATAATATCAAGCAGCGAAAATCTCCCAGAGATCTCCATCTCAACACCAGCACCCAGCTTCAGTCAACGACCAGCAAGCTACAGTGCTGTTCACCCTATGCCAAGCAACTAGCAAGACAGGAACACAACGCCACCCATTAGCAGAGAGGCTACCTAAAAACATAATAAGGCCACAGGCACCCCAAAACACACCACCAGACGTGGACCTGTCCACCAGAAAGACAAGATCGAGCCTCAACCACCAGAACACAGGCATTAGTCCCCCCCACCAGGAAGCCTACACAACCTACTGAAACAACCTTAGCCACTGGGGACAGACACCAAAAACAACGGGAACTACGAATCTGCAGCCTGCACAAAGGAGACCCCAAACACAGTAACATAAGCAAAATGAGAAGACAGAAAAACACACAGCAGGTGAAGGAGCAAGATAAAAACCTACCAGACCTAACAAATGAAGAGGTAATAGGCAGTCTACCTGAAAAAAAATTCAGAATAATGATAGTAAAGCTGATCCAAGATTCTATTTCCAAGATCCAAAATCTTATAAATAGAATAGACAAAATGCAAGAAACAGTTAACAAGGACCTAGAAGAACTAAAGATGAATCAAGCATCGATTAAAAACACAATAAATGAAATGAAAAATACTCTAGATGGGATCAATAGCAGAATAACTGAGGCAGAAGAACGGATAAGTGAGGTGGAAGGTAAAATAGTGGAAATAACTGCTGCAGAACAAAATAAAGAAAAAAGAATGAAAAGAACAGAGGACAGTCTCAGAGACCTCTGGGACAACATTAAACACACCAACATTCGAATTATAGGGGTTCCAGAAGAAGAAGAGAAAAAGAAAGGGACGGAGAAAATATTTGAAGAGATTAGAGTTGAAAACTTCCCTAATATGGGAAAGGAAATAGTTAATCAAGTCCAGGAGGCACAGAGAGTCCCATACAGAATAAATCCAAGGAGAAATACGCCAAGACACATATTAATCAAACTGTCAAAAATTAAACACAAAGAAATCATATTAAAAGCAGCAAGGGAAAAACAACAAATAACACACAAGGGAATCCCCATCAGGTTAACAGCTGATCTCTCAGCAGAAACTCTACAAGCCAGAAGGGAGTGGCAGGACATAATTAAAGTGATGAAGGAGAGAAACCTGCAACCAAGATTACTCTACCCTGCAAGGATCTCATTCAGATTTGATGGAGAAATTAAAACCTTTACAGATAAGCAAAAGCTGAGAGAGTTCAGCACCACCAAACCAGCTTTACAACAAATGCTAAAGGAACTCCTCTAGGCAAGAAACACAGCAGAAGGAATATACCTACAATAACGAACCCAAAGCAATTAAGGAAATGGGAATAGGAACATACATATCGATAATTACCTTAAATGTAAATGGACTAAATGCTCCCACCAAAAGACACAGATTGGCTGAATGGATAGAAAAACAAGACCCATATATATGCTGTCTACAAGAGACCCACTTCAGACCTAGAGACACATACAGACTGAAAGTAAGGGGATGGAAAAAGATATTCCATGCAAATGGAAATCAAAAGAAAGCTGGAGTAGCAATTCTTATATCAGACAAAATAGACTTTAAAATAAAGACTATTAGAAGAGACAACGAAGGACACTACATAACGATAAAGGGATCGATCCAAGAAGAAGATATAACAATTGTAAATATTTATGCACCCAACATAGGAGCACCTCAATACATAAGGCAAATACTAACAGCCATAAAAGGGGAAATCGACAGTAACACAATCATAGTAGGGGACTTTAACACCCCACTTTCACCAATGGACAGATCATCCAAAATGAAAATAAATAAGGAAACACAAGCTTTAAATGATACATTAAACAAGATGGACTTAGTTGATATTTATAGGACATTCCATCCAAAAACAACAGAATACACATTTTCCCAAGTGCTCATGGAACATTCTCCAGGATAGATCATATCTTGGGTCACAAATCAAGCCTTGGTAAATTTAAGAAAATTGAAATTGTATCAAGTATCTTTTCTGACCACAATGCTATGAGACTAGATATCAATTACAGGAAAAGAGCTGTAAAAAATACAAACACATGGAGGCTAAACAATACACTACTTAATAACGAAGTGATCACTGAAGAAATCAAAGACGAAATAAAAAAATACCTAGAAACAAATGACAATGGAGACACGACGACCCAAAACCTATGGGACGCAGCAAAAGCAGTTCTAAGGGGGAAGTTTATAGCAATACAATCCCACCTTAAGAAACAGGAAACATCTCGAGTAAACAACCTGACCCTGCACCTAAAGCAATTAGAGAAAGAAGAACAAAAAACCCCAAAGTTAGCAGAAGGAAAGAAATCATAAAGCTCAGATCAGAAATAAATGAAAAAGAAATGAAGGAAACAATAGCAAAGATCAACCAAACTAAAAGCTGGTTCTTTGAGAAGATAAACAAAATTGACAAACCATTAGCCAGACTCATCAAGAAAAGAAGGGAGAAGACTCAAATCAATAGAATTAGAAATGAAAAAGGAGAAGTAACAACTGACACTGCAGAAATACAAAAGATCATGAGAGATTACTACAAGCAACTCTATGCCAATAAAATGGACAACCTGGAAGAAATGGACAAATTCTTAGAAATGCAGAATGTTCTGAGACTGAACCAGGAAGAAATAGAAAATATGAATAGACCAATCACAAGCACTGAAATTGAAACTGTGATTAAAAATCTTCCAACAAACAAAAGCCCAGGACCAGATGGCTTCACAGGCGAATTCTATCAAACATTTAGAGAAGAGCTAACACCCATCCTTCTCAAACTCTTCCAAACAATATCAGAGGAAGGAACACTCCCAAACTCATTCTACGAGGCCACCATCACCTTGATACCAAAACCAGGCAAGGATGTCACAAAGAAAGAAAAATACAGGCCAATATCACTGATGAACATAGATGCAAAAATTCTCAACAAAATACTAGCAAACAGAATCCAACAGCACATTAAAAGGATCATACACCATGATCAAGTGGGGTTTATTCCAGGAATGCAAGGATTCTTCCTTATACGCAAATCAATCAATGTGATACACCATATTAACAAGTTGAAGGAGAAAAACCATATGATCATCTCAATAGATGCAGAGAAAGCTTTCGACAAAATTCAACACCCATTTATGATAAAAAACCCTGCAGAAAGTAGGCATAGAGGGAACTTTCCTCAACATAATAAAGGCCATATATGACAAACCCACAGCCAACATTGTCCTCAATGGTGAAAAACTGAAATCATTTCCACTAAGATCAGGAACAAGACAAGGCTGCCCACTCTCACCACTCTTATTCAACCTAGTTTTGGAAGTTTTAGCCACAGCAATCACAGAAGAAAAGGAAATAAAAGGAATCCAAATTGGAAAAGAAGAAGTAAAGCTGTCACTGTTTGCAGATGACATGATACTATACATAGAGAATCCTAAAGATGCTACCAGAAAACTACTAGAGCTAATCAATGAATTTGGTAAAGTAGCAGGATACAAAATTAATGCACAGAAATCTCTGGCATTCCTGTACACTAATGATGAAAAATCTGAAAATGAAATCAAGAAAACACTCCCACTTACCATTGCAACAAAAAGAATAAAATATCTAGGAATAAACCTACCTAAGGAGACAAAAGACCTGTATGCAGAAAATTATAAGACACTGATGAAAGAAATTAAAGATGATACAAATAGATGGAGAGATATACCATGCTCCTGGATTGGAAGAATCAATATTGTGAAAATGACTATACTACCCAAAGCAATCTACAGATTCAATGCAATCCCTATCAAACTACCACTGGCATTTTTCACAGAACTAGAACAAAAAATTTCAAAATTTGTTTGGAAAAACAAAAGACCCCGAATAGCCAAAGCAGTCTTGAGAACAAAAAATGGAGCTGGAGGAATCAGGCTCCCTGACTTCAGACTATACTACAAAGCTACAGTAATCAAGACAGTGTGGTACTGGCATAAAAACAGAAAGATAGATCAATGGAACAGGATAGAAAGCCCAGAGATAAACCCACGCACATATGGTCAACTTATCTTTGATAAAGGAGGTAGGAATGTACAGTGGAGAAAGGACAGCCTCTTCAATAAGTGGTGCTGGGAAAACTGGACAGGGACATGTAAAAGTATGAGATTAGATCATTCCCTAACACCATACACAAAAATAAGCTCAAAATGGATTAAAGACCTAAATGTAAGGCCACAAACTATCAAACTCTTAGAGGAAAACATAGGCAGAACACTCTATGACATAAATCACAGCAAGATCCTTTTGGACCCACCTCCTAGAGAAATGGAAATAAAAACAAAGATAAACAAATGGGACCTAATGAAACTTCAAAGCTTTTGCACAGCAAAGGAAACCATAAACAAGACCAAAAGACAACCCTCAGAATGGGAGAAAATATTTGCAAATGAAGCAACTGACAAAGGATTAATCTCCAAAATTTATAAACAGCTCATGCAGCTCAATAGCAAAAAAACAAACAACCCAATCCAAAAATGGGCAGAAGACTTAAATAGGCATTTCTCCAAAGAAGATATACAGACTGCCAACAAACACATGAAAGAATGCTCAACATCATTAATCATTAGAGAAATGCAAATCAAAACTACAATGAGATATCATCTCACACCAGTCAGAATGGCCATCATCAAGAAATCTAGAAACAATAAATGCTGGAGAGGGTGTGGAGAAAAGGGAACACTCTTGCACTGCTGGTGGGAATGTGAATTGGTACAGCCACTACGGAGAACAGTATGGAGGTTCCTTAAAAAACTAAAAATAGAACTACCATATGACCCAGCAATCCCACTACTAGGCATATACCCTGAGAAAACCATAATTCAAAAAGAGACATGTACCAAAATGTTCATTGCAGCTCTATTCACAATAGCCCGGAGCTGGAAACAACCTAAGTGTCCATCATCGGATGAATGGATAAAGAAGATGTGGCACATATATACAATGGAATATTACTCAGCCATAAAAAGAAACGAAACTGAGCTATTTGTAATGAGGTGGATAGACCTAGAGTCTGTCATACAGAGTGAAGTAAGTCAGAAAGAGAAAGACAAATACCGTATGCTAACACATATATATGGAATTTAAAAAGAAAATGTCATGAAGAACCTAGGGGTAAAACAGGAATAAAGACACAGACCTACTTGAGAATGGACTTGAGGATATGGGGAGGGGGAAGTGTAAGCTGTGACAAAGCGAAAGAGAGGCATGGACATGTATACACTACCACACGTGAGGTAGATAGATAGTGGGAAGCAGCCGCAGAGCACGGGGAGATCAGCTCGGTGCTTTGTGACCACCTGGAGGGGTGGGATGGGGAGGGTGGGAGGGAGGGAGATGCATGAGGGAAGGGATGTGGGAACGGATGTATATGTATGACTGATTCACTTTGTTATAAAGCAGAAACTAATAATAAAAATAAATAAATAAATAAATAAATAAAGGGGGAATTAAAAAAGGAAAAATAAAAATTAAAATTAAAATTAAAAAAATGCACAATAACCAGGGCTGAAGAGATTGCAGTGAGATGAGGCCTCTCATTTACTGAGGCTAGAAGTGTCCATTGTATTGCTGCACCAAAGATTCAGTTCACACAGTAGACGTTAAAACTTGTTAATGTTGATGCTTGTGCTTCTAGTAAGTTATGTAATATTACATATATACGTAATGTGTGTAGTAACACAAAATTTAAAATAAAAATATGATTTTGTTTAAAAAAAATAAAAAATAAAAATAAAAATAAAAATAAAAAGTCAATTGAAAATTGCTAAAGAAGGAAGTCTTGTCTTTCTTTTCTAGGCAAACATGCATTTAAGTATCTTACATAGGCCTGTAGAAAAATCTAGTTCATCAAAAACACAAGACTACCAATTTTATTTTGAGAGTTTAAAAAATATGAGTGTTTCAAACACTAGAATTAAATATTTAAAAAAATATTTAGCATATGTAAGTTTGAGTTGTTTTCAGTAAAATGCCAATTGTATTGTTTCCAGTACACTTATGCCCAGATACAACTCTGCAAAAATTAGCCTTTATTGTTACAGGAGTAACACCTTTTCCTTGCTCCCTGTTTCCATGAGGAAGGATGCGTCATAAGCACAATCTGAGCCTCTCTTCACTCCTACGGAAGCGAAGTGACTGATCTGATTGGTGATTTTGTAAAGAATAGTTGGGTAGACCCTTGGGAGTAGCTATCGGGAGAACATACTCACAGAGAGCTCATACTCCGCTCTGCTTCCCTAGTATGCCTAGCACTGGGTGGATAAATTGGCTTATGCCAGAACACTTGACTCCTTCACCAATCTATTTCTCTAGCCTGTCCTCTATTAGTAATAAAAGTAATATTCTGCTTCCATCTTTCTCCTTGTTTTAATTTTCAAGTTGTTCAGAACCCAAGCAAAAAAGAAGGGTGCCATCTGAGAGTACTTCAGTAATCCAATATCTTAATTAATTTATTGAAGTGGAGATTGCTCATTTTCCCAGTTTTGACTTAAAAGGGCTGCTTTAATTTGAGCTTCTTAAAACTATTAGAAATAAAAAAACCCTCGAACCTGAACCAACAGCAGATGTTCAAAATGAAAATAAGCCGACTTATCTGATCACGCTTATTACCCATTAAAAAAAAAACTTCAAAGGCTTATAATTTCCTCCTTATAGATGCCATAATTTATACTTTCAGTCCTACTTCCTACTCCCACCCTATACTCCAGTGACACTAGAGTGCTGAGTATTTTCATAATATACATTACTTAGACTTCTATACCTTTGTTTACACTATCCTTCAACCTGTTCCTTCCAACCTACTTTTCTGCTGGATCATTTAACTTAGGGATCAGCAAACCATGGCCAGTAGACCAAATCTGCCTATTTTTGTAAATAATTTTGTTATTGGAACACAGCCATGTTCATTCATTTATAGATTGCTTTTGTGCTACAACAGCAGAGTTGAGTACTTGCAATAAAGACCATATGGCCCACAGAGCCTAAAATATTTACGTCCAGCCCTTTACAAAAAAAGTCTGCCAACCCCAGGTTTCAGTCAATCCTTTGAAGCCTAGTCATTTCAGATTCTTCAAATCAAAATTAATTGCTGTCTCCTAAGCCTTTCCATTATATTATGCCATCTCTAATACTTAACATCCCTGATAACTGTGAGCTCTTTAAAAGCAAAGAATTCCTAGTGTAGGAATTAGCTTTTTTACCCGACTCACAGTTCCCACCTCTCCTAATTCTTATCACGTTTTTAGGGGAAGTATTCTGGAAGAAGCTTCTGCCCTTTTCTCTACACCTTATTCATCCTACCAAAGGAGAGAGGAATAACTAGTATTGGCAACATGCTGATAGTTGCTCCTAGTGGAATGGATTAATGTTTTAAAGGTCATTTTTCATGCATGTTCAAGCCTACCGTTCATTCTGCCTAGATGGTCCTACCTACCTATAAGCAAACCACATGGGGTAGAGCTTCCTTGTATTTTAGAAGAGGCCTGCAGCTCTAGCTGCTCTGTCTTTGATAGGTTGGTAAGTTCAATTCAGGATGATATTGTCTTAATTCTGGCCTCAGCTACAAGCCAGGTTCTTCAATACAACCTTACCATCTAAAAAGCTAACATTTTGATCCCTGATTCCTAAGCCTATTTCCAGTTCAGAACCTGGTTAAGGAAGAAACATAGAATTACACTCCCATCAACTAGCACACAGTAGGACTCAAGATATTTGATGACTGACTGACAACAGTAAATTAACTGGAAAAAATCCATCTTTTAAACTGTGTAACACCCTAATGTCACAAACCATATCTTACTTGATGAACTTAATTAGGAAAATATGTTTTGAAGGGAAAACGAAACAATTTTAGAGTTCACATTCAGTGATTCAAACCAAGCCCATCCTATTTATCTAATTTATCTCTCAATATTTTGTTGCTATCAAGTCTCAGTTAATTAACATATAAAGTAATCATGGATATTATCAATTCAAAAAAGTATTCTCCATCTTATTATCCATGTCTAAAACAAACATCCCTAGATCCCACACCCTTCCAATTACTGCTCTATACATCTGTTCTTCCTCAAAATGTAGCTTCTCAAATGGTTTCTCCTCTTCCATGCATCTTAAATACTTTCTAACCTATTACAATATAGCTTTCATCCCTACCACTCTGATGAAATTCATCCGGTCAAGGTCACTAAGAACTTCCATGCTGCCAAAAACAATGCACATTTTCCTGTTTAACGGTACTTGACATCTCATCAACATATAACAATCCCTCCTTATTTTAACACTCTTCTCTTAGATTTAGTAATACCATCTCTCCTGGTTTTCCGACATAGCCAATGGCCTTACTTTTCAGTGTGAAAGTCCAGTGGCTTTCCTTTGAGGCTCCTCTTCCTCCATCCAAGGAATGCTAAGATTCCTTAAGACATGGTACTGAGTACTCCTCTCTTGTTATACTATCCTTTACCCTTAGGTGGTCTCATCCATTTCAAGGATTTAAATATCATCTTTATGCTGGTAATTCCTTAATTTATATTTTTAGCCCAGAAACCACTACTATATAAGTATTATAGCACCTTTCATAAAAATAAAAGATAGTGAACATTTAAGGACAGCTATAAATCTATTATCCGTAGATTTCCATCTATGAAAAGTGAAATGACTCGTGCCTAAGGTTATAATAGAGGCTAAAAAGGAACTATGTTCTTTCAATTCTTAATCCTTTTTACCATTTGTGAAGACTTAGCCCCTTGTCCCTAAACTGTTTACTAAATAGTTTATTATTTAAATATGAAGACTACTGGACAAAGTTTTTTCCCTACATGCACACCTTACACACAGGCATCAGAAAAGAACTGGCCAAACTGAATTAACAGAGAAAGTCTCAAACTAGTTTTTCAAGAAATATTTTAGAAAAGACTCTAGGATACAAGTGAATTTTAAAGGAGACTGAGGATGCAGGCAGGGTAGCTGTTATGATTAATAAGATACTCAAGAATTTGCAGCAATGTGCACAAAACAGAAGTAAAGGCAGATGAAAGTGGTTGGGCTGTCTAAAGAAGAAACCAGGCAAATGAGCAGGGAAGAAGCCTGGTGGACTGTGATCAACTAACTGGATATGGTTAGGAGCTTTTATTTGATGAAAAAACACAAATGGGAGATACTACTGCTTTGTAAAGTACAAAATCAAAGTAGCTATTCCAAATAATGATTTAATATAGGTTATAAGCTAGACTGAAGGACAGTAAAATCAATGATGCAGATACTGATATAAACTAGAGTCTTACCTAAATCGGCCCAAGTGCTTAACACTTCATCAGAAAAACTGAATCCAAGAGACATTGTAAAGAAAATAATAATAACTTGGTAATAGATCAAGGTAAAGAGAAAAGAAAAACAAAGAAGCAAAATAAGTAAGCAGGGTTGCTGCCAATTAATGGGAAAACTATATAAAAGGAAAGGAGATATAGAAAAGTGATTCTTCATTGTAAGTTGTTTTCTAGAAAACATAAAAATCCTCAAAACAAATTTTTATTTAGCTTTATTAAGAGCAAAGTGCCATTCTTCAAATACAAATATGGCATTGTTACCTTAATTAGTTTCCTAATGGTAGCAGTAGGTTGGTCTGGGCCTAGTTACAGCCTCTTATCTATATTCTGTGGTGAATAAAATATACACACACACACCCAAAAAAGAAGGAGTATTATCAAAAAAGAAAAAGATAGAAGCTCTAAACCTCAATACGTATGATACTATAATTGAAAAACTGGATTTACCAAGAAGGAAGAAAAAATTGCATATCCAAAAATCTACATGCCTCTGTTGCTCCTCCCAAGACTGCACAGTGGTAGAAGAATTAAACACCAGGATTGAAAGATAAACCAGGGGAGCATGGAGGATATATAATAGCTACTTCTGGTGACATAACAGGAACTTATCACAGTACCCAGCCAAACAGGGAGGGATACACACATGTAACCAGCCAAGGGAAGTAGCGTGGACAGGAAGAGACAGCACCACACAGAAAGGAGAATACATGTGATATGCTCAGACCAGCATACAGCCTGTTTCTAACATATGCAAATACACAAAATCCATATACTGCTTGAACCCAAGGATGGCAGAACTTCCAAGTATACAATAATCCAAGAGTACACAGAATTTCAAATTTTACTTGCAAAATTCACAATGTGCCTATTTTACAGAGAAATTTGTATATGTGTCTTTACCACCCAACTCCTCATGATCATCAGATTCCCTTTGCCTGATACATATTATTAGATAGTGCTTTAATTCACATCTTTTTTTAATGGATAAAAAATTTGCTAGTGCCTGAAAAGACAGTTGTGCAAAGTTTTTGGGTAGTTGACCCATTCATACCAGTTCTCAGCAAATCCAGATTTCTAAGTAAATCTACTCTCCAGAATTTACATAGCAATAGTGACAAGATGAGGTAGAAGTTGGTGGAAAAATAAAAGAGTAGGAGGCAAGAAGCAGCCGGAAAGAAGTGTCAAGTTGATTATCTAGAACTTTATTTACCTGGACTATCCCATCTTTAAGTGTTATAGCTCTATGAAGTGCTCCCGTAACTTCTTCAGAGGTTAAAAAATAGGGGAAGAGAATATCCTCTGCCCCTGATACTGCTGATTATCAGTGGGGCAGGTAGTTTGGAAAAGTCTACTCTGCAAACACCTGCAGAGTGTAGAACTCTAAGACAGTGATGTGGTTAACAGGAAGAGTACAGAGAGTAGGTACCAACAAACAGTAGGTTCAAGATGATATAATATGATACAGGTTTTTTTTAATGAATTTAATCGAATTTCTTGTATTCAGCTACTACAAAGCCAAAACATTCCTTGCAACGTAGGACGGCATCAAATGTCTTTTGCTTTCTTATACATAAAAAGCGAAGATCAAGCTAAGCGATTATACTGTGATTCTTAAACTCCATGACTCTATGGCTCAAGAATAGCCTAGAATATAGATCTTTCAAGGCCTTACTATCTTTTTCTCTAACATGCCTCATGATGTCTTCATTGTTCATCAGCATTCCCACCAGAAAGAATCTACTGGCAAAAACATAAAGCTCAAAGCTTTTAATAACCTGTATAAATAATAATAACAGCAAATGTTTATGGAATGTTTTCTATATGGCAGACACATATTAACATATATCAACACAATTAATTTTCGAACAACCTCATTATCTTCAATTTACAGGTAAGAAACTGAAGTACAGAGAGGTTAAGTAACTTGTCCAACCTGGTAGGTGGTAACAGCTAGAGAGCTAGAGTTCAAACACAGGTAGTCTAGCTTCAGTGCCTATATTCCCATTCACTATATTACGTTATTCAAATAAAAGATTTGGGGAATAAAAGATTTGGGGAAAGCTATCAGTTTGGTTAGTATCAACAGATTTGAAATAAGTGGTACCAAGGTAATCAAGCCTTGGCTGGAGTCACTACACTGTAAAACTGTGCTGTCCAATGTGGTAGCCATTTGCCACATGAGGCTACTAAGCACCTGAAATGTAGCTAGTCCAAACTGAGATATGCTATAATAACTGATTTCAAAGACTTAATGTTTTAAAAAGAATGTAAACTAACTCAACAATTTTATATGGATTAATGTTAAAATATTTTTAATATATTGGGCTAAATCAAACATGCTTTTTTAATGTGGCTACTAGAAAATTTTAAATAATATATTTGGCACCCATTTTATTTCTACTGGACAACAATGGTATGTTGGAGTTTATAAAATGATTCTAATCAAATCTCCATTGTTTTATTGTTGTAATCGTAGGCAAATCAGTTACACTGGTTACAATGATCATTAACTTCTGTATCAGAAAAACAGGGCTTAAAAACAGTCCTGACACCTCTTGTTCAGATTTTGGTATCTAAATCTATTTTCCACTAAAAAGAGTGGAGGGCTCCTTGGAAAAATGGCTGATGTCAGGGCTGGGACGTGTGAAGTACAAGATGAACCTGGAATATCTTGTTTGGGCAGGAAGGAAGTGCTCAAAAATAATCATTGGGCAGGGAGGGGTTGGGGAGACATGTGATTTGTCAAAAAACACTGAACAGCTTGATGAGGCTCCCACTGGCCAGACCTGGGACAATTTGGAAATCAAAATAATGACAGTAATGGATTTAACCACTGAATAAAATAAGAACCTATGAGTTCATACGGATGAAAATAACTAACAAAATAAATAAAGGAGAAGATGGGATAGACTGCTTTATGACAGAATATCAACTACTAGTTACAGAATGATGAAGCTAGAAAAATCATGAATGGATGTTAAAACTTGTGGGTAAAGTTTTGATGAGACTATGTAAATATCCTGTTCCTCAAAAGTATTTTCCCACAAATTACATATTAATTACAAAAGGACAAATAGTAACTTTCAGGGAGAAATATGGAAAATACCACATTAACCAAATTTTCAAAGCTACCATCACCAACACTGGGGCAAAACAACATTATGAATCTCAAGATATGATGTATTAAGAAGGACAGAACATCTCTTCAGAGGTATTCCTGCCAAAAATGCATAACCAATCTAATCATGAGGAAACAACAGACAAATTCAAATTGAGGGACATTCTACAAAATAACTCTCCTGTACTTTTCAAAAAATGTCAAGGTCAAGAAATACAAGAAAGGCTGAGAAAGTGTTTCAGATTTAAAGAGACTAAAAAGAGATATGACAACCAAATGCAATGTATGATCCTAGCTGGGGGGAAAAGCTTATAAAGTAAAATGGATAAAATCTGAATATGGATTATGAATTCAATAATAGTATCATTAATAGTATGTCAATGTTATATTTCCTGGTTTTAATAACTATACTGTAGTCAGGTAAGCCAATGTCCTTGGCTTTAGGAAATATAACTGAAGAATTTAGGTGTAAAGAGGCATCATGTCTCCAAATTACCCTCAAATGGTTCAGAAAAAAAAAAAAGATATAGATATAAGACAAGAATGATAAAGCAAATACTGCAAAATGTAATACAATTGGTGAATGTGGGTAAGGGTATAGAGGAGTTCCTGGTACTATTCTTCCAACTTTTCTTGTAAGTTCGAAATTATATCAAAATTAAAAGTTAAAACAAAACAGAAAACTTAATCCCCAGATCAAATATCCTAATAGACTACACAAGTCCTGATAATGTTTAAAAATATACTAAAGCATTTCCTTTATCCTGGACTTGACTTTGCTTTAAATTATATGATTTATCAGATACTAATTATATATTCCATATATAATTCCATAAGATCCAGGACTCTATCTGTTATCACTCAACATGCTGAGTACTAGGATACTATTTATTATATCCAATAAACACTCAAACATTTGTTAGATGAACATATTCAAAAGTATAGCACAGTACAGGATGATTACAGAGAAAAATCAAATTGTAAAAAGCACCACATTGTAAATAAAGCTATTAATTGGGACACACAGCTTACAGGACAACTCTTCAATTATAAAAAAAGAAAAACCAGGATTAAATCACAGAGTAGCCATAAACCTAACCTAAAGAGATGAGTTCCACAAATAGAGAAAGGTAAATATAATTTTCCGTATCAAGAGTTAAACATCTTAGCTAACTACAAGCAGTCATGGCAAGGAAAATGAACTTTTTGCTCATAAAATGAGAATATTTATATATGTTATTTAAAAAATGAATGAGATTACTTTAAAGATTTAGGTTAAAAACTGAGATTTTAAAACTTCACTACTGGCTCAATACTAATTTGCTGTAAGGCCCTGAGAAACTGCTTACAATTTCCATATTTCATTTAAAAATAAGACTTGTGGATCATTTTCTTCCCCAAAGGCAGAAAGAATATTTTATAAAAATAATTTCAACCAATAAGAGCAATGAATATTCAATACAGAAGTACATATACACATATATAGTCACACACATACACACATGCAAAGTAAAAAGAATACAGCTTTTTTCAAATATATTTACAAAGTAATAGCAAAAGGTAACTTAAAATAGTTACACAAAATACATTTAATCCCAATTCATACTGTGAGTAGGTGCTTCACATATAGACTACTGAAAAAAACCCAATCAACTAGTGTATATCCTGCTTAAGAGAGTTTTATTGTTTATTTAAAAAACAACCATGATAAAAACAAACTATGAGATGGATCTTCCTAGGTCTCCCGACTAGGACTGGGACTGTGGGAAATAATTCTCAAATGTAGTTAGAGCTCAGGAAAAAATTTTCTTTCAAATACCATACAAGTGTATACTACATTAAAAATGTAATATAAAGACTGCATATTAGACACACAGCATTAACACAATCTTCAATGTCTTCCAATCCTACTTGAATATCCAAGTAGGTAAGACAGAAAGTATCCTATTTCCCTTTTTCCATCATATCCAATTAATTTTGTGTTTAATTAAAATTCGACTATTTTTCAAAAGCACATATATTTTTGTGAGACAAAGCCGTACTTAATGCATCTAAACAAGCAAGATGAGAAAAAAGAAAAAGCCAAGGTATTCTAAAATATAAAAATTGTCCAAAGACACCATCAAATAACTGTGCCTCGGCAAAACTTAACACAATAGTATCTCGAGCCAGTGTTACAATGCTATCATCCTGCTTGATTCTAACTGAACGAACTCAACAATTTTCAAACAGGTTGTCAGTGGAAGAGATCTTTACATAAGCAATTATAAAAACAGGGTCCATTTTGTATTCGGGAGGCACCAGCAACCCTTGGCTTAAAATTTTTATATAAGAATACCGTGAGGGTTTTTTTACACTTTTTAAAAAGAGATAAAATCACTTATGAATACCTGACTAAAGCTATTTCCTAGAACATATTCTTAGATAAGAACAAAACATATTTTAAAGGGTAAAACAGTGAATTGCTTGAACATAACTTAAATGCCCCTACTCAGAGCAAACTTCCTTCTCGTACGTTTTCCTATATCCACCGTACTCTGAGGTGCACATTTCTGATTTGAAGTTGTACTAGTTTATCCTACCACGATCTCCTTTTCACTAGTGAAAAACAAGAAAGATCTTCAGGCGCTAACCAAACAAATCTGAGGGGGCTTGGGGAAAAGGGGCGCGAGGTGGCGCAAGAACAGATGGAAACAGGGTAAGAGAGTTGTTTTCTTAGGGCACTAAGGTTACTCCTCAACTCCGAATGCCAAGATTTAACTGCCAGTCGAGAAAGCTGCTGCCACTATCCACTCCTTAGACAATGCAACCTTCCCTCTACCTCTTCTCCTACTTTCCCACCCATCAACCCTTTCCAAAACAAACACAACACACCTCATCCCATAAACCGCGTTATCCCCTCGGCGCCCACTCGGTGTTATCCAACCTGCTGGATAACAGCTCCACGCACACGTCTTACTCAAACAAAACAGCGACAGCGGCAAGGTGGGGAGGTCCCACCACCTCCCGCCACCCCTGAGCAACCCGCAGAATGACAGCCCGGAGCCCAGAAGTTTGAAGCAGAAAGATTCCGATCCAACCAAAAGGGAAGACGGAATTGCAGAACGGGGATGGGAGTTGGGGAGGGCGATGTGCGTGTCTGTGCAAGGAAGGGTCCATCACATGACAGTAAAAGAGGACCCGAGTCTTCGGGGCGTCAGCGAGGAGAACGGGGGGGTTTCCGTCGCCATGGCAACACCCCCCCCTCCGTCCAGACTTCCAAAGAGGGAGGAAGAACTTCAAATCCCAACCGTCAGCGCTCGAGCGGCTCCTTCTTAAAGGAGTACACACGGCGCCGCCGCCGCCGAGCGCGAGAGGGCAGAGTTGGGCGCCCCCGCCCCTCGGGCGACGCCCCCGCCGCCCCTCGCCCCCAGCCGGCTCACCCGCGGCCCCCGCCCCGCGAGCTCCCGGGGGTCGTTCAGGTCCCCGTCCCCGGGAACCCGGTCGCGTCGGCCCGCCCGGACCCCGGCGGCAGAAGGGGGTGTGTGTGCGCCTGGCGGGGGCGCGGACCAGCCCGCCTTCCTCCCGCCGGCTCCTCTCCGGCCGGGCGCCGACCCACCGGCCCGCTTCCTCCCTCTTGACAGGGTGGACGGCGAGCGGCCAGGGGCGCCGAGGAGTTTCGGGGAGAGCGCAAGCGAGCCGTTTCCTCGGGGGCTCGGCGAGCGGGTCCGAACTAACAGTTCCCGGGGAGCCAAAGAGCTGAGGAGGGAAAAGGAGCGCGGACCGCGCCGGGCAAGGAGCCCCCAGACAAAAGGCGAGCGCCGGATCCGCCGCGCCGCCGCCGCTCCCATCTCGCTCCCCCAATGAACTGACCCGAACGGGAGATTCAACTAAACCCCTCTGCCACAAACTCCTCGGGCTGCGGCAGCCGTCGCCGCGCGGAGCCGGGGCCCCGGCCCGTGTCTCTCTTACCTACACAGTGCATGAGGCGGTGGCGCCAAGAGTCGAGTTCCCGCCGGAATCCTCTCCTCTCCGCCGCGCACCGAGGGCTCCGGCACTGAGCGGCGGCGGCGGCGGCGGCGGCGGCAGCAGCGGCGGCGGCGGCAGCGGCCATTCTCTCTCTTCCCTTGTCCATCTGCGTCCCGCGTCACGCGCCCTCATTTACATACGAGCGGCGCAGGCACGAGGCAGGGGCGCGAGCCCTCGGCGCGAGCCCCGGAGCGCGCGCCCCCCGGAGGGGGGTTGATTGACACGTGTCACACTACCTTCCCTCTGCCCTTCCCTCCCCCTCCCACCGCTCCCTCTGGGAGAGGCGGGGAGGGAGCGTGAGGAGAAGGAAGCAACCTGCCGCTTCCGCTGACCCCGCCTCCCCATCTATTCCCCTCTCTCCCCTCCCCCCGGAGTTTACTCAAGCGAGCCCTACCGCTCCCGCCGCCCGCGAAAACCCTGAGCAGGAGCCAGAGGCTCGGAGCCCCGCCAGGAACCGGCATGCTAATGGAGCGGACTAGCAACGCTTCCTTTCTGTCTTCGCGACGCGACTCCGGACTCCCGGAGACTTCACTTCCCAGGTCTCCTTGCGCTGGGGCCCTGAAGCGGAGCTTGCTGCCGCGGTGCGGTGCATGCCGGTTCTTGTAGTCCACCAGGGATGGGCACGTTTCCGTACCCTTCGCACACTTGGGCTTGCAGCCTGGCCTTCGGCGTCTCAGCTCTGTTGCGGCTTGTGGGTTTAGCGCTCAGAACAGTGCGCTGCGCGCGTTGCGGGGTCAGACCCAGCCACCTTAACTTCCTTAGGATCCACGATAGAAAGGCGGTGGAAGCCGCTAGAGTTGTCGGTATCTTGAAGGTTCGGGCTGCGCTTTGTGCTTTAAGTGCTGTAAACTTTTGGGGGTCACTGTGATCTCGTCGCTGCTGGGAAGGAGCAAGCCGGTCATTCGGCTGCATCCGAAATAACTGCCAAACGTCCAGAGAAAGAACCCACAGTAACTTCAGTTTCCAGGGCGATGACATCTCGGAAAGCGAGAATATTTGTAAAGATTAGGGGAAAATTGCGGGGCTTTTCACCGGAAATCGGTTACGGGGGGCTTGGATGTGACTGGGTGAAAACTCCAAAAGGGGGCACTTTTATGCTCCGCAAAAAGTAAACTCCTGGAGGACAGCGACCCATTGAGTCTTGTGTACTGTGTCGTCTTTCACTTGGCTAACCCTAGTACAGTGCGCAGCACGGGATTTAGCACTTAAATGTTGTGGAATGAGTTCTGCGCTGAGCTAGAGAAAATATTTCTTCAGAGAGAGAGAAAGCTTTTGATTAGATATAAACTCCAATGACATTTTTAACTTTTGCACCACAGTGATTGTGCATACATTTCTGTATACGTGCAGGGGGCCGAACCGAAGCTATGACACACACAGTTTGCTGAGAAGTACTGTGGATTACTGGGAATTTATGCACAAGTCTGTGGGAAATATGTTTGAATTCTTCTTGGAAACTTCTGTGAATTCTGAATTCAGTTCCATCCTCCCTGTTTTGTGGCTTATCCTTCCTTATCCACCTCCACCTTTTTTTTTTTTTTTTTTTTTGCTTCCTAGGAAAAAGTAGTCCTTGCTCATTGTTACCTCCTCAATACTGAATAAGTAGTTTTAAATTTTCGAAAATTAAAAAAAAATGAAGTTTGAAATCTCATAATCATCTTTTTTAGAATGGACACAATTGGAGAAGCAAGTGAAATCACTAGTGAAGGTGCTTTTGGAGTTACCAGTGGATGGTTTCAGTTGTGGATTCTACTCGTGTTGTAATTGCTAAGATGATCAACCTCTGTAGCTTTCCTATCTCAGTACTCTACATTGGTTAGGATGGGCTAGGTTATGGTGCAGTAACAAAGCATCCAAGAGTTTTAGTGGCTTAAAAACAACAAAAAAAGTTATTTCCTGCTCATCTGTATGTTCATCTCTGGTAGAAGGAGGGGAGAGGGTGGGGAGAGCATCACTCCATGAGATTCTCATCAAGCAACCAAATGGCTTAGGGAGGCTCCAACCAATCTCTGGAACTTCCTCACTTACATGATAGGCAAAAGAAAGATGAATGGCAAACAGGTTCTTTCTGAAAGGGATACAAGTCAATTTCACTCACATTTCATTGACAAAAGCAAATCATATGGGCATGCTATCTTCAAGGGAGCAGGAAAGTGTAATCCTACCATTTGCCCAGAAGAAAAATTAACCCAAATTTACTGGTGAACAGCACTAGGGATTACTACGACCCATCCTTCTAGTCACCAATATACATATCACTCTCCTTACACTACAATATACATTCATTCCTATCACAAGTGAAACAATCCAAAAGTTCTATTCAGTAACGGCATTAATCTCAAAGTCCAGCATCTCTGGGTGATGCTTGGTAGTCCCTGTATTAGAACAGGAGAAAAACTTCTGTTGTTATAAAGATCTGAAAAGACAAAATATCTATACTCCCTGGTTACACACACACACAGAGAGAGACACGTGCGCTCAACAAACAAACACTGGTGGGACAGGAACAGAACAACCGTGGTAAACATTTCTGTTTAGAAAGGGGAAGAATGGGAGGCATGCGTGAATAGCTTTAGCAAATATTATACCACAGCTAGCGTGGACTGCAAACTTTCCAGCCTCTAACAACACTTTCCTCGCCACCACCCACTGAGTTTCTAAGTCATAGCTAAATATTTTAGATTTTCTATCATAACTGTACTTCCTTCTGGGTACCAAATTCTATGTTAGTCAGAATGGGCTCGGTTATGCTCCAGTAACAGAAACCCAAAATCTCAGAGGTTTAATACAGAGATTTATCTCTTACTTAAACTATATGTTCTCCAAAACTCAGTACTGTGGGGGTGAGGAAGAACTGTTCTATGTCCACTCAGGGACCCACATTTACGGGGCCCCACCATCTGAAAGTTCTGCCGTCAGCATGACAAGAGAAAGAAGATGCCAAAGCACAGTCCAGCTCTTAAAGACCTGCCAGAAGTGAAATATTTCACTGGGTGAAGCAAATCATATGGCTATGCCTAACTTCAAAGGAGTGATATATCAGATAGCTTTGAGGACATAACAAACCACCTCAGAACTTAAAAGCTTATAACATCAACTATTTATTTAGTTCATGATTCTGTGGAATAGCAATTTGTGTTAGGCTCAGCCAGACAGTTCTTCTGGCCTGGGCTGAGCTCACTCAGGTGTTTGTGAATAGCTGCCTGTCAACAAGGCAGCCCTGTTTCTGAGGGTGAGCCGTCAGCTGGGACAACAGAGCAATCAATCCAGGTGTCCCTCATCATCAGGAGGCTAGCCTTGGCTTGCTCACATGGTGGCAGTCACAGGGTTCAAAAAGAGCAAGCCCCAATGCACAAGCACTTTTTATTTTTTAACATCTTTATTGAAGTATAATTGCTTTACAATGGTGTGTTAGTTTCTGCTGTATAACAAAGTGAATCAACTATACATATACATATATCCCCATATCTCTTCCCTCTTGCATCTCCCTCCCTCCCACCTATCCTGCCCCTCTAGGTGGACACAAAGCACCTAGCTGATCTCCCTGTGCTATGGGGCTGCTTCCCACTAGCTACCTATTTTACATTTGGTAGTGTATATATGTCCATGCCACTCTCTCACTTCGTCCCAGCTTACCCTTTTCCCTCCGCATGTCCTCAAGTCCATTCTCTATGTCTGCGTCTTTATTTCTGTCCTGCCCCTAGGTTCTTCAGAACTATTTTTTTTTTAGATTCCATATATATGTGTTGGCATACGGTATTTGTTTTTCTCTTTCTGACTTACTTCACTCTGTATGACAGTTTCTAGGTCCATCCACTCACTACAAATAACTCAATTTCGTTTCTTTTTATGGCTGAGTAACATTCCATTGTATATATGTGCCACATCTTCTTTAGCCAGTTATCTGTTGATGGACATTTAGGTTGCTTCCATGTCCTGGCTATTGTAAATAGAGCTGCAATTAAAGCGTTTTTTAAGTTTCGGCTTGGGTTACATTTGCTCCAGGCCCATTGGCTAAAGCAAATCATATGGCCAAGCCCAGTGACAATATGGGGAAATAGATCCTACCTCTTAACAGGAAGAGCTGCAAGACACATTGCAAAGGGGTATGGAAAGAGGGAAAGAAATAATTTGTGCCCACTTTTCAACCTACTGCATGAGGAAAGTGCAATGCTACCACGTTCCCACAAAGCAGGGGAAATAGAAGTATTAACGAACAGAACTAATGAATATCATATCTATAGAATTTCTGGGAGAAGGGGAAGATCATGGCCAGATACAATGAAATACACAAATAGAGTTAACTTTGGAATTCAGCTTGACTTTGAAGAGCAAAGACTTTTCCATGGCAAGTATCACAGAGTATGTTGTAATAATCCAAAAACTCGATGTTCGTGTGAGCTCAGTGAACATAATGATAGAAGTCTGGCTGATTCACCTTTGTATTTTCAACATCTAGCACTGTTCTAGGCACTTAGTTGATGCCTAATGTTTATTGATTGATTTGACAAATGTTAGGGATATCTATAAAGACAAGTATAGAGAGGGGGTCATATCCAAGATTGCCTCCTGCACTGAAAACCTAGTTATTCACAAAGGAGTTTTAACATAACAACAGATATATGATAAGAAAATGTTAATGTTCTTTGGAAAGATGTTTTTGTTCTGTTGTCTTTTTCCAATATATATTGTATCATTGGTTTATTGCTGTGTAAAAAGTCTATAACTTAGTAGCTTAAAAGAACAACCATTTGTTATCACTCAAAGGTCTATGGGTCAAATGGGCAGTTCTGCTCAGTTGGTGAGGCTCTGCTGGTTTTGACTGGGATTTCTAATGCTGGAAGCTGCTTGATCTAGTATGGCCTCACTCTGGTCTGGAGTTTGGCTCCCTGTTTGCTAGGTAAAAGGAATGACTGAGCCATGCATCTCATTATCCAGAGACTAGCTAGAGCTTATGTATTTAGTGACAGCATATAAAGCATATAAAGAGGGTAAGCACTAATGTGTAAGTGCTTTTCAAGTCTTTGCTTGCATTTGTTTGCTTGCTACTCTCCTATTAAACAAGGCCACTCATACGATCAAGCCCAAAATCTGAGAGGGAGAATACTAACTAATGGCATGGATACAGAAAGGTATCACTAAATTAGGGTCATTACTTCAATCAAACCACCATAAATATCCATCCAAGTTCACTATTATCCACTAAAGCTTATAAGCACCTCTATAGAGTATCAAGTATACATATAAACAGCTGGGAAAATTACATTTCTTGATTTATGAGATCATTTGGCAGTCAATTCCCAATCTGGGGTACATTTTAGGAGAATATGATATAAACATACAAATAAATTGGAGTAGTTTGAAATACACATGTTTCCATAGTAAAGAAATATAAAATCACAGAAGTACATGACAAGAGATGTTTTTTTGAGATACTAACCAAAAATGAAAGCTATTCTTTTACTTTGCCACAAAAATAAACAACCCGGTATACTAATAAGATTGTAAAATACCTATTCAATTATGAATTATCAACATGTAACATAAAAATAATATACATTTTATAATTTAATAAAATATAAACATTTTTGTATGAATTAGATATTTGGAAGTATAAGGTATAGCCATTAGATGCCTTAATTAACTATAAATCATATTTCTGAGAAGCCATTTTTTGAGTAACTTTATTAGCTGCCTTAAAAATATCACACTTTACTATATTTCCATTAGTTCTGAGCCATAATGCACTGCACTGATCAGAGATATAAAAATCAAAGACAAATTTGATCAACCAATTATTAGGACATGGAACATAGCCCCTTCCAGAAAATTTCTAATCAGCCACATAATCATATTATGCTAAATTTTATGCAAACATCTTAGATTCATCCATGTTTATGAGCCAAAGATTTTTCAGTACTTTTTTTTCTTGTGGGAGTTTGGACTCTAAGGACACCGTTACCTCAGATATACATGCTGATGCATTTAATTTCAATACTGTAGTTAAATAATTAGCTAAATAGATGAGCGATTTTGTCTTCTTGATACATTTCCAAATATTATCAACATCTTTTTTGTACATTTTATAGGGAACAATTATAAGATTTCAAAGGAGGGAATAAAAATTGAAGAAGCAGAAATATAATGATGATGCACTTCATTTCTTCTACTGTAATGTCTATTTCCTATTCCCAGGCTGTCCTTAGTGTACATAAAAATGGACATGATAGTTGATTCAATATGGTCACTCATCTCAGGGGCATATCTTAGATTTTTGTTCTCCATGTTCTTTGTTTAGTTCAACCATTGGATATTTTTAAATACATTTTTAAAACATTACTATTATACCCTGTAGCCTCTTCATATTAAACATCTTATAGTTGGATACAATTTTCCCTGTATTAGGAAGACTCAGGCCCTAAACTGTCAGGATAACCAATTCTGAAATTAGGGTGAGCATGTTTTTTTTTCTTTTTTTCTTACAAAATCATACATTTTTGAGCTTGGCATCTGAATTGAATAAATTTACCATCTATTTTCTCTTACATCCAGGTGGATGTTAATAGGATCTGATCTATCACTACTCTTTTTGTGTGCACTTGAAATTACTTCTGCAGTCTAACTCATTATTATCACTTTCATTTTCATCCTTTTAATAAAATTTCAATGTATTATATGCTTAATGATGGCAATTTAATCCAATTTAATCCAATTGCATAGTTCAGTATCAAAGTTAAATAAAAATGTCATCTACAGCACCTAGTCTATTACAGTTTAGGAAGAGTACGTGTTGTCTAGGTCAATCCCCTACTTTTTCAGATAGGGATACTGAGGCCCAGACAGAATAAACAATTTATGTAGGTTACACAGCTTACAAGCAGTAGTACCCAAACTAAAGATCAGATCTCCTGATTCCTAATATTGAATTTTTTTGCTATAATAATAGCCATGATTTGTTGAGCATGTACATATGTTATTAATTCATTTAACCTTTCCCATAACCCTATGCAATAAGTACTGATATTAATATCCACATATCACGAGAAGGAATTATGAATTGGCCCAGAGAAGTTAACTTGTCCAACTTCACTCAGCTAGTTAGTGATAGAACTGGAATTTGAATCTGTCTTTCCAAATTTAATGACTGCTTTACACTGGGAAGCAGAAAAGAAGTTAATAATGTTGCCTTGTTAAAAGTCAGAAATTGAGGAACCCGGACTTGATATGATTTTCATGAGGGGCTCCTCATTATTTGAGTGAAGATAGTGACACAAACACAAAAGTACGGTCCCCCAGTATTTAATATATCATTCAGCCAAACTGGAGTTTTTGCCGCCCACTTTCTGATATTTCCATGCTGTCTACTGTCATGGAGCTCGTCTAATACTCCTTTCTGTGCTCTTAAAGCATGTTTTTTATACTTTTTCTCATGGGTTTTTATCATATTCTTCCATATATTATAGTTATTTGTGGATGTATCTTTTTATTCCACTCTATCACCTTGTTGATTTTGAAGTCAAGGCCTGGGTATTCATTTCTTTATACCTGTATTCTACACTTTGCTGGTACCAAAGAGACTTTTGTTAAGTTGAAATAAAAGGGTAACAAATTGGGATTTTTAAAAGAAAACATGAAAGATATAGGACTTTTTTCAGTCCCACCAACATTCTCAAGACCTACTCATAAATCCAAACTTATTTTTCACCCCTGATGTCAAGACAATGACAAAAGGAGGTGGCATGTTTGCATTTTACAGAGGTTTATTTCAAACCCAGAAATAATCATTTGGCCTTTCAGTGTGTTGAAATTCCTCATACAAAATAAACCACAATGTCTTCTATGAATAAAGCAAATCACTTTACCTACTAAAATGTCTTAGGGAGCAGAAATAACGAACAATTTATGAATTTGAAAAATCTTTTCCATGCTGATGACAATAGCTAGGATTGAGTCCTCAGTTTCAAATATAGAAAATATTTATGTATTTTGATATAAAAATAGTACAAAATACTAAAATTTCATGGTAAACAGGTCCAGCAATAAAGCTCTGAAGTAAAATCCAGTGGACTGAAGAAGTTTATCTTAAAATATTACCATAAAGAAGGTTTATTTAACCAGAGAAATATGGTAGTAGTGCATATTAATATCCACCTAGAGAATAGATGTGAAATAAAGATAGAAAAGAAAGAAGCAATTAAATTATACTGTGATTTACCCTTATAAAGAAGAGATATGAATTAACATATGAAGTTGATAAAACTTTAGTACCTTTTAACTTAGCAGTCAATATGTCAAAATTATATAACATTTGATGATTTAAATTATAATTAATAATCACTTATGCAACAGTAGAAGGTAAAAAATAGTCTAATATGATTCTATTGTAGACTTTCAAATTTAATAGGTAAAAATCACCTGATCTTATTAATATACACTGAAGTTATTAAGCTCTAAACCAGAAACTTGAAAGAAAAAGAAATCTAAATATAAAACTCAGAAACTCTTTTGAATACCATTGGTCTCCCCCAGTCTCTGTTTCTCCATTGTTCTCAGGAAATAGGAGAATCGCAAGACAGAAGGTAGAAGTAAGAAGGTGGCTAAAAAGCCTGGGAATTGGTTGAAAGATTGTGTAAGGAGTGCTGAGAATTACCTCCTCCTCTAGACTCCTTCTTGACATGTATGTGCAGCCAGGCCTTTTTATCCCAACTCCTAGAAGAGATTGGACATTCACTCTTTGGAGAAATTGGACTAGAGAGATTATGGATGTGAGGACGCCAAGTTTAGTAGAGGGAGGGGCTAAAGTTGCAGACTGAACACAGATTACTAAGTAAAAGTTTGCTAAGTTTCCCCCCAACTTGCTCCTAGAACACCCATAACCAGAGTTACACCTTTTAGCAGGAAATTGGAGCTCTTTCTCAAGAGAAACTCAAAAGTCTCACAAAAAGAATTGTAGATGCTGACGTTTGAATATCTTCGTAATGAAAAGCTTATCTTCTGCTTGATCACACTTCAGTAAAACCCAGCAGTCATAAGGCTCACCCATTTACACAGAGCATCCAAAAAATGTTTAAGGGTTTCACTCATAAATGTGCATTGACAGCTAAGAGTCCTTAGACATTTGAGGCAAAAATCCAAAAGAGAGAGACCAAAACAAGCGGATAAAAGGAATTCAAAATAAAACAGAGACAATGCAGGGAATACAAGAAAGCTTCCAAGTAATTATAATTAGCATCCTCAAAGAGATAAGAGAAGATATTGCATTATTAAAACAAGAATTACTTTGAAACAAGATGCTGTGGGAACAGAGAACAACAAGGAATCAAGAAAGAGTTCTTGGGGGCCTCCCTGGTGGCGCAGTGGTTGAGAGTCCGCCTGCGGATGCAGGGGATACGGGTTCGTGCCCCGGTCTGGGAGGATCCCATATGCCGCGGAGCGGCTGGGCCCGTGAGCCATGGCCACTGGGCCTGCGCGTCCGGAGCCTGTGCTCCGCAACGGGAGAGGCCACGACAGTGAGAGGCCCGCATACCGCAAAAAGAAAAAAAAAAAAAAAAGAGTTCTTGGAAATTAAAAATATTTCAGATGAAATTAAGACAAAATTCCATAGAAGTATTGAGAGGTGAAGATGGAAAATTTCTTAAAGGTAGCATCAAAAAACCAAAAAAATGTAGAGACAGACAGTAGAAGATGTGAAAATTTCAAGATCAGTCTGGGAAGTCTAACATCTGACCAACCTGAGTTCAAGAAAGAGCCTATAGACAAACTGAGAGGAGGGTATTATCAAAGAAATAATAAAAGTTCCCAGAACTGAGGGAAATGAGCCTCTAGATTAAATGGCTTCATTCCAAGACAAATAATTATGAGATCTCACGATCTCAGAAATAATGAGACAATTCTATAAACTTCTAGAGAGAAAATGTAGACCATGTACAATGAATAAGGAATCGGAATAGTATCACACTTCTCAGCAAATAACAATGGACAGCCTCTTCAAAATTGTAACTAAAAATTATCTCCTATCTAGAATTCTAAAATCTGTCAAACTATCAGTCAGTTATGTGAATAAGGTAGGTATGGCTTGCAAGGTCTCAAAGCATTTACTTCCCATGTATTCCTTTGCAGGATGCTACTGGGGGGTGTGATTTCTTATAATTAAGGAGATAAGTAATCATAGATACAGGGAATCCGACATAAAAAAGAGGTCAAAGGAATTCCTAAAGTGAGGAAGGACAGTTATAAATGAGAGCTGGCAGAAGACCCCAAAAGGAAGTCCAAATGCAGGATGGATTTGCTTTTGGATGTAGGATGATGGAGAGATCCAAGAAAGAATTTCCTGGGACAAAATGGAGCAGAAATTGTATAACTGGTTTGACTTGTGGAAAAATAAAAATTGGAAGGATGTTGGGGAGAGCAAAAAGAACTAGTAATAGGCACATAAGTAACTTAGAAAATGAAAGATCCTCAATGTATGTGACTTTGAATTTTTATCTTTGCTTCTCCAGTGTCTATGATAGTGCCTGGCATGGAAGAGGATCTCAGTGAGTGCTTACTGTATGGATAGATGGATGGATGAATGAATGGATGAATTAATAATGTAATAATAATTATAATAGTAATAATAATAATAAAGTAATAATGACTTTGTGCCTTCTTCCACCTGACAGTTCCTTGAACATAGACAAACATCTGTGAATGTTTATTGAATTTTGTTAATGCATATTGTTTATTTAATCATTTCTTAATCCCTTTAGTCAGATTTCTTAGTTCTGAAAAACAAATTAAACTTAAATTTGTTTGATTAAAGTAGGCTATTTATTAAGATTCTGAAAAATTCCAGGTGGTACCTTTAGTCACAGAATGAATCCAGGTACTCAAAAATAATCTGTTTCTCTCCGTCTTTTACTATTGCTTTCTTCTTTGTTGTTTCCGTTCTTAGGTCATATCTCCCAATGTGCTTGGCCAAGGTAACCACTAGTAGTTACAGCTTAATCCCCCAGATTAGCAACACTTCTTTTTTATTAGTTACTCCAAAATACACAGCTTATTCAAAGTTGACCAACTTTTATCGACTTCTTGAGCCAATTATCGCAGCTAGGGGAATAGAATATTCTGATTAGTTAGGCCTGGGTCACATGACCAACTCTAGAACCATGGGTCAGCCTCATCCAAACCACATGGACTCAAAATCAGGGAGAGAGAGTTCCTCAAAGGTCACTATTACCAGAAAAAGGGAATGTAGATATCCAGACAGGCAAAACCAAATAGCTACTTTATTGAAAAAAATTCACCTACTTTACCCTGACCTCTATTACAGAGATGAATATTCCTCCAAACAAGCCTTTCAAAACAGAAAATAGCATTTGAGATTGCTTGTTAAATATGACTTTGTATCTCTTTATATCTCATCTTTGACCTTTCTAACTTCTTGGCATGTAAATTGTAGACCAGCTCTGTTCAATAGAAACATGATGTGAGACATAAATGTAAGCCACATGTACAATTTTAAATTTTCTAGTGGCCATAGTTAAAAAGTAAAAGTCATTTAAAAATATATTTTATTTAGTCCAATGCATCTAAAACATTACCACTTCAACATATAATCAATATAAAAGTTTTAATGAGATATTTTACATTCTTTTTTCTGTACTCTTTGAAATTCTATGTGTATTTTACACTTGCAGCACATTTCAATTCAGATTAGCTACATGTGGATGAAGGCTACCATTTTGGACAAAGCATTTCTGGACTGTTAAAGCTTTTATATTCTATCAAGTAAAGTCTTTATTCTTTCCCTCCACCAACCAATTTCCTCTCTTAAAAACCATCTCTTTCCATTCTAATCATCTTTCTCCCTCCAATCAAATAGTACAATGCATCAAATTGGACAATGTTAATGAGGTCACAGTCTTATGATTTTGAAAAGGGAATAAAAAGAAGTGTTCACATATTTTCTACTTTTCAGGAATGAGAACTGAAATAAAATGGCAAATCACCTTGGTGCTTTCATTCAGCATGAGTTAAAGCAATGTGAAACAGATGATCACATCTTGATGACAATTACGGTACTACTTGGCAGGAAGAAGTGAAGAAGAAATTTGTCCTGGTACTATTAAATAGCTGCCCAGATAGGTTCTACAAGGAATAGAAAGAGTGAGAAGAATCAAATTACCCACATGCAGCTAATGAAATAGTTGCATCATGTTGTTGGGGGAATCTCAATTGCTAAGATAGAATGTCTGTTAGCACACCTTTATTCCTCAAAGAAGTCTGATTTGCACATACTCACTTTTGAGGATAAATCTTCAGATGTGCTTTTTTGTATGTTTAAAAAGCAGGCTCTTTTTTCTACTATGAATCCCTTGATCCAAGGGTTTATTTTGGCACCTTGAGGATTATGTAAAACTTATTGCCGAAGCAGCATTTTCTTTTAAAGCATCGGTTTCCAAGCACTCTCTGAGAAAGATAAAAAAGAAAAGAAAATAAAAAGCCCTCCAAAATGTCAACTACTTTGGGATGGATTTTACATGATTTTCTCAGTTCAAACAAAACTGTAGTATATATAAAAAATGTGACAGAATTTTATTTTGCAAATTTAGTATGATTAGAATTTACATGCAGTTATAAAATACTGTTCATTTTTCACAGAAATATCTTAAACAACTTGCATTTGTATACACTGGGTGATTTAATTTAAAAATATCAACACTTAAGATATATACCTTATCATAAAATATATCTTTTAGTCAGAAATCAATACCCCACACATAAAAATTCAATAAACATTTTGGACATCTAATGCTTTTCAAGTGCAACTCTAGGCTCTGGGCTTCAAGGATAAGTCACAGAATTTGCTCTCATGATCATGACATATATCTATAGTGTTTGTTGCACACTATTTGTAGACCTTCCTTTTAGAAATCAGATCTTAATTTTCCCCTGAAGACGATTCCCTCTCCTATCCTCAGTTTATCTGCGTCTTATGGAATTGATACTACTCCTGACTGCAGACTAGAGCAGGTGAGTCAGGACTGGCCAATCAGCACACTGTATTACCCTGTATAGTGATTGGCTCAAGGATAGACACATTACCTAGTCAGGGCCAATGAAACACAGTGAACTCTGGGAGAGACCTTTGTTCTTTTCCACTAAATGTGCTACAACCATTTTGCAACTAAATACATGGTGTTTGAGAATGAAGCCACCACCAAAGAACAGAGCTCACAAAAGGAGAGAAGAAAACCAAGTCCTGTAATGAGCTCTGTCTAAAGCCAATAACCTTGGACAAAAAGATATTATAAGCCTAAAGGCAGCTACAGCATGATGAAAGGGGAAACAGTTCATTTTGAGAGGACATAAAATGACAATAATAGAGTGATCAGAGAAGAGACTAGGAAGGCAAGGGACAGATCGCGGAAGATCACATCCTCCAAGTTAACGACAATCACACAGAGGATGGCAGGATCACTGACACATTTTAAACAGGAGAGTGACATGGTCATATTTATTTTGTAAAAATCATTTAAAAAGTGCTTTATTTAAGCAAGCACTTAATGAATTTGAACAAAACCTGCAGTAAGAAGTAGATTATGTGGGGACACATTTTAACAAGTATTAGATTGTGAACTCATGGAAGACAAAGTCATTTTCATCATATCAAGTTCAATCTCTGATCTATTGTATTGAATCTATGAAATTACTGATATTTGAGTGTGTCTAACTTATAAAAAAAGCAATTACATATGGTTCAATCCAATAGAAGTATATTATATTTTTATATGATAATGGCCAGAAAAGAGCATTTCTAGCTTTTTTTTCTCCCATATAGTTGATTTCGTCGATTTAGAATCAGTTTTTTTTAGGGGACTTTTTTTTTTTTTTTTTGCGGTACGCGGGCCTCTCACTGTTGTGGCCTCTCCCCGTTGCGGAGCACAGGCTCCGGACGCGCAGGCTCAGCGGCCATGGCTCACGGGCCCAGCCGCTCCGCGGCATGTGCGATCTTCCCGCACCGGGGCATGAACCCGTATCCCCTGCATCAGCAGGCAGACTCTCAACCACTGCACCACCAGGGAAGCCCTAGGAGACGTTTTTATTTGAGACAGAACCCTCTAGAGGTATTGCAGGATGGGTTGGAGGGTAGTAGAGGCAAGGAAAACATTAAAAAGACTTTACCATAGTCCATTCAAGAGCTAATAAGCTCTGGAAACAAGGCAGTGGTGGGGCGAAGGCAAAGAAGAAATGAAATGTTTATTTATTTATTTATTGAAGCTAAATTTTTTTGGAATCAAACTAATATGTACATGTGATTTAAGAATAAACTAGTATTGAGTGGCTTTTAATGAAAAAAACAAGTCCGCCCTGCCCTTCCTCATTTCCAGTCCAGTTCTCCACAGCTAACTACTTTCAACTTTTTAACTGTTTATGTTAATAGTTTCTCCTGTGGTCAGTCAGGACCTCCATATTCAATTGTACCCTGTACAACTTGCACAGCTGTACATGGCAGCTCTCAAATAGCTCCATATCTCTAAATAGTATGTGTTTACCACTAGTTCTTGACTTCAATTTTTGACATTATCAAACTATTTTCCCTTCTTCCTACCTTTCAATATAGTTATATCACTATTTGAATACACGTTTTTAAACACATGGGTGCTTGTTATAGGCAGAAAGATGTTCTCCGAAAATTCATATGTTGAAGCCCTAACCCACACAACTTCAGACGGTGACAGCATTTGGAGACAGGGCCCTGAAAGAGGTGATTAAGTTAAAATGACCCCATGAGGTCAGTCCCTAATTCAATCTCACCGGTGTGCTTATAAGAAGAGGAAATTTGGACACAAAGAGACACCAGGAATGTGTACACAGAGAAAAGATCATGTGAGGACCCAGTGAGAGGGCAGCTATCCTCAAGGCAAGGAGAGAGGGCTCAGAATGAGATCAACTCTGCTGACACCTTGATCTTAGACTTCCAGCCTCCAGAAATATAAGAAAACAAATCTGTTGTCTAAGCCACCCAGTCTGTAGTATTTTGCCAGGGCAGTCCTAGCAAACTAATACAGTGATTAAAATTTTTTTAAATCTAATATACTTTTATTCATCAACCGTAGCCAATGTATTTGATTCTCCATTTCTCCAGATGAAGGTTTTTAGCACCCTTACCTTTCCATTTGTTCTTTCTTTCCCTTTCAGTTTTCACTTTTCATCATCTACATTTTGCATCATTTGATAACATTTATAATGTACTCTGCAACCATATTTAAATGTATGCTTTATCTATAGGTTGATCCTAAAAATTGGTCATCAGTAAATGTTGTCTACATGTTATGACTATGTTCACTGAATAGCCAAGCAGTTTAATTTTTATTTTCCGAAGTGCTTTTCTCTCTCCCTCCCTCAATTTGATGAGCCTGTGGGTTTTCTGGGTTCGGGTAGGCTTAGCTCCAAGTTGCAGGTTGGGTTCATGTGCACGTGCCTCATTCTGGGATCCATGGCTACTTGGGGCACGCTCTTGTCATGAAGATGACAGATAGGCACAAGGGCAAGCAAGACAACATGAAACATTTAAAGCCTCTCCTTATATCACATTGGCTAATATTCCATTCATCAAATCGAATCACACAGTCAAGTCCAAAGTCAATGGAGGAGATGGTATATTCTGCACACAATGAACCATGGCAAGATTGTGGGAAAGGGAAGGATGAATTGTTAGCCAATCATACTATCTACCACAGGTACCAATGGCTATCGAAAACCACTATACTTTTCCCTAAATTATTTGCTTAATTCCTTTAGAGAGGAAACCTACTTTTTTTGTTTTCTCAAGCAAATACCTGACTTTTGTTAAAGATTACTTACATTTAAGAAAAAAGCCCATGTAATAGAATAATAAAGCAATAGTATCTAGTAATGCCTTATATGAAGCAAGCACTCAGTAAATATTTGAATGAATAAGCAAATGAATGAATAAAAAGAAACTAGTTTTTTAAAAGGGAGCACTCAGATCAGAAGGTTTTAAAAATATTTCTTTTTTTTCTTCCAGATAATTGAGACAGTTTCAGGGTTATACATGAAAATGTACCTTATCTGTCCTGTATTTTTCGTTCTCCTGTTAACTGAAGTTGTTCAGTGAATATATTTAATTTTCATCCTTAAAATACATACAAGGTTAATTTAAAATTGTTTGTTGCATTAAAAATATATACCATGAAGGATAATTTACTTGAAAAATTTAGGATTTCATAGTATAGCTGCTTTAGAATTTAAATGGAAAATATTTCATATTGGTAAGTTTCTAAAAACAAATCTTTATCAACTATCTCACTTTAAAAGAAAGAGGACTGGCCTGAAATGTATGAAAGAATTCAGCCACAGAGGTGACTTTTTCCAGTCTTTGTGGGACTACATCTAGCGTAAATTTAAGCCGGGATTTGCAAACATTCTTAAATTAGAAAGTATTTTCACAATGATTTTCTTTTCTAAACAGTTTTAAAATAATTATTATTAAGTAGTAAATTTTGTTTAAAAAATTTATTTAATTAAGCTCTTTGGCAAAGATTAAAAATAAAAAAACCATTTGGGCCAGCACCATGGATTCCATTCATGAAATGAGGCCAACTGAACAGCTGCTTTGGTAACCTTGGTTTGATTTCTCTCTGAAAATGGTGAATTTGGTAATTGAGTAACCTCTGTAATGTTAATGGAATGCAAGTTTGTACTGGGAGTAGAATATCTATTCTAAAGTGCATGGTTTGGCTCTACCATCCTTTTTATTTATTTTAAAACTTTGCTCTGTCTGCAGACAGAAGACTATTATTGGAGACTATTAATGAGATCTATATTCACATCTTGGTCTGAATATACCTCATTGTCCCCTTGGTCATTAATATCTTTGTATTTCAACCAGTTATTTTTCCTCTCAGAGTGCATATGATAGAGATGTGGAAGATCATACAGACAGGTGAAGGAAGTTTCTGTTGTCATGGAATGTTTCAGGTTTAGAAAGCTTCTATTCTTGAGAGTTTAGATCTCAGGAATAAGCTTACTATTCATAGCTTGCCAAAGCATGTTTGTGACAGCTATTAGTGTCTAATCTCTGGATTTATTTTGAAAAGGTAGGTCTATGGAGTAAGCAGCAAGGGAACTTTGCATGAAGTCAAATTTCTAAGCTTAAAAAAATTATTCCACATCTGTGATTTTTTTGTACAAGCTCAGGTGCCAAATCAGCTATCGCTGGTTGTGTAAAGACAACATCCTTAAATTCTCTACAGCTTCTGCCTCAGAAGAATAGACTTCCAGCTAGCGAGGGATAAAAAAGGATGAAACAGGGAAAAGTACCTGCTATGTTGACAGTAGGCAGGGTATTTATTTGGGGGGGGGGCGGGGGCGGTGTCCTGTGTTTAATCAGCCTCATCTGACAAAGTGAAAAGATACTAGGGATGTATATTGGTTTCCTAGGGCTGTTGTAAAAAGCACCACAAACTGGGTGGCTCGAAACAATATAAATGTATTATCACACAGTTCCGGAGGCCAGGAGTCAGAAATCAAGGTGCTGACAGGGCCGTTCTTTCTGTGAAACCTGTAGGAGAATTTTCCCTTGCCTCTTCCCAGCTTCTGGTGGTTTGTTGGACATCTTTGGAGATTCTTGCTTGCAGCTGCATCACTCCAATCTCTGCCTTTATTGTCACATGGTGTTCTCCCTGTGTGTCTCTGTCTTCACATGGCTGCCTTATAAGGACACCAGTCATTTTGGATTACGGGCCCACTCTACTGCAGTACGACTTCACTTTAACTTAACTATTTACATCTGCAATGAACCTAGTTCCAAATATGGTCACATTCTGAAGTAATTGAGGGTTAGGACTTCAGCATATTTTTTTTGTGGGGAACACAAATCAACCCATAACAGAATATAAAACAGAGAGAGAACTCAAGCTCTGAAGTGAGTCTAGTCAGAAAAGGACCTCTGTTAGCCTGTAATGGAGACTGTGTGAATTAGGAAAGGTGGTCCCTCTGGGTGGATGCAGTCACCATGCCAGGGCTCACAGCTGGAGAGGGAGCACAAGCTGGATTTCAGCCCCCTTTATCCCCTCAGCATAGTGTCTTTATGCAGTGCACAAACAGCCCAAACTAACAGTGGTCCTGAGACTGGAAGTAGATAATGATAACGTGTGGGCAGTAATAATGTTGGCAAGAACAAGTTGATGGAAATGGAGTATTTTGATGGAGATGGAGCAGAGTAGGGAGGGTGGATGGCATTCATTGTCTCATTTCACCAGTATTTACTGAGTATCTACTACATACTAAGTGCTCTGATGGTGCCTGATATACAGCACAGAACAGAATGGAGTAGTCCTCTTCTCTGTCCTTAAGAATTTACATTATCTGTCTAGTGTAGACAAATAATGAATAAGTTGACAGCAAGCACTAAATCGTGGAAAGTGTTCTGAAAGAAATAAACAGAATATAATGAGAGAAGAAAATAGGGAAATAGATAACTTTTTTTGGATGGAGTGATCAGGAAACATCACCTTAAAGTGATATTTAAATATAGACCTAATGGTTAAGACTTAGGGGTGACAATTCATTAAAGCTGCACCTAATATATACTACCAAATGTAAAATAGATATCTAGTGGGAAGTAGCCGCATAGTACAGGGAGATCAGCTCGGTGCTTTGTGACCACCTAGAGGGTTGGGATAGGGAGGGTGGGAGAGAGATGCAAGAGGGAGGAGATATGGGGATATATGTATAAGTATAGCTGATTCACTTTGTTATACAGCAGAAACTAACACACCATTGTAAAGCAATTATACTCCAATAAAGCTGTTAAAAAAAACCAAAAGCTGGATCTAGTGGGGTGGGACATAAAAGATACCTAACCTAAAAATTCTTTGGCTCATTGATTTAGATCTTTGTATCTTTTTCAATTTAGCTTTTTAATACTACTTTTCTATAATTAATAGAATTCATTATTTTGTTGAGAGTTTTTAGTACTCTCCCATTGGAAATAATTTCATAAGTACAATACAATTTAATTTTTTCAGTTCAAAATTTGCAGTAATTGTGAAATGTACATATTATTATACAAGAATTTTATTTCCTCAGAGAACTGGAGCCATCCAGGTTTCCTATGAGGCCTACTGATTCTCCCAGAACAGGGATCAGTTGCCAAAATCTCTGGAAGCAAAACTGAAGATGGATTTGTGCTTGAAATGTTCAAACAAAGTTCCCCACATCTTGGGCATCCAGACTGGTCTCAGTCATTCTAGGCAGGATATTGGGTACCAAAATAGTTAAAATGAAATTGCATTTTCTGATCACCACTTCCTTCCAGTTCTGTATCATTACATTTGAGGTTCAAGATGCAACAAGGAAAATAGACTTCTTTTAAAATAGGCAGGGTGAACTAGCTACAAGCTTTTCATATTCAGATGTTTTTTCTGTGCTCAACTACTACTTGCAAAAAAAATTGGATTTGAAGTATCAGTGATACAAAAATAAGGAATAAACTTTGGTTGTTTATGGCCAAAGGGAATTATATGGCTGAGAAACGCATACGGTACTCTAAGTGGGTCCTTCCCACTATGTAGACTTCACTTGGTGTCACTTCCCCAGACCCCTGGGAATCACTGAGTACTCTGTCATCCCAATCACTCTCCTGTTTTCTTTTCTTCATAGCACTTATCAATATCTAAAGTCACTACATTATTTATTTGCTTATTGCCTGATTTCATATAGTAAAACTCCAGCTAGACCTTGTCTTCTTCAGAGCTGTATCCATAGTACTTAGAACATAGCACACAGTAAATGCTCAATAAATATTTGAGAATGATTGTAAGAATGAATGAAATTCAGGAATAGAGAAACATTCCTACTGACAAGAGCACTAAAAACTTATTTACTCAAAGGTGGTCAAATGTTTTTAACATTAAATGATTCTTCTACAAAAGCTATTTTATCATGTAAGTCACTTATATTTAACTAATTCATTAAAAATATTGTTGGGTACAAATTCACACGACTAAACCATTAAGGAGACCATGACTCTACTTCTCCTGAGTTCAAACTATAATTTATAGGTTGTTTATTCATGAGGGTAGAAATTCCTTCTAACATTCAGTTGGCACTCCTTTGTAGTATGTATCACATTGCTTTGCACATTGCACATAATAAGAATAGTAATAGTAAAAATAAGAATGGCTAATACTTATTGAGCACTTACTACATGACACTGTTTTAAGTGTTTTTATAGATATTTTATGTATATCTCAGAATAACCCTATAACTTTCTCACAGTTACACAATAAGTGACAGAACCAGAATTTGAACCAAGGAAATCTAATTTCTGAACCTATCTTCTTAATCTCAATCATATACTAACTCTACAGTGAAAAGTTGTTACTGTAAAACAGTTAAGCCAATTATTTAAAATATGAGTATTCAGTGAGTGTTCTTCAAATCCTCACTTTTGTAAAGTTATGTATCTTTGAAAGACTTTTGGTTGTTAAAATTTTTTTAAAAGATTAAGATATGTCATCAAATGAAAGATCGTGATCAAAGCTCAGAAGGCAGTTCTACAGTAATTATCTACAGTAATTATCTCAAAAATATCATAATCGAAGACTGATTAGAAAGAGATATAGTTTCTTTACTTAGAGTTTATTTGCAAGTAGCAGAAACCCACACAAAACAGCTTAACGTAGGGGGCAATTCATTTGAAGTAAACAAGGATACCCTGGAGAAATCCAAGTACAAGAAATAGTACTGTGTTTTGTAAATCTAGGAGTGGGATTTAACAAGTAATCAAAATCTACTTTCTCTCTCTCTTTCTCCCTCTGGAGCCACAAAGTCCATGTAATTTTCATATCTGCATCATTAATTATCATTCTCCCTTCCTCTGATGGGGAGGAGGGGAGAAGATGGCTGATCAAAAAATGACGTTTCAGCCCTTATACTCAAGCTCAGCACCTGCAGATAACTGAAGTGTATTCTTTATCTCAGGTTCTCAATTACAAATTCCCAGTGGAGAGAGCTCAGTAGTCCAACTTATCTCAGTGTCTATTTGACTGTCGTTGGGCAACAGAGCTGACCCAGTACAGGGGCTCAATACCTTGGGTGAAGTGGTATGGGTTTGGGAGAAGTCCTCAGAGGAGGAGAGCAGGAACTGGGCATATGTCCCAGAGGTGTTTTCTATAACTTTCAAGATGACAACCTTGAGGGAGATGGTCACTTATTTAAAAGTATAAGTTCTTGAGTGTTTGCTTTAGAAAGTGAGTTTAATTTCTTTATAGTCCCCTGACCTTTACAATTTGCAGAATTTTGACAGATGGAATGGCAAGTGATGGAAGGACTACTTTAGTGTGGAATTCAGGAAAGGCCTCTCTGATGAGAAAATATTTAAGCTGAAACCAAAATAATAGTTGGTTTATGTATTAAACAGACACTTTGACCTTATGTTAGATCCTGTTTAATATGATTTACAAATATTAACAGTTAGTTTGCACTGGCTTTCTTTTACCAGCAATGGGAAGAGTTCAGATTAATACATATGTCAATTGTTCTCAAATACAGTTCCAATCAAATTTCCAGTTTTGTCAAATTTAATTTCCAAAGTCTATAAAATATGTAATTACAATAAAAATTCCAAAGGAATTATTTATTTCACTTTATTTTTATTTTTTTTAAATTTGGGGTAACATGAAATATAAAACGAGCCAAAAATATGGAAAAGAACAAGTAATGGGGGGAAACTCGCCATGTAAAATATTAAAATACACTAGAAATATTATAATTAAAAATTATTGCATGGGGATGCCATAAGAATAGGTAAACTAATCAACATTAAAGTATAAATAACCTGGAAATGGGATCTTGGCATATATATATATATATATATATATATATATATATATATATATGACCATATATAATATGATGAAGGTGGCATAAAAGACTAACTGGCAAGGGGAGGAATTATGAAATCAATTAAGCTTGATAACTAGCTAAAAGTGATAAGCAGAATTCTAACATGACTCCCAAGATTTGTGGCCTCTGATGCAAACACATACTCTCCTAGTTATTCAGTCAAGTACTAATGTAGGTATTTCTGTGAAGGGGTTTTGCAGATGTAACTAAGGTCCCAAATCATTTAGCCTTAAAAATAGGGAGAGGATCCTGATGGGCCTGACCTTATCAGATGAGCCCTTAAAAGGGATAAGCTCCTTCTGGAAGGAGATTTGAAGTGTGAGAAGGATTCCACGTGAGAAAGAGTCTCCCTTGCTGACTTTGAATATGTGGGAAGCCTCCAGGAGCTAAGACCCCTGACAGACAATATGGACTTCAGTCCTACAACCACAAGGGCTGCAATTCAGCCAATAATCTGAATGAGCTTGGAAGCAGATTCTTCACCATACTATCCAGCAAGAAAGACAGCTCAGCCAAAACCTTGATTTCAGCTCTGCGAGACCTTGTGCAGAGAACTCAGTCACATGATCGGACTTCTGGCCTACAGGACTGTGAGCTAATAGATTGATGTTGTTTTAGGCTGCTCAGTTTGTGGTAATGTGTTATACATCAATACAAAACTAATATATTAACTTTGGGGTGGGGGGAGTAAACATAGAGAAACACCTCTTTGTAATACATCACAATAAACCCCATAAGTACTAATGCTTTCCATGAAAGGAATGAAACCATAATACAAACCTATCTCATCAAAAATGTGACATATTCCTTAATTTTTTATTATGTAATATTAGGTGCAAAAAAAGGATGCATGCACTATATATGTAAGATTTGATGCATAATCCCAGAATGAACACCTTTGAGCCTACCATTCAATTTAAAAATAGAATATTACCAATGCTGTTGAAGCTATCTGTGTTCTTTTAGGATTCTTCCCTTCTTTTTCTGGGCCTCCCCTTCTCTATTCCAACCAGATAAACTCTATCTGGAAATTTATGTTTATCTTTCCTTTGCTTGTATTTGTATTAGCAATAAATTTAATATATGTATGTATCTTTAGATAGCATATTGTTCAGTTTCACTTGTTTATGAGCTTTATAAAAAATTGTACTCAACGTAGCCCTTTATGGTCTGCCTTTTTTCCACTCAAGGTTATGTTTTTAACATTTATACCTTGTTGTATATAGTATTGGTTCATTCAATTTTACTGCTATATAATGACCCAATGTATCAACATATTATAATTTATCCAACCTCCTGTTATTGGACATTTTTGTTATATTCATTATTTTTGCTATTAGAAGCAACACTTCCATGACTATTCTTTAACATGTTTCCTGGTTTCTCTAAGATGTATACTTACTTATGAGTTAAATTGTTGGATTTTAGGTATGGGCATTCTCAACTTTACAGGTTAATGCCAAATTCTTTTCTAAAGTAATTGTATCAAACTGTAATCTCACTAGCAGCAGTCTTGTCAATATTTATTATTGTTATATTTCCTAATTTCTGCCAATCTAGTGGCTATATTATGTGCTTCATTGTGTCTTAGTTTACATATCTATGTTATTAATGGAATTGAGGGCATTTTCATGTTTATTGGGCTGTTAGCTTTCTTTTGTAATGTAATTATTGTCCACATCTTTTGGGCATTTTCCTACTGAGTTATCTGACTTCTTCTTATTGATTCACAGAAGTTTTTGGTGTATTCTGGAAACTAATTCTTTGTCAGTTTTTTGTGTTGCAGTTTCTCTCAATAGTTTCTGGTTTGTCTTTTCATTTTCTTTATGGTATCTTTTGATGAAAAGAAGTTCTTAATCTTATTATAATAGAATTTATAAGTCTTTTCCTTAATAGTTTGTATCTCATTTAAGGAATAATTTGCTATCCCAAGACAATAGTATACTCTCCTAGATTTTGTTCTGAAAGTTTTAAAGTTGCCATCACATTTTGTTTGCAATGCATTAGAATTTGATTTTTATATATGACATAAGGTATGGTTTCAGTTTATTTTTATTTTTTCCATGTGGATAATTAGTTGTTTCAGCATTGTTAAAAAAACATTGATTTTCTTCTAATTACCTCTAGAGTAGTCTCTGCCAGATATCAAGATGCCATAAATACATAATTCTCTTTTTTGGCACTGCAATTGGTCAATTTCTTTATCTCTGAGCTTATAAGACACTATCTTTTTTTTTTTTTTTGCGGTACACGGGCCTCTCACTGTTGTGGCCTCTCCCGTTGCGGAGCACAGGCTCTGGACGCGCAGGCTCAGCGGCCATGGCTCACGGGCCCAGCCGCTCCACGGCATGTGGGATCCTCCCGGACCGGGGCACGAACCCATGTCCCCTGCATCGGCAGGCGGATTCTTAACCACTGCGCCACCAGGGAAGCCCCCGACACTATCTTAATTAAAATAAATTCATAATAAATCTTTGATATTTGATAGGGCAATTTCCCACATTTTATTTTATTTTCCAGGTTGTTTAGGTCTTTGTTTGGCCATATAAACTTTAGAATCAGCTTGTTAACTTCCTAGAAGAAATCTGTTGGGATTTAGAAAAAACTTTTTTCACAAAAAATTACAAGTGTACATAAAAATAAGGAGAATGGTATAATGATTCATTATTTTTTGAGAGAAAATTAGTTTTGTAAGGGAGTATGGGGGTTTAATCCAGAAAGATGGTGTATTAGTTTGCTAGGGTTGTCAAAATAAAGTACCACAAACTTGGGTGGCTTAAACAATAGAAATATATTGCCACAAAGTTCTCTGGAGGCTAGGTGTCTGAGATCAAGGTGTTTGCAGGGTTGGTTTCTTCTGAAGGAAGTTGGCTCCATGCCTTTCTCCTAGCTTCTGTTTGCTGGCAATCTTTGGCATTCATTGTAGATGGCAGTCCCTGTGTCTTTATATGGTTTGCCCTCTGTACATGTCTCTCTTCACATGAGGTTCTTTTTATAAGGACAATCTTAGATTAGGGGACTACCTTACTCCAGTATAAACTCATCTTAACTAGTTACATCACAATGACCCTACTGCCAAATAAGGTCACATTCTGAGGTACTGGGAGGTGGTTAGGACTTCAACATATAAATTTTCGGGGGGACACAATTCAACCCATAATGGATAGTTTGAGGTCACAGTGTGGAAGGTCTTGGAGAGCATTTGAAAGGGTTTCATATTTGTCCTGTGGGAAGCTTTTGAAAGTTTTTGAACAGAGTAGTGCTTTGATTAAAAGATATTTCTGAAAAACTGATTTGACAGCAGTGTTTTATCAGAGTTATGGTTAAAACATAACATAAGCTCAAAAATAAATTTTTTGGGGGGCAATATATGGGAATTCACAGATGGGAAATAGAGGATCAGACTTGGAAAAACATAGGACCAAATATACTCTAAGGGTCAAGTTAGAATGGTCAGATTGTTAAATCTGACCATTTTCAGTCTTTGTGTTACATCTGGTCAATATTGTTATTCTAAGAGGCAGTATGTGATGATTTACCTTGGGTCATAGATCTGCTATTAGGTTTGTAGGCCAAGTCACCTTGATTAACAGTCCAGATGCAGTGGAGGAGAGGTAGTTATCCAAAAGAAAATTGTAGCACTGTAACTAAAGAGCAAATGTCTACAACAAATGTGTAAGGGAAGAACCTAGAGGCAGGGAGCCAGTGAAAAGATCATTTCAAAAGCACAATATGAGGTGATGAGATAATGGACCAGGGTGAAGGAGGTACTATAAGGGAAATTTGATGGTACCCCAAAACTGATTGATAATGAGGTGGGGTTTGCACAGAGTGATTTGAGGGTGATGATAAAAGCAGTGTGGTCAAGAGGGCAAGCTGGTTTTACCGGAAGGTGTAGAAACACTTCTACTTTTTGGTTGTGTAGCATCTAAACATTCTTCATATTTTGGAAAGATTCCAAAACAAGAAGGTAGAGTCCTACCTTCTACCATGGGAGACAAAAGTATGTGTTCAGGAGCAGATAATCTCCCTCCAATCTTCTTCATACAGTAGCTGAAGTGTAGGTGATGTCACCTAGGCTGGACACAACAGATACACCCATGTGGAGCTTTAGTTCTTGTGGGAGTGATGGAAGAGGGTAGTGGATGGTCAGAGGTTATTTTTTGTGTGTGGCAGAGTTGTGAATCCAGTAGCATAAGAGTACTTGTTTAGTGGTGATGACATCCTCAGCAGCCTGTGACTGCGGTGGGGTGTGGCTGTGTCTTGGTTTCTGTTTATTTTCGAGGCTGGTTTTCCAGCCCTCCCATCAATCCTGTGAGCTAGCCTCTATAGACTTCCAAACAATTCATTTCTCCTTAAGTGGAGAGTTTGTTCCTTTTGTTTGGAAAGATGGATGATGATGTACAGAGGCCACCGCAGGGTCGACAGTGACTGGCATTTTAGTCATGATGAGTGAAAGCAAAGAGCGTGACAGTCACACAGAAATGTTCAGAGTCAGCTGGATAAGGGCAAGCAGTGCATTCAAGGAGTCAGTAGTGGAGGTAGTTTGTTGGTATCTACCTAAATGTGGTTAAGACTGTTATGACAGTGGATGAATTTGCTGGGGAGAGAGAGTAAGAAGAGAGAGAATGCCTAGGGCTAATCTTCGGACTATATCACAGTGAGAGAACAGAAGAAAAAAATAAACAACAGCAATCACAGAGGTGGGCAGAAAGACAATACAGTTCAATCAGGTACATCAAGGAAGCGGAGAAGTTCCAGGAGAAGCTGAAGAGTCAAATGGGCCATGAAGTGTTCAAAGAAAAGGGGCAATAAGTGTTCAAAGAGAATGAGAACTAAGTATAATTTATTCAGTTTGTCATGGGTAGCATTTAAAAAATTATGGATATCGAAGCAAAATATAACCTATGTGGTGCTAACACTCATTTGAATGTGGCAGGTCCTGTGATAAGCACTGTGTATTATTGTACGGGAAATAGATGATATTATTTTCTGCCTTATGTACGTAAAGAAACTGAAACTTAGTGAAATGAAGTAATATGCCTGTGTTCACATGGCCAATAAGTTGCAGATCTGGGATAGAAACAGGTTTGTAGGATTCCAGCGGCCATGCTCTTAACCACTCCACTGTAGTTAGTTCACAAGCATGGCAATACAAATGTATTTTAATATACAACTTAAAGCTGAGTTTGCCAGTCCTGTTAAACTTCTTGCTACAACCCAGCAATGTCTCATCCCCTTTCCTGTTGATTCATTTGCACCTTGTACCATTTTATAGTTTCATTCTATTGGATCTTTGCCACTTATATATGCAATCACATATGGCCCAATTTTTAAAATGAACTGTGGTTATGTGTGTAATCTTTGGATTTGAATGATTCTTAGCACCAGAAAGTATACTGAACTTTTGTAAAACATAGAAGCCTCTCCTCTCATAGTTTGGTTGTTTTGACTTAAGAAAAACAAATGTACATTATCTTCAATAGTTTCCTTAAAATTCACCAGAACATTGATAAAAATCATGTATGCAATGATTTACATGAATGTATATATATATGTAAATATATCTAAAATATATCTTTATCTTTAATACAACATTTTAATTTTAGCCTACAAAGAGGAAAACATTCTGAAGTCATCACTTCCCTTGCCTTTTTCCTCTCTCTCCCTTTCGTTTTCACATCATAATTTGTTATGGACCTAATAGGGTGTAACTCTTGGCTGTGTCACTTATTAAGTATTTGGCCCTAGGCCAGATATTCAACCACTCCAAGTCTCCATTTTCTCACCTGGAAGTGAAGACTATAATGGTACCTACTTTTCTGGGTTCCTGTGAGGACTCAGATACATTGTATAGAGCTAAGAATAGTGCCAGACACAGGTTCTCTCAATCTCAGTGCAGTGGGCAGGAAAACTTGCTTGCTGGTCTTAGCATGTAGTTGGTTTAGAGCATTCAAATGTCTGTTCCCATCTCTTCTTCCCACCAATTGCCTTCTCTGCTTCATCTTTCCATGTTTTCCACTTTTCATGAAAATATGATTTAAAAGTATTCTTATGTGGCCCTTCTGACTAACCTTACAAATATGATAATTTCATTCACTCAAGTGTTTTCTCAGCTTGTAAGTCATTTGTTTCTCACCATTGCACCATTTTACAGGTCCTTTGTATATCAAGTTATATGTATTTTCAAATTATTTTTCCCACTCCTAATTTTTTGTGTGTGTTGTTGTTATGATGTTGTAGAGGATGTGTTGGGAGACTTAAGTGACAATTCATGCCCTGATACTAACTATCTGTGTTGCTTTGAACAAATCCTTTATGTTGTCTGGGTCTCATTTTTAACTTCTGGAAAATAGGGATTGGGCTAAGAATCAAAGCTAACATTGAGTGTTTTCTGTGTGCTAGACACTTTTCCATAAGTTTTATGATAACCTATGAAGTAAGCTCTGTGGTTATGTCCATTTTACATGAGACAGCTGGGGCTTACACTGTTAACTAATTTGTTTCACCTGAGCCAGGTCTGTTTAACATTTGAGTTTGCACTTTAATATCTATAATGATTCTAGAAGGTAATGGACCTCTTGGAATCTAGACTGACATTCTGTTCAGTTTTTTGTTTGTGTAATTTTTTATATATAATTTTTGCACAAAGCAGGGCCAATAGTCTTGATTACCTATCCAGTTGAAAATGAAAAGTGTTTAGGACTGCTTTGAGAAACTGTAGCTAACCAAACTTTGGGTAAGTTAAAAAAAAAAAACCCTTATACATGCATTATCAACATTTTTGAAAGAATAAAACTCATTTAAAAAATATTTTGTTTCAGAAAGCTTTTAAAAATATAAAACTCAGACTTTTGAATTCAAATTCTTAGGGGATTCTTATTTCTTTCTATGGTTGTAGAACGAGGTCCCAGAGTAATGTATAAGATTTTTGTTGTTGTTGTTCTTAACCTTTAAGAATTTATGTTGACTTTGGAATAAATAGTTGTATTTTTATCTCAAAAATCTGATAAAGATAGTAAATTGGTGTTTACACAGTTTGAGGAAAATAGACCATTAGAGAAGCCAGAGCTAGACCATCTCCTGAGCTGGTTAATTCTCCCATAATGTTAGGAAACTGAACAAATTTTAAAAGGTTCTAAGTTCTCTACTGCCTGCTTGAATTCCTCTTTCTAATGGGAATTATTCAGACCTCTGGAAAAGAGTATGAGTCTTTTTAGGGCTAGCCAAGATTCTAGAGAATTAAAACAAAATATTATCTAACCTTCAGAGCAAAATAGGTTTTCTTTTGTTTGATTTACCATACCTATCAACATTTCCTAGAATGTGATCCATAAAACACGATTTCTTTGAAAAAAGGATTCTGTGTTCAGATATATTTGGGTAACTCTGGGTGAAACAAAACTGAAAAAAATGTTTTAAATTGTAGTTCTTCTCAGAGTATTTAGTATTGGAAATGCATTAAATTTTTTGACTGACAAATACTCGTTAAACACCTTCCAGGGCCAGACACTGTAGTAGCATTTGGGGCATAGTAGACGCATTATTCCTGCCTTTAATGAAGTAAGGGCTGGTGAGACTCTCTTGTCATTCTGCAAGCAAATGTAAGGTATGTAGTTTCTCTTACTTTTTAGACCACAGGAATCTTTTCTTCCTTCCTTCTCTATAGTGGAGCACTTCTGGAGACTATCAGAGGAACATGCTTTGAGAAAACGTAGGACTACACTTACTAATAGATTCCCTTTATATGAATTTTTTTAGTGTTTTCCCTGAGAAGTCCAGATGTTAGAGAACAAGGCCAGGATGGAAGCAATGAAGTAGACCCAACTGATGACTTTACACACCTAGGTTACCTAAGTGCACCCAGCCACGGTGAGGTCAGCACTGGGAACATAGGGACAAGACGGGACACAAGTACTTTGAAGTAGTGAAGTTTTTCAATGATTTAATATCAACAGAGATGCTGATGGACAGCATTTATATTTGGAACTTTTCAAAATATCAATTATCAGTTTGAATTCTAACCAGAGGGTGCATTATGTTTTTTTTCTTCCTGGTGGTGTGGAGATGAAACCAGGAGATTTTGTTGTGCTCAGAGGATTAAAGAACTCTGGGTATCTTCTTTGTGGAGAAGAACCAAGGAGGCAAAGGTTTGAGATGGTGAGAGCAAAGGTGGTGGGTGAGAGAAGAACATGAATCAGGAACACAAGTTGCGGACCTGAAGTTATTTCCAACCAGTACTATAAACTAGTCACTTTGCAGAAGTGTTGAGGGTTCTGTGGACAGCAGGTCTTACACTTATATGTACGATTTTACATATAAATATGTAAGACCTGCTGTCCATGGAACACTCAACACTGTTCTACAAAGTGACTAGTTTATAGTACTGAGATGGTATCAGGAAAGGACAAGGCTTTTGATGTTAGATAGATCTGGATTTGAACCTGAGCTTCTTCATTTCTTATTGGGTGCCTGTGACATAATTATTATGCTCTCAACTATGTGCAAAAGTTCTGTGAAGGTTACAAAGATGGAACAAACAGGAACTTTGTCCTCAAAGAGCTAGTGATTTGAATAGGAGATAAGGCATGTACTTTTACCTATGATATAAGGTAGAAAATGAATAAGGATCATAGAGACTATGCGGCACTATTCAACCTTATATTTTCAGTTTACAATTTCATTCCTTTGAAACAATAAGGGCCTTTCATTTGCATCTGAAGACTGTATCACAGTGAATCTAATTTCTTAAGAAAGAATACTTTGTTGCCAAATGCACCAAAATCACACATATTTTTACTATGCCTGTTTCTAGCAAGTTTTGCTTTTATTTGTTACAATTAGGCACTAAACAGATAACGCTATTTCTACTCATAAACAATTTGAATAATTTGTACAGTACTTTCTAAGCTTCAACCTGCTTTCACATCTATTTTCTTATTTGTTCCTTGTAATAATTAGATGAGGTAGGAAACGTACTAGCACTTCTTTTCAACAGATGAAGAAACTGAGGCTCAAGATCATTCAGTGATTTACCCAAGTTCAGCAAATGAGGTAAAGTTGGAAATAAAACCACAGTTAATTGTTTCCAATTCCTGTGTTCTTTCTTGCAGATTGTGGTTTGCCAGCTTTTGGACTTCAGAATCTTAAAAAGGCCTCAAATTTATTCCAAGAGATTAGTGAATCCAAATATATACCCAAAATTAACTATAGTCTAAAGAAATACATTCTCACACATATATTCTCCGTGCAGTTAAGATGTTATTATGACAAATATAATGTAATCTCAGGTAAAAATGTAATTAATTCATACTTTTTTTGTTGTTTTGCATTTTCTTCAACTATCATAACCAGTGTCCATTTATTATTATTATTATTATTAACACGGAAAAGGAATCCTTGATGCCTACTCCTCTAGAAGGAAAATCATCAACTATTTAAAATAAAATGCAAATCAATCAATTGAAAACAACACTGCAGAGGAAGCTTTTTTCTTTCTTGTCTTTCTTCCTTCCTTCCTCCCTCCCTCCCTCCCTTCCTTCCTTCCTTCCTTCTTTCCTTCCTTCCTTCCTTCCTTCCTTCCTTCTTGCCTTCTTGCTGGTCAATGCTTTGGAAGCCTGTGGTTTCTTTGTAGTCCAAAGTGCTATTTTTAGTCTGCACCCAAAGTCCTGGAATTCTCATACTGACACAGATGGCCATATTTTCCTCTTGACCAAACTATTGATGAGACAGGATACAGAAGTCTGTTTCTACCTTTATTTTTGTAATTGCTCTTAACATCTTATGAGATATTCTTAGAATATTTGATTAGGTGATCCAGAAAACAAAAAATTTACCCTATAATTTTATACCAGATTAAACTAAAAACTGGTTCTGCTACTGTGACATGAAATGATAAAATCTTTCTATTTAAGTCCTCAATTAAAAGAAGCAGCTTTTTAAATGAGATTTAAAAAAAAACCTGCTATTTTAGGCCTGTAAAAGAACAATGGCAGACCATATGGAAGAAAATCACACAAGAGCGACTTCCCTGGTGGTGCAGTGGTTGGGAGTCCACCTGCCAATGCAGGGGACATGGGTTCGAGCCCTGGTCTGGGAAGATCCCACATTCTGCAGAGCAACTAAGCCCGTGTGCCACAACTACGGAAGCCCATGCACCTAGAGCCTGTGCTCTACAACAAGAGAAGCCACCGCAATGAGAAGCCCGTGCACCGCAATGAAGAGCAGCCCCTGCTTGCCACAACTAGAGAAAGCCTGCGCTGAGCAAAGAAGACCCAATGCAGAGAAAAATAAATAAATTTAAAAAACATAAAAAAGAAAATCACACAAGAGAATGGTGAAATAAGAAGGAGAATCATATCAGCCCCCTCTTTCTATCCCCCTCTCCATTTGTCCCTCATTGCTAGAACACTTTTGATGGTGAAAGAAAATGCTATTAATAATTATGCTGTTGTATATTGGACAGTCTGCCCCTGGAAACTGGGAATCAAGATCTTTTTACTTATCACAGCAGAACCAAACATAAGAATCAGCTTCAGTAAGGTATGTTTTAAAACATTTGAAAAATTTTAGAATTCCTTTCCCACTCTCTCACACTTGAACTTCGACGCCCTGTATTAGCAAAGTGGTATGCATGCTTAGCTGCTTTATTGTTCAAAGACAGCAGAATAAAATTCCTTTTAAAATATGTTAGAGTGGGGCTTCCCTGGTGGCGCAGTGGTTGAGAGTCCGCCTGCCGATGCTAGGGGACACGGGTTCGAGCCCTGGTCTGGGAAGATCCCACATGCCGCGGAGCGGTTAGGCCCGTGAGCCATGGCCGCTGAGTCTGCGCTTCCGGAGCCTGTGCTCCGCAACGGGAAAGGCCACAACAGTGAAAAAAAAAAAATGTTAGAGTGGTACTCCCATTAATCCTTGTGTTTTAGTTTCATAAGTCTTAGTGCTACAGATAAGTGGTTGACAAAACCAAGTCTTGCCAAATATGCAAATAACAGAATAATTTAAATATTTCTACCTAAAAATGAGTGTGCTCTATTTTTAAGGAAGTAAAAAGGAAATTCAGTTCAAAAAGATATTTTTCTAAGAATTAATATGGATATAAATTTTCAAATTGTTTAACATCTTTCCCCATTTTTCTTCATTAAGTTCACCATTTCTTGTAGTCTGCTTTTTTCCATTAATTTAATTTGTTTGCGTGTTGCCACTTCCTACTGGTTAATTATTGGCTAATTTATTTTAAAAAGATGAAAATCATTGACTATTCTAAAGATTAAAAAGCAGACTTCTCCCCCACTAAAGTAGATGATGTGCTGAGACTCTTACAAAAATTCCAAAAGGAAATAATTCCAAGAAAATAATTTATAATAATAATAATAATAATAATTATTATTATTATTATTATTTGTGGTATGCGGGCCTCTCAGTGCCGCAGCCTCTCCCCGCCGCGGAGCACAGGCTCTGGACGTGCAGGTCCAGCGGTCATGGCCCACGGGCCCAGCCGCTCCGCGGAACGTGGGATCCCCCCAGACCGGGGCACGAACCCGCATCCCCTGCATCGGCAGGCGGACTCCCAACCACTGCGCCACCAGGGAAGCCCTATAATTATTTTTAAATAAAGAAAAAACACAATGTGATTTAATACCCAGAAAAGATGGCTGACATAATCACATAAATATTCTGACCATCTTTTCAGGAATTTAAGGAGACCAGTACTGGTAGATTACGTTTAGAACCTTTTTGATATTGCAAGGAGAGGGAAGGCAGTTGGTAAATTTTAAAGAATATAGTTGGAAAATTTTGTTCAGGCTTTTAGATGGTTTAAGTTGTCTTTTATTTATGCAAAATTATATACTTTTAAAAAATTTGTGCTCTGCTTGCAAACAATTTTTCAGTCAACTCTCATTATTCATGGTGTTTATTTCTATCATGTCACTATGAATACTGAATTAGTGAATACTGAAGTTCCACTCCTTGGCAAAATACAGAGTTAAGTTCCTGTGAATCTCTGGTCACAACATTTTTTTTTTAACATCTTTATTGGAGTGTAATTGCTTTACAATGGTGTATTAGTTTCTGCTTTATAACAAAGTGAATCAGTACTACATATATATATGTTCCCATATCTCTTCCCTGGTGCGTCACCCTCCCAGCCACCTTTCCTATCCCACCCCTCTAGGTGGTCACAAAGCACTGAGCTGATCTCCCTGTGCTATGCGGCTGCTCCCCACTAGCTATCTATTTTACGTTTGGTAGTGTATATATGTCCATGCCACTCTCTCGCTTTGTCCGAGCTACACTTCCCGCTCCCCATATCCTCAAGTCCATTCTCTAGTAGGTCTGTGTCTTAATTCCCGTCTTGCCCTTAGGTGCTTCATGACCAATTTTTTTTCTTAGATTCCATATATGTGTTAGCCTATGGCATTTGTTTTTCTCTTCCTGGCTTACTTCACTTTGTATGACAGAATCTAGGTCCATCCACCTCACTACAAAAAACTCAATTTTGTTTCTTTTTATGGCTGAGTAATATTCTATTGTATATATGTGCCACGTCTTCTTTATCCATTCATCTGTCAATGGACACTTAGGTTGCTTCCATGTCCTGGCTATTGTAGATACAGCTGCAATGAACATTTTGGTACATGTCTCTTTTTGAATTATGGTTTTCTCAGGGTATATGTCCAGTAGTGGGATTGCTCGGTCATATGGTAGTTCAATTTTTAGGTTTTTAAGGAACCTCCATACTGTTCTCCATAGTGGCTGTATAAATTTACATTCCCACCAGCAGTGCAAGAGAGTTCCCTTTCCTCCACACCCTCTCCAGCATTTATTGTTTGTGGATTTTTTGATGATGGCCATTCTGACTGGTGTGACATGATATCTCATTGTAGTTTTGATTTACATTTCTCTAATGATTAATGATGTTGAGCATTCTTTCATGTGTTTGTTGGCAATCTGTATATCTTCTTTGGAGAAATGTCTATTTAGGTCTTCTGCCCATTATTGGATTGGGTTGTTTGTTTTTTGATATTGAGCTGCATGAGCTGCTTGTAAATTTTGGAGATTAATCCTTTGTCAGTTGCTTTCATTTGCAAATATTTTCTCCCAATCTGAGGGTTGTCTTTTTGTCTTGTTTACGGTTTCCTTTGCTGTGCAAAAGCTTTTAAGTTTCATTAGGTCCAATTTGTTTATTTTTGTTTTTATTTCCATTTCCCTAGGAGGTGGGTCAAAAAGGATCTTGCTGTAATTTATGTCATAGAGTGTTCTGCCTATGTTTTCCTCTAAGAGTTTGATAGTTTCTGGCCTTACATTTAGGTCTTTAATCCATTTTGAGCTTATTTTTGTGTATGGTGTTAGGGAGTGTTGGGTAGTAGAGTCATTTTCACAGTGTTGATTCTTCCAATCCAAGAACATGGTATATCTCTCCATCTATTTGTATCATCTTTAATTTCTTTCATCAGTGTCTTATAGTTTTCTGCATACAGGTCTTTTGTCTCCTTAGGTAGGTTTATTCCTAGATATTTTATTCTTTTTGTTGCAATGGTAAATGGGAGTGTTTTCTTAATTTCACTTTCAGATTTTTCATCATTAATGTACAAGAATGCCAGAGATTTCTGTGCATTAATTTTGTATCCTGCTACTTTACCAAATTCACTGATTAGTTCTAGTAGTTTTCTGGTAGCATCTTTAGGATTCTCTATGTACAGTATCATGTCATCTGGAAACAGTGACAGCTTTACTTCTTCTTTTCCAATTTGGATTCCTTTTATTTCTTTTTCTTCTCTGATAGCTGTGGCTAAAACTTCCAAAACTATGTTGAATAAGCATGGTGAGAGTGAGCAACATTGTCTTGTTCCTGATCTTAGTGGAAATGCTTTCAGTTTTTCACCATTGAGAATGATGTTGGCTGTGGGTTTGTCATATATGGCCTTTATTATGTTGAGAAAAGTTCCCTCTATGCCTACTTTCTGGAGGGTTTTTATCATAATTGTTTGTTTAATTTTGTCAAAAGCTTTCTCTGCATCTATTGAGATGATCATATGGTTTTTATTCTTAAATTTGTTAATATGGTGTATCACATTGATTGATTTGCGTATATTGAAGAATCCTTGCATTCCTGGGATAAACCCCAATTGATCATGGTGTATGATCATTTTAATGTGCTGTTGGATTCTGTTTGCTAGTATTTTGTTGAGGATTTTTGCATCTATGTTCATCAGTGATATTGGCCTGTAGTTTTCTTTCTTTGTGACATCCTTGTCTGGTTTTGGTATCAAGGTGATGGTGGCCTCATAGAATGAGTTTGGGAGTGTTCCTCCCTCTGCTATATTTTGGGAGAGTTTGAGAAGGATAGGTGTTAGCTCTTCTCTAAATGTTTGATAGAATTCGCCTGTGAAGCCATCTGGTCCTGGGCTTTTGTTTGTTGGAAGATTTTTAATCACAGTTTCAATTTCAGTGCTTGTGGTTGGTCTGTTCATATTTTCGATTTCTTCCTGGTTCAGTCTCAGAACATTCTGCATTTCTAAGAATTTGTCCATTTCTTCCAGGTTGTCCATTTTATTGTCATAGAGTTGCGTGTAGTAATCTCTCATAATCCTTTGTATTTCTGCAGTGTCAGTTGTTACTTCTCATTTTTCATTTCTAATTCTATTGATATGAGTCTTCTTCCTTTTTTTCTTGATGAGTCTGGCTAAAAGTTTATCAATTTTGTTTATCTTCTCAAAGAACCAGCTTTTACTTTTATTGATCTTTGCTATCGCTTCCTTCATTTCTTTTTCATTTATTTCTGCTCTGATCTTTATGATTTCTTTCCTTCTGCTAATTTTGGTTTTTTTTGTTCTACTTTCTCTAATTGCTTTAGGTGTAAGGTTAGGTTGTTTATTTGAGATGTTTCTTGTTTCTTAAGGTAGGATTGTATTGCTAGAAACTTCCCTCTTAGAACTGCTTTTGCTGCATCCCATAGGTTTTGGGTCATCATGTTTTCATTGTCATTTGTTTCTAGGTATTTTTTGATTTCCTATTTGATTTCTTCAGTGATCTCGTTTATTAAGTAGTGTATTGTTTAACCTCCATGTGTTTGTATTTTTTACAGATCTTTTCCTGTAATTGATATCTAGTCTCGTAGCATTGTGGTCAGAAAAGATACTTGATAAGATTTCAATTTTCTTAAATTTACCAAGGCTTGATTTGTGACCCAAGATATGATCTATCCTGGAGAATGTTCCATGTGCACTTGAGCAAAATGTGTATTCTGTTGTTTTTGGATGGAATGTCCTATAAATATCAATTAAGTCCATCTTGTTTAATGTATCATTTAAAGCTTGTGTTTCCTTATTTATTTTCATTTTGGATGCGCTGTCCATTGGTGAAAATGGGGTGATAAAGTCCACTACTATGACTGTTTTACTGTTGATTTCCCCTTTTTATGGCTGTTATTATTTGCCTTATGTATTGAGGTGCTCCTATGTTGGCTGCATAAATATTTATATTTGTTATAGCTTCTTCTTGGATCGATCCCTTGATCATCATGTAGTGCCCTTCTTTGTCTCTTGTAATAGTCTTTATTTTAAAATCTGTTTTGTCTGATATGAGAATTGCTACTCCAGCTTTCTTTTCATTTCCATTTGCATGGAATATGCTTTTCCATCCCCTCACTTTCAGTCTGTATGTGTCCCTAGGTCTGAAAACGGGTCTTGTTTTTGTATCCATTCAGCCAGTCTATGTCTTTTGGTTGGAGCATTTAATCCATTTACATTTAAGGTAATTCTCAATATGTATGTTCCTATTACCATTTTCTTGATTGTTTTGGGTTTGTTATTGTAGGTCTTTTCCTTCTCTTGTGTTTCCTGCCTAGAGAAGTTCCTTTAGCATTTGTTGTAAAGCTGGTTTGGTGGTGCTGAATTTTCTTAGCTTTTGCTTGTCTGTAAAGGTTTTAATTTCTCCATCAAATCTGAATGAGATCCTTCCTGTGTAGAGTAATCTTGGCTGTAGGTTTTCCTCCTTCATCACTTTTAATATGTCCTGCCACTCCCTTCTGGCTTGCAGAGTTTCTGCTGAAAGATCAGCTGTTAACCTTATGGGGATTCCCTTATGTGTTACTTGTTGTTTTTCCCTTGCTGCTTTTAATATTTTTCCTTTGTATTTAATTTATGATAGTTTTATTAGCATGTGTCTTGGTGTGTTTCTCCTTGCATTTATCCTGTATGGGACTCTGTGCTTCCTGGACTTGACTGACTATTTCCTTTCCCATATTAGGGAAGTTTTCAACTATAACCTCTTCAAATATTTTCTCATTCCCTTTCCTTTTCTCTTCTTCTTCTGGGACCCCTATAATACGAATGTTGGTGTGTTTTACGTTGTCCCAGAGGGCTCTGAGACTGTCCTCAATTCTCTTCATTGTTTTTTCTTTATTCTGCTCTGCAGTAGTTATTTCCACTATTTTATCTTCCAGGTCACTTATCCGTTCTTCTGCCTCAGTTATTCTGCTCTTGATCCCTTCTAGAGAATTTTTAATTTCATTTATTGTGTTTTTCATCACTGTTTGTTTGCTTTTTAGTTCTTCTAGGTCCTTGTCAAACGTTTCTTGTATTTTCTCCATTCTATTTCCAATATTTTGGATCATCTTTATTATCATTTTTCTGAATTCTTTTTCATGTAGACTGCCTATTTCCTTTGTTAGGTCTGGTGAGTTTTTGCCTTGCTCCTTCATCTGCTGTTTGTTTTCCTGTATTCTCATTTTGCTTAACTTACTGTGTTTGGGGTCTCATTTTTTCAGGCTGCAGGTTCATAGTTCTTGTTGTTTCTGGTGTCTGTCCCCAGTGGCTAAGGTTGGTTCAGTGGGTTGTGTAGGCTTCCTGGTGGAGGGGAGTAGTGCCTGTATTCTGGTGGATGAGGCTGGATCTTGTCTTTCTGGTGGGCAGGTCCACGTCTGGTGGTGTGTTTTGGGGTGTCTGTGGCTTTATTATAATTTTAGGCAGCCTCTCTGCTAATGGATGGGGTTGTGTTCCTGTCTTGCTAGTTGTTTGGCATAGTGTGTCCTGCACTGTAGCTTGCAGGTCGTTGAGTGAAGCTGGGTCTTGGCGTTGAGATGGAGGTCTCTGGGAGATTTTTCTGTTTGATATTACGTGGAGCTGGGAGGTCTCTTGTGGACCAGTGCCCTGAACTTGGCTCTCCCACCTCAGAGGCACAGCCCTGATGCCTGGCTGCAGCATCAAGTGCCTGTCACCCACACGGCTCAGAATAAAAGGGAGAAAAAAAGAAAGAAGATAAGATAAATTAAAATAAAGTAAAATAAAATAAAGTTATTAAAATAAAAAAAATTATTAAGAATTTTTTTTTTTTTTTTTTTCTGTATGCGGGCCTCTCACTGTTGCATCCTCTCCAGTTGTGGAGCACAGGCTCTGGACGCGCAGGCTCAGCAGCCATGTCACATGGGCCCAGCCGCTCCGTGGCATGTGGGATCTTCCCAGACTGGGGCATGAACCCGTGTCCCCTGCATCGGCAGGCAGACTCTCAACAACTGTGCCACCAGGGAAGCCCAAGAAAAAATTTTTAAAAAGTAAAAGAAAAACAAAAAACAGACAGACAGAACCCTTGGACAAATGGTAAAAGCAAAGCTATACAGACAAAATCACGCACAGAAGCATACACATGCACACTCACCAAAAGAGAAAAAGGGGGGAAAAATTTCTTTGCTCTCAAAGTCCACCTCCTCAATTTGGGATGATTCGTTGTCTATTCAGGGATTCCACAGATGCAGGGAACATCAAGTTGATTGTGGAGATTTAATCCGCTGCTCCTGAGGCTGCGGGGACAGTTTTCCCTTTCTCCTCTTTGTTCACACAGCTCCCAGGGTTCAGCTTTGGATTTGGACCCGCCTCTGCGTGTAGGTCGCCTGAGGGCGTCTGTTCTCTTAGACAGGACGGGGTTAAAGGAGCAGCTGCTTCGGGGACTCTGGCTCACTCAGGCCGGGGGGAGGGAGGGGTACGGATGCGGGGCAAGCCTGCGGCGGCAGAGTCCAGCATGACGTTGCACCAGCCTGAGGCGCGCCGTGCGTTCTCCTGATGAAGTTGTCCCTGGATCCCGGGATCCTGGCAGTGGCGGGCTGCACAGGTTCCCGGGCGGGGAGGTGTGGATAGTGACCTGTGGTCGCACACTGGCTTCTTGGTGGCGGCAGCAGCATCCTTAGCGTCCCATGCCCGTCTCTGGGGTCCGCACTTTTAGCCGCAGCTCGTGCCCGTCTCTGGAGCTCCTTTAAGCAGCGCTCTGAATCCCCTCTCCTCGCGCACCAGGAAACAAAGAGGTAAGAAAAAGTCTCTTGCCTCTTCGGCAGCTCCAGACTTTTTCCCGGACTCCCAGCTAGCTGTGGCGCACTAGCCCCCTTCAGGCTGTGTTCAGGCAGCCAACCCCTGTCCTCTCCCTGGGACCCAACCGAAGCCCGAGCCTCAGCTCCCAGCCCCCGCCTGCCCCAGCGGGTGAGCAGACAAGCCTCTCGGATTGGTGAGTGCCGGGTGGCACAGATCCTCTGTGTGGGAATCTCTCTGCTTTGCCCTCCGCACCCCTGTTGCTGTGCTCTCCTCCATGGCTCCGAGCCTCCCCCACTCTGCCACCCGCAGTGTCCGCCCGTGAAGGGCCTTCCTAGTGTGTGGAAACCTTTCCTCCTTCACAGCTCCCTCCCAGATGTGCAGGTCCTATCCATATTCTGTCTCTGTTTTTTCTTTTTTTTCTTTTTTGCCCTACTCTGGTACATGGGGAGTTTCTTGCCTTTTGGGAGGTCTGAGGTCTTCTGCCAGCATTCAGTAGGTGTTCTGTAGGAGCTGTTCCACATGTAGATGTATTTCTGATGTATCTGTGGAGAGGAAGGTGATCTCTGCGTCTTACTCTTCCGCCATCTTGAAGCTCCTCCTCAGGTCACAGCATTTTTATCAACTGATCAATATATAACCTTGTTTTTATAGGTGTTTCATTTTTAAAAAAAATTTATTGGAGTATAGTTGCTTTACAATGGTGTGTTCGTTTCTGCTGTACAGCAAAGTGAATCAGCTATACATATATATATATTCCCTCTGTTTTGGATTTCCTTCCCATTTAGGTCACCACTGAGCAATGAGTAGAGCACCCTGTGCTATACAGTAGGTTCTCGTTAGTTATCTGTTTTATACATAGTAGTGCATATATGTCAATCCCAATCTCCCAGTTCATCCCACCATCTCCTTCCCCCTTGCGATCCATATGCTTGTTCTCTATGTCTGTGTCCCTATTTCTACTTTGCAAATAAGTTCATCTGTATCATTTTTCTATATTCCAAATACAAGCAATATCATATGATGTTTGTTTTTCTCTCTCTGACTTACTTCACTCTGTATGACAGTCTCTAGGTCCATTCACATCTCTGCAAATGGCACAACTTCATTCCTTTGTATGGCTGAGTAATATTCCATTGTACATATGTACCACATCTTCTTTATCCATTCCTCTGTGGATGGACATTTAGGTGGCTTCCATGTCCTGGCTATTGTAAATAGTGCTGCAATGAACATCAGGGTGCAAGTATCTTTTTTTTTTTTAACATTTTTATTGGAGTATAATTGCTGTACAATGGTGTGTCAGTTTCTGCTTTATAAAAAAGTGAATCAGTTATGCATATACATATGTCCCCATATCTCTTCCCTCTTGCATCTCGCCCCCTCCCATTCTCCCTATCCCACCCTTCTAGCTGGTCACAAAGCACCGAGCTGATCTCCCTGTGCTATGCAACTGCTTCCCGCTAGCTACCTATTTTGCATTTGGTAGTGTATATATGTCCATGCCACTCTCTCACTTTGTCCCAGCTTACACTTCCCCCTACCTATGTCCACAAGTCCATTCTCTAGTAGGTCTGTGTCTTTATTCCCGTCTTGCCCCTAGGTTCTCATGACCATTTTTTTTCTTAGTTTCCATATATATGTGATAACATACAGTATTTGTTTTTCTCTTCCTGACTTACTTCACTCTGTATGACAGACTCTAGGTCCATCCACCTCACTACAAATAACTCAATTTTGTTTCTTTTTATGGCTTGGTAATATTCCACTGTATATATGTGCCACGTCTTCTTTATCCATTCATCTGTCGATGGACACTTAGGTTGCTTCCATGTCCTGGCTACTATAATTAGAGCTGCAATGAACATTGTGGTACATGACTCTTTTTGAATTATGGTTTTCTCAGGGTATATGCCCAGTAATGGGATTGCTAGGTCACATTGTAGTTCTATTTTTAGTTTTTTGAGGAACCTCCATACTGTTTTCCATAGTGGCTGTATCAATTTACATTCCCACCAACAGTGTTAGAGGGTTCCCTTTTCTCCACACCCTTTCCAGCATTTATTGTTTGTAGATTTTTTTGATGATGGCCATTCTGACCTATGTGAGGTATACCTCACTGTAGTTTTGATTTGCATTTCTCTAATAATTAGTTATGTAGAGCATCTTTTCATGTGCCTCTTGGCCATCTATATGTCTTTGGAGAAATGTTTATTTAGGTCTCCTGCCCATTTTTTGATTGAGTTGTTTGTTTTTTTGATATTGAGCTGCACGAGCTATTTGTATATTTTGGAGATTAATTCCTTGTCAGTTGCTTCATTTGTAAATATTTTCTCCCATTCTGAGGGTTGTCTTTTCGTCTTGTTTATGGTTTCCTTAGTGTTTCTGTTTAAATACATTATTTAATATATGTTGCTGATTCATTAACACTGAACTCATGCCCAGTGGCACTATAACTCATGTCTGAACCAAGCTTATCTAACACACATATTTTCTCCGCAAGGTATGTCATAGCCTTCTTGTGCTTAGGAACACTAGAAAGCACTACACCATTATGCTTGGGGACCACTTTAAACAGCAAAATCTCCTTCCTACTCCCAAAAAAGGGCACAAAAATGAGAAAAAAATGTGATACTAAATAGATCATGAAATACTGACAGTTGTTTACCGTATGAAAGCTGATATAAGAAGGCAGAGAGTCTCCTTGTTTGACCTCAGCGGGAACGTGCACATAGGGAGACTCAATTTTTTCCAATCTGTGCAAGCTTACAAAAGTGCTATGTGTATGGGTTAGTGAGGAGGCAAATGCAGGACACACAATGATGAGAATGGACTGTATGCTGCTCACCTTTGTGTCATGGGTAACTACAATGTTGCCTGGCATGTAGTAGGAGCTCAGAACATACATTGAATAAGTGGAAATAGTGTCCCTTAATTTTTCCTTTTTTTTGAATTTTATTTAATTTATTTTTTTTATACAGCAGGTTCTTATTAGTCATCCATTTTATACACATCAGTGTATACATGTCAATTCCAATCTCCCAATTCATCACAGCACCCCCCCCCCCCACCAAGCCCCACTTTCCCCCCTTGGTGTCCATACGTTTGTTCTCTACATCTGTGTCTCTATTTCTGCCCTGCAAACTGGTTCACCTGTACCATTTTTCTAGGTTCCACATATATGCGTTACTATATGATATTTCTTTTTCTATTTCTGACTTATTTCACTCTGTATGCCAGTCTCTAGGTCCATCCACGTCTCTACAAATGACCCAATTTCGTTCCTTCTTATGGCTGAGTAATATTCCATTGTATATATGTACCAAATCTTCTTTATACATTCGTCGGTTGATGGGCATTTAGGTTGCTTCCCTGACCTGGCTATTGTAAATAATGCTGCAGTGAACATTGGGGTACATGTGTCATTTTGAACTATGGTTTTCTCTGGGTATATGCCCAGTAGTGGGATTGCTGGGTCATATGGTAATCCTATTTTTAGTTTTTTAAGGAACCTCCATACTGTTCTCCATAGTGACTGTATCAATTCACATTCCCATCAACAGTGCAAGAGTGTTCCCTTTCCTCCACACCCTCTCCAGCATTTGTTGTTTGCAGATTTTCTGATGATGCCCATTCTAACTGGTGTGAGGTGATACCTCATTGTACTTTTGATTTGCATTTCTCTAATAATTAGTGATGCTGAGCAGATTTTCATGCACTTCTTGGCTATTTGTATGTCTTCTTTGGAGAAATGTCTATTTAGGTATTCTGCCCATTTTTGGATTAGGTTGTTTGTTTTTTTAATATTGAGCTGCATGAGCTGTTTATATATTTTGGAGATTAATCCTTTGTCTATTCATTCATTTGCAAATATTTTCTCCTAATCTGAGGGTTGTCTTTTCATCTTGTTTATGGTTTCCTTTGCTGTGCAAAAGCTTTTAAGTTTCATTAGGTCCCATTTGTTTATTTTTGGTTTTATTTCCATTACTCTAGGAGGTGGGTCAAGAAAGATCTTGCTGTGATTTATGTCAAAGAGTGTTCTTCCTATGTTTTCCTCTAAGAGTTTTATAGTGTCCGGTCTTACATTTAGGTCTCTAATCTATTTTGAGTTTAATTTGTGTATGGTATTAGGGAGTGTTCTAATTTCATTCTTTTATATGTAGCTGTCCAGTTTTCCCAGCACCACTTATGGAAGAGACTGTTTTTCTCTACTGTATATCCATGTCTCCTTTGTCATAGATTAGTTGACCATAGGTGCATGGGTTTATCTCTGGGCTTTCTATCTTGTTCCATTGATCTATATTTCTGTTTTTGTGCCAGTACCATATTGTCTTGATTACTGTAGCTTTATAGTATAGCCTGAAGTCAGGGAGTCTGATTCCTCCAGCTCCGCTTTTTTCCCTCAAGACTGCTTTGGCTACTCGGGGTCTTTTGTGTCTCCATACGAATTTTAAGATTTTTTCTTCTGGTTCTGTAAAAAATGCCATTGGTCATTTGATAGGGATTGCATTGAATCTGTAGATTGCTTTGGGTAGTATAGTCATTTTCATAATATTGATTCTTCCAATCCAAGGACATGGTATATCTCTCCATCTGTTGGTATCATCTTTAATTTCTTTCATCAACATCCTAAAGTTTTCTGCATACAGTTCTTTTGTCTCCCTAGGTGGGTTTATTCCTAGGTATTTTATTCTTTTTGTTGCAGTGGTAAATGGGAGTGTTTCCTTAATTTCTCTTTCAGGTTTTTCATCATTAGTGTATAGGAATGCAAGAGATTTCTGTGCATTAATTTTGTATCCTGCAACTTTACCAAATTCATTGATTAGCTCCAGTAGTATTCTGGTGGCATCTTTAGGATTCTCTATGTATAGTGTCATGTCATCTGCAAACAGTGACAGTTTTACTTCTTCTTTTCCAATTTGTATCTTTTATTTCTTTTTCTTCTCTGATTGCCGTGGCTAGGACTTCCAAAACTATGTTGAAAAATAGTGGTTCAAAACTACGGACAAGAGTGGATATGCTTGTCTTCTTCCTGATCTTAGAGGAAATCCTTTCAGTTTTTCACCATTGAGAATGATGTTTGCTGTGGGTTTGTCATATATGGCCTTTATTATGTTGAGGTAGGTTCCCTCTATGCCCACTTTCTGGAGAATTTTTATCATAAATTGGTGTTGAATTTTGTCAAAGTCTTTTTCTGTATCTATTGAGGTGATCATATGGTTTTTATTCTTCAGTTTGTTAATATGGTGTATCACATCGATTGATTTGTGTATATTGAAGAATCCTTGCATCCCTGGGATAAATCCCACTTGATCATGGTGTATGATCCTTTTAATGTGTTGTTGGGTTCTGTTTGCTAGCATTTTGTTGAGGATTTTTGCATCTATATTCGTCAGTGATATTGATCTGTAATTTTCTTTTTTGTGGTATCTGTGTCTGGTTTTGGTATCAGGGTGATTGTGGCCTCGTAGAATGAGTTTGAGAGTGTTCCTTCCTCCACAAATTTTTGGAAGAGTTTGACAAGGATGGGTGTTAGTTCTTCTCTAAATGTTTGATAGAATTCACCTGTGAAGCCATCTGGTCCTGGACTTTTGTTTGATGGAAGATTTTTCATCACAGTTTCATTACTTGTGATTGGTCTGTTCATATTTTCTATATCTTCCTGGTTCAGTCTTGGAAGGCTATACCTTTGTAAGAATTTGTCCATTTCTTCCAGGTTGTCCATTTTATTGGCATAAAGTTGCTTGTAGTAGTCTCTTAGGATGCTTTGTATTTCTGCAGTATCTGTTGAAACTTCTCCTTTTTCATTTCTAATTTTATTGATTTGAGTCCTCTCCCTCTTTTTCTTGATGAGTCTGGCTAAAGGTTTATAAATTTTGTTTATCTTCTCAAAGAACCAGCTTTTAGTTTTGTTGATCTTTGCTATTGTTTTCTTTGTTTCTATTTCATTTATTTCTGCTCTGATCTTTATGATTTCTTTCCTTCTGCTAACTTTGGGTTTTGTTTGTTCTTCTTTGTCTAGTTCCTTTAGGTGTAAGGTTAGATTGTTTATTTGAGATTTTTCTTGTTTCTTGAGGTAGGCTTTTATAGCTATAAACTTCCTCCTTAGAACTGCTTTTGCTGCATTCCATAGGTTTTGGATTGTTGTGTATTCATTGTCATTTGTCTCTAGGTATTTTTTGATTTCCTCTTTGATTTCTGCAGTGATCTCTTGGTTATTTAGTAATGTATTGTTTAGCCTCTATATGTTTGTGTGTTTTACGTTTTTTTCCCCTGTATTTGATTTCTAATCTCATAACGTTGTGGTCAGAAAAAATGCTTGATATGATTTCCATTTTCTTAAATTTACTGAGGCTTGATTTGTGACCATGATGTGATCTATCCTTCAGAATGTTCTGTGTGCACTTGAGAAGAAAGTGTAATCTGTTGGTTTTGGATGGAATGTCCTGTAAATATCAATTAAATCTATGTGGTCTATTGTGTCATTTAAAGCTTGTGTTTCCTCATTAATTTTCTGTTTGGATGATCTGTCCATTTGTGTTAAGTGGGATGTTAAAGTCCCCCACTATTATTGTGTTACTGTCAGTTTCCTATTTTATAGCTGTTAGCAGTTGCCTTATGTATTGAGGTGCTCCTATGTTGGGTGCATATGTATTTATAATTGTTATATCTTCTTCTTGGATTGATCCTGTGATCATTATGTAGTGTCCTTCCTTGTCTCTTGTAACATTCTTTATTTTAAAGTCTATTTTATCTGATATGAGTATTGTTACTCCAGCTTTCTTTTGATTTCCATTTACATGGAATATCCTTTTCCGTCCCCTCACTTTCAGTCTGTATGTGTCCCTAGGTCTGAAGTGGGTCTCTTGTAGACAGCATATATATGGGTCTTGTTTTTGTATCCATTCAGCAAGGCTGTGTCTTTTGGCTGGAACATTTAATCCTTTCACGTTAAGGTAATTATCGATATGTATGATCCTATTACCATTTTCTCAATTGTTTTGGGTTTTTTTTTTTGTAGATCCTTTTCTTCTCTTGTGTTTCCCACTTAAAGAAGTTCCTTTAGCATTTGTTTTAGAGCTGGTTTGGGGGTGGTGAATTCTCTTAGCTTTTGCTTGTCTCTAAAGCTTTTGACTTCTCCATCAAATCTGCATGAGATCCTTGCCATGTAGAGTAATCTTGGTTCTAGGTTCTTCCCTTTCATCACTTTAAGTATATCATGCCACTCTCTTGTGGCTTGTAGAATTTCTGCTGAGAAATCAGCTGTTAAGCTTATGTTATTTGTTGTTTTTCCCTTGCTGCTTTCAATAAGTTTTCTTTGTCTTTAATTTTTGCCAATTTGATTACTATGTGTCTCAGTGTATTTTTCCTTGGTTTTATCCTGTATGGAGTCTCTGCACTTCCTGGACTTGGGTGACTATTTCCTTTCCCATGTTAGGGAAGTTTTTCACTATAATCTCTTCAAATATTTTCTCGGGTCCTTTCTCTCTCTCTTCTCCTTCTGGGACCCCTATAATGCAAACGTTGTTGCGTTTAATGTTGTCCCAGAGGTCTCTTAGGCTGTCTTCATTTCTTTTCATTGTTTTTTCTTTATTCTGTTACGCAGCAGTGAATTCCACCATTCTGTCTTCTAGGTCACTTATCTGTTCTTCTGCTTCAGTTATTTTGCTACTGATTCCTTTTAGTGTAGTTTTCATTTCAGTTATTGTATTGTTCATCTCTGTTTGTTTGTTCTTTAATTCTTCTAGATATTTGTTAAACATTTTTTGCACCTTCTCGATCTTTGCCTCCATTCTTTTTCCGAGGCCCTGGATCATCTTCACTCTCATTATTCTGAATTCTTTTTCAGGAAGGTTGCCTATCTCCACTTCATTTAGTTGTTTTTCTGGGGTTTTATCTTGTTCCTTCATCTGGTACATAGCCTTCTGCCTTTTCATCTTGTCTATCTTTCTGTGAATGTGGTTTTTGTTCCACAGGCTGCAGGACTGTAGTTCTTTTTCCTTCTGCCCTCTGCCCTCTGCCCTCTTGTGGATGAGGCTATCTAAGAGACTTGTGCAAGTTTTCTGATTTGAGGGACTGGTGGTGGATAGAGCTGGCTGTTGCTCTGGTGGGTAGAGCTCAGTAAAACTTTAATCTGCTTGACAGCTGATGGGTGGGTGGGGCTGGGGCCCCTCCCTGTTGGTTGTTTGGTCTGAGGCAACCCAACACTGGAGCTTACCTGGGCTCTGTGGTAGGGCTAATGGCGGACTCTCGGAGGGCTCACGCCAAAGAGTACTTCCCAGAACTTCTGCTGCCAGTGCCTTTGTCCTCACGGTGAGACAGAGCCAACCTCCGCCTCTGCAGGAGACCCTCCAACACTAGCAGGTAGGTCTGATTCAGTCTCCTATGGGGTCGCTGCTCCTTCCCCTGGGTCCTGATGCACACATTACTTTGTGTGTGCCCTCCAAGAGTGGAGTCTCTGTTTCCCCCAGTCCTGTCATAGTCCTGCAATCAAATCCCACTAACCTTCAAAGTCTGAATTTCTAGGAATTCCTCTTCCCATTGATGGACCCTAGATTTGGAAGCCCGACATGGGGCTCAGAACCTTCACTCCAGTGGGTGGACTTCTGTGGTATAAGTGTTCTCCAGTTTGTGAGTCACCCACCCAGCAGTTATGGGATTTGATTTTATTGTGATTGCACCCCTCCTACCATCTCATTGTGGCTTCTCCTTTGTCTTTGGATGTGGGTTATCTTTTTTGGTAAGTTTCAGTGTCTTCCTGTCAATGACTGTTCAGCAGTTAGTTGTGATTCTGGTGTTCTTGCAAGAGGGAGTGAAGGCACGTCCTTCTACTCCACCATCTTGAACCAATCCTAGTGTCCCTTAATTTTTAAATGTATCCCAGTTGTATTGTCTTACTCTGTTTTATGCTCTTAAGAAGTTTGTGGTATACTAATTTTGTAATGGTGAACATTTTAGAATAATATGAACACTTGTATGTGGAGGCTATGTTTCCTCTTTGAACTTAGAAAATCTCTGGCATCTAAAATTGATAAAAATTCTGATGCCAGTCTAAATCTCAGTTCTTTGTAGTGTATCTGTTAATTCCTCCTCTCTGTGCCCCATTTGGAAGATGTTAGGATTTTTTTCTTTTCCTTGAAAAAATGAAACTTCGTGTGTATTTGGACTTTTTGAATTGGAACATTTATATCTTTCTGTAGTTCTGGGAAATTTTCTACTTTTATTTCATTTGTTATATCTTTTCCTCTATTCTCTCTATGATGACAGAAATCCTATTAAATGAATTATAAACATCTGAATCTAGATGACATATTTCTTTACGTTTCTTTTATATATTTAACACATTGTCCTTTCATATTGTGTTCTGGAAGCGTAAGTTGACATAAATTTCTAACTCAAATATTTATCTTCAGTCATGTCCATTATGCTCTTCAGTCCATGTGTCACATTTTAGCAAAAAACTTACATGTATATTCATATAGAGTTAATTTTTATATATGGTGTAAGGGGTAGGGTACAAACTCATTCTTTTGCAGGTGGATATCAAGTTGCTCAAGCATCATTTGTTAAAAGGATTATTCTTTCCCCATTGAATTGTCTTGGCACCCTTATTGAAAATCAGTTTACCATAAATGCATGGGTTTCTTTCTGGACTGTCAACTTTATTCCATTGATCTATATGTCTAGTCTTATGTCATATCACACTGTCTCAATTATTGTAGATTTGTATTGAGTTTTAGCATCAGCAAGGTCTCCAGCTTTGTTCCTTTTCAAGATTGATTTGGCTTTTCTGGGTCCCTTGCGTTTCCCTATGAATTTAGAATCAACTTGTCAATTTCTGCAAAAATGACAGCTGTGATTTTGATAGGAATTGTATTTGAATCTGTAGATCAATGTAGCATGTATTGAAATGTTAGCAATACCAAGCCTTCCAAATCCATGAATGTGGGATGTCTTTCCATTTGTTTAGATCTTCTTTAATTGCTTTCAATGATATTTTATAGCTTTTAGTATATAAGTTTTACACTCCATTTGTTAAATTTATTTTAAGTATTTTACTTGTTTGAATGCTATTATAAATGAGATTATTTTCTTAGTTTCATTTTTGGATTGTTCATTGCTAGTACACAGAAATGTAAGTGACTTTTATATACTAATCTTTTATCCTGGCAATCTTGCTGAACTTGTTTATTAGTTCTAATAGCTTGTGTGTGTGCATGTGTATTCCTTAGGACTTTCTACACACAAGACCATATCATCCATGAAGAGAGATAATTTCACTTCTTTTTTTCCAACCTGGGTACCCTTTTTTATTTTTCTTGCTCAATGTCCTTGGCTAGACCCTCCAGTACAATGTTGACTGTAAGTGGGAAGAGTGGAATCTTTGTTTTAATCCTCATCTCAGGGAGAAAGACATTCCATCTTTCACCATTAAATATGATGTTAACTCTAGTTTTTTATTTTGTAGAATTTCTTTATCAGCTCGAGGAAGTTTCTCTCTATTTCTAGTCTGTTGAGTGTTTTATCATGACTGAGCATCAGGTTTTGGCAAATGCTTTTTCCACATCTATTGAGATGATGTGACTGACTCCCATTAAAAACTTTGGACTTCAAGGCTTGGGTGAGCTTCCCTGATTGACAGTACTTAGTACACGTTATCACAGTCATTGTAGGGAGAGTCCACATGACTCCAATAGGAAGACGGCTGGAAGCTTCTGCCTTGTCTCTCTTGGAACCTGCCCTTTGTACCTTTTTCCATTCCAGATTTTAATTGGTGTCCTTTCTCTGTAATAAACTGTAATCATGAGTATAACTTTCCTGAGTTCTGTGAGTCTCTCTAGTGAATCATGAACTTCAAGGTAGTTTTGGAGACCCTTAGCACAAGCTGATTTGAAATCTTTGTCTAGTAAGTCCAATGTTCAGACCTTCTCAGGGACAGTTTCTACTAACTGTCCCCCCCCATCCTGTGTGGCCATACTTTCCCATTTCTTTTCATGTCTCATAATTTTTGTAGAAAATTGAATATTTTAAATAATATTATGTGGTTATTATGGAAACCAGATTTCCCCCACTTCCTCATGGCTTGTTGTCATTGTTTATGTTTGTTATCATGACAGTTTGTTTGCCTAGTGATTTTCCTCAACTAATTTTGTAAAGTCAGTATTTTTTGTCATGTGTGGCCACTGAAGTCTCTGGTCAGTTGGCTTAGTGGCCAGCTAATAATTAGACAGGGATCTCCTTGAATGCTTTGAAGCAATAATTCTCCCAGCCTCTGCCAAAGGGTTCTGGGTGCATGCTTGGCACTATTCACATTCTGCTAGTTACAGCTCTGCCTTACCCTTCACTTCCTGCCTGTGCAGAGCCTTAAGTTTGGTCAGAGGTTGGAGACAAGAGCTTTCCCAGGTCTTTCCTGAGAATGCACTTTGCCACGTAGATTCCCAGGAATATGTTGGTGCTTTCTCAAAGCCTTCTGTGGACATCTAATTACTCAAAAAAAAAAAATTTAGTCAGCCCTTTGTTTGCCCCAGCTGTTAATCTTAACTCAGGCAGCTGTGATGTTAAATCATAGCCACTGGTATTTTTCAATAAATGCCCCATGGAAAAGGCTGTTCACAATGATTGAGTTCTAAGTCAGGTCAAATAAAGACAAGTCCTATGAGTGGGAATTTCCAGGTGTTTAAAAATTATACCTGAGATTTAACTCATAGAGATGTGACTGAGTGATGACATGGAGAGGCCAAGGTCATTAAAAAGGGACATCCAACACCATTCAGGACCACAGGATAAATACCAGGTTTGGCTAGGCAGAAGCACAAATGAGGGGAAGGCCTAGTTAAGAACACTTCTTGGGGTTTCTATGGGAAAGGCAAAGCAGAGCAAAATAAGCAGTTTAGGATTGGCCGGTTTAAGTAATTCTGATGGGCTTTGGGTTCTAGTTGCCTGAATACTGGCCCTACAGTGATTTATGGAAGGGGAATTACTGGCTTGGTGTGTGAGTGTCAGATAAGAAGGTGGGTGGGGGCACAACCTTGGATCTGCTCATGAAAGGTGAGTTTCAGGCAGGCTGACTTGTAGGACAGGTAAACATGTGGCTGATAGTTTGGCCCTGTGATTAATGGATGCCAAATAGACATACAGAATCTAAGAACATAGTTAGAACACCAGGGTACTGCCAGACAGGCCAAATAATGATGGTTCTCTTGTAATGGAGATTTTGGGGGGGATTCTAGGCATGTTCTGTACCTTCCATTGACTGTAGACTGCTGTTTTTCATAAGTATAGTTCCATGGCTGTTGGTTTTTACAGCTACTATGGAGCTGGGGAAAGGGGATGTATATAGGGCAAATTAAAACACCCCGAAACTCACTGTTCTTACTGAGAATCAGCCTTTTTTCTTTAATAAACACTCTTTACTGTTTCCTATGCATGAAACATTATCTCCCCAGGTATCCCCATGGCTTAATCCCTTATTTCATTCAGGCTTCTGATCTAATTTTACCTTATCAGACTATCCTATAAAAAATAGCCTGCTTCTCTGTTCCTTTATACTGCTTTTTCTTTATGAATCATTACTATCTTAATGTATTCATTCATTTCTTTCTGAACTACAATATGAATGCCATAAAAGCAAAAACTTTGTCTTGTGCACTGCTCTATCTTCAGAGCCTAGAACAGTGTTTGGCACATAGTAGGTACTTAATAAATGTTTGTTAAATAAATAATTTTGTGAATGCATATCTGACATAAAACAGGCAATCTCTTATTTTAGTCTACCATCTTACTTGACAAAATATATCTGGACCCTAACTTCCTATTGAAGTTTGAGGAGCTAATATGGAGTATGAAAAAAATAACGCTTCAAAATGTAGATGTTTAAACTTAGTTTTTACAAATCATATTTTGTCTAAGAACTGCTGGCAGTGGACGAAGCTCTCATTCTATCACAGGGTTGACTTTTTGATCTGCCAGAAACATTAAATAAGATAAATGAGTGTATAATCAGTTTTTGAGTGCCCATTGTATTGTGTTTTATAATGCTAGTTAATCATTGCTACATGTTAAACAGAGATTACTAACCCCAATTTTCAAAGGAGGAAGCTGAGGCCAAAGAAGATGAGTCATTTCAACAATGGTGCAATGAAATAAGTCACAGTCTGAATTCAAACCCAGGTCTTCAAACTCTAAGTGCAGTGCTTTCTCCATAGGTTGATTCATTAATTTTAAACATGTTTATTGAGTAGCTACTATGCTCCAGGTTCTGTTTTTTTTTGTTGTAGGGTACGTAGTGGTGAATAAAACAGAAGAAAACATCTTCATGCTTTATTATATTCTAGTGGTGGTGGCAAGAGAGAAAAATTACAACAAATTGACAAGTAAAAACTATATGAGATGCCTGATTAGATGGTGACAAGTGCTAAGGAGAAAATGAAGCAGAAAAGGAGATATGGCATTCTGTATGGGGTGTTGACAGTGGTGGACTTAATATTTTAAATAAAGTGCTTCGGGAAGACTTCACTGAGAAGGTGACATCCAATCTGCAATCATCTGGGAGAAGAGCATCCTTAGCAGGAGGAAGAAGTGTAAAAGCTCTGAGGCTCCTGTGTGCTTGTGTACGTGAAGAAAAGCAAGAACCTGGTGTGTCTGGCATGGAATGACCATGGTGGAGAGTGGTAGGGGATCAATGTCAAGCAGGTAAAGGGGAGGGAATTCAACAGCTTGGATTTTGTAGGACTTTGGTTTTTACTGTGAAGTAAATAGGATGCTGTTGGACAGTTTTGATCAGGGAAGTGATGTGATAATTTATGTTTTAAAATGATCTTGGGATTTATGTTTATTGAACAGATTTGGCTTGAAAGACCAAAAGTTTAGCGTTATCCATCTTCAGTTTGAGATGCCTGACATATCGAGTGGAAATATTGAGCAGACAATTGGATACAGAGTTTGGAATCCAAGGGAGAGGTCTGAGTGGTGATACAAATTTGGAAATTGTCAGCAGATTGATGGTATTACATTTGCAAATGTATTACCAAGTAATACATTTGTATGAAAACACCTAGGGAATGAGGGAAGATGGGGAAGAGGTACAAAGATTGAAATCTGGGGCTCCAACGTTAGGAACCAGCAAAGGAGCCTGAGAGGAGCATCTTGTGAGGTAGAAAGACAACCAGGAGAATGAGGTTGTCCAAGAAGCCAAGAGAAGCAAATGCTGAAAGGAGGGAATAGTCAATTATGTAAAATGGTTCAGAACTGGAGTGTGCAGAAGGGAGAGAAGAGAGAGAAATACTTGTGTATATGTCCTTCTGTTTCAACTAAGAAAGTTTTCTTCCTCCCCACATCCTCTGTAAGTCCGGCCATGTGATGATGTAAGGTGATGGACTGGGTTGGGCGCCATGGTTGACTTGTTTTTGGTATGTGTAATCCCCCTGTCCCTCCTCTGCCCGGATTACTGATGATCCTGGCGAGGAACATTTCCATGGGGATGTGTGCATTTGCTATGTCTGGCTTGTAGACAAGTAAATATAAATGCTGCTTTATCAATTTACAGTACAATTGCTTAGTGGCCAAAAGCAGAGTTGGAAGCCTGCCTCCAACTGTCTTCAGGATAGAGGCCAATCTCCTTAACATGCCATATCAGCCTTCATCAGATGTCTTTATCCCACTTCTCCACCTCCACCACCTTACCCCACCCCTCCTTCCTACACCATAAAATGCCTATGCTCCATTCACGCTGGACTTCTGCTCACCTCTAGATGCACTGTGCTCTTCTATGCCTCTGCCTTTACCCATGCTATTCCTTATGCTTGCAATGCCCTACCCTGCTTTTGTGCTCAGGAAGCACTGCTGGTCCTTGGAAACCCAGTTCATGTGAAATTTCCACTGTGAAGTCTTCCTGATCCTTAGGCTGGAGCACTCATTCCTTTCTCTGCTCCCCCGTCTCCTGTTGAATTTACATATTGCATTGAAATTGTTTATATGTCTGACATTTCTCAAAGGATTTTCAAGGTTCTTACTTATCTCAGTATCCCCTACTTTGCCTGGCACAGAGCAGTTACTTAATGATAATAATAGTGACTTTAAAAAAACTATATAGGATGCTTGTCTTTGCGCTAAGTGCTTTTGCATGTATTTTCTCTTTTATCCTCATAACAACTTTCTGAGGTAAGGTTTATTATTTTCCATGTCATAGTTGAAGAAACTGAGGTTCACAATGGTTATGAAATTGCCACTAGATTTCAAATAGGTTATATAAACTAGATTTCAAATCCAGTTGATTGCAGGGTTTGAGTACTTAATTTCTGTTCTGTACACTTAAAGGAGAAAGGAATAGAAGTTGTTTTTTCCCCCCCTAGGGTCCAAAACTCCCATATTTTTGTCTTTCATTAATTTCTAAGTGAATGTGCCTTGCATTTACCATCATTCTAAATGGTTATGTGGCATCCTTTCCCCTTTCGCATGTATTACAATAGTCCTGTTTGTTTATCCAGGAAGTGTTCAATAGTGATTTGTACCCTGGGCACACCCAGACAGGCAGCTATAGCCCTGCCCGAGTCCAGGCAAAGGCTCTGAGTAGTTAGGTGTGTTGGGGTGGGAGGGGGGTGAATCAGTGAGTAAGCTGGACTATTATATTGCACAAGTCCTAGAGGAATTACTCTCATTGTGATCTCATGTGTGTGTTTTTCTGTTTGTTTGTTTGGCTGCACTACACGGTATGCGGGATCTTATTTCCCTGACCAGGGATCGAACCTGCGCCCCTTGCAGTGGAAGCAGGGAGTATTAACAACTGGACTGCCAGGGAAGTCTGTGATCTCATGTGAGTCGTGCACTGAAGGCAGATGGTAGAAAGAGATGGGTGAGTTTGATGGTCAGTTGTATGTGTCAACTTGGCTAGGCTGTGATTCCCAGTTAATCAAACACTCATGTGGGTGTTGCTGTGAATGTATTTTGTAGATCTGTTTAACATCTACAGTCAGTTGACTCTAAGTAAGAGGAGATTATCCTGAAAAATCTGGGTGGGCCAGATCCAATAAGTTGAAAGGCTTTGCGAACAGAGCTGAGGTTTCCCTGAGGAAGAAGAAATTCCACCTGCTGACTGCAATGTCAAGCTCCTACAAGAGTTTCCAGCCTGTCCTTCCTTCCAGCCTGCCCTAAGGATTTCAGACTTGCCTGGCCAGCCTCTACAACTGTGTAAGCCAATTCCTTGCAATAAATCCCTCCCTCTCTCTCTCTCTTTCTCTCTTTCCTTTTATCTCTATCTCTGTCTATCTCCCATTTCTTTACATATATATCCTACTGGTTCTGTTTTCGCTGGTGGAACCCTGACTGATTACAGTGAGCAAATCAAAATGTGTCTCTAAGAGAAGTTAGAGAGAATAAGCAAGAGAAGAATATAATATTATATTAGATAATATGAAGAATGGTCAACGAGTGGAATTGGAGGATTAATTGTCATCCTTTAAGACTGCTTGGATGTTTCCTCATCTAGTCCACCATCCTTTGCCTCATAACCTGGGCAGTTATTCTTCTTCTGTCTTGCTTATTGCCTCCTAGCATGGTATTGAAGTTGCATACTGACATGTTTGTGATTCCCCCACCCTCCTTCTCCATCCCCTGGTATGTGAGTTTTGAGACTCAGGGTATAATTCTTTATCCCGGGCACATAGCTTAGTTCTTGACTCATATTAGGGGTGAGTAAACGTTTGTTGATAAGTGAATGAGAGTTCACAGCTTAAGGTGCTCAAAGATGCCCCACCCAGGCCATTCTATGGGCCAGGGAGGGCTTTCTGGAGGAAGCAGCCACTGAGAACCAGCAGAAGGGAAACCCTGGCCAGTTTTTATGGCTCTTGTTTCCCTCTACCCATTTGTTGGTGTCTTCAGGAGCACACAATTTTCTGGACCCCCTTCTCTGTAATGTGGTCCTATTAACATATTTACAGCACCCCTAGGAGACGGCAGTCAGTGCCTCTCACTTGGTACTGCTGCATTGAAACACCCACTGGCCACTTTACACACACTGGCACTCTCACAAGCGTATCTTGATATCTTGAGGGGCTTGTGGATATTTTCATCTTCACTAGAGACATTCCTTGTGCTCCTTTTATCCTTCTCCATGCTGGCACCAGAGTTTGAACCATTTCCAGAGGACACAGATGTGCTGGATGGTGTACTCTCTTTGCAAGATGAGATGTAAGGACCTTTCCCTGCAGGAAAAAGAGAGCAGAGGTTCTTTTGGAGGGAGAGCACCCACCCTAGGGATGCTCTGAGGGGCCAGGTGTTGACTTTCTCCTGCAGTTGGACTTTTCCCTCTGACAGTCTAGAAGTGTGACTTACCTCCTGGTAACGATAGGGAATAGAAGACATGAAACCCTTTCTTCCTTCCTTCTCTCAAGGATCTGCTTCTTTTGAACTTATTTTTTGTGTGTGTCTGCTTCTCATCTCTTCTTTGTTGGAAGCAAAAGGAAACAGGAACTTCAGGCTTATTTATTGAATAAAAAATTGTTGAAAAAACTAAAATTGATAATAAAGATGAAAATATAATTGGAGAAATGGCTAATTCTAGGACTGGGGCAGGAAATAATATAAGATGAACCTGGTGAATCTTGTAGAGCCCCCAAATAAGGAAGGTCTGAACAAATGAACAAAAAAACAAAAAAAGAACTAAAACCCAAACCTACATTGATTTGTATTATGTCAAAGGGGCACAGGAGTCAATTGAAAGAGATGCCAATGCCAAAGCTGGAAAGTTTTGGACAACAAAATAAACAAAGTAGTATTGGATTATAACCCAAAGTATAAAATAAATATCTGTAAGTCCACACTGATATAGATAAATGATTGAATAAATAGGTAAATGGGGGAGAAGAGACAAATCTCCCATGCAGAAGACATCCAAATAAGTTGTGCAGATACTCCACCTTCGTGGAGGGGGGCATAACCCCTCACTTCTTAAGTGTGGACTGTATACGTTTGTTTCCTTGAAAAATGCATACAGTACAGAAAGGGGAAAAAAGAGTAACTTTATAGTGGATAAACCTGACAAACACTACTTTAGCCAGGTGACCAAGGTCAACTTCAAAATAATTAGTTCTGTTGATTGTATGTACCCCTTATAAGACTGTGGTAAAAATGACCCTTTACCTCTGTGATCTTCCTCCCCCAAACCCATAATCCCAAACTGGACAAGAGAAAAACATCAAATTCCAGTAGAGGGCATCCTACAACACACCTGACCAGCACTCCTTAAAACTGTCAAGGTTATTAAAAACAAGGAAAATAGATAACTAATAAGGACCTACTGTATAGCACAGGGAACTCTACTCAATACTCTGTAATGGCCTATATGGGAAAAGAAGCTAAAAAAGAGTGGATATATGTATATGTATAACTGACTCACTTTGCTGTACAGCAGAGATTAACACATCATTGTAAATCAGTTATACTCCAATAAAAACAAACAACAACAACAACAAGGAAAGTGAGAAACTGTCATAGTCAAGATGAGCCTAAAGGAACATGATGACTAAGTGTAATGAGTGTGGTAGCCTTGTGGGATCCTCTAACAGAAAAAGGACATTAGGTAAAAACTAAAAAAAATGTTAATAAATCCTGGACTTTATTTAATAATAATGTATCAATATTCGTTTATTAATTGTAACAAATGTACCATACTCATGTAAGATGTTAATAATAGGGTATACTGGGTGAGGGGAAGGTATATGGGAACACTCTGTACTATTTGCTCAGTTTCTCTGTAAATCTAAAACCTTTCTAAAAGAAATCTATTTAAAAAAAAACCTTAGGAGAAGAAGAGGGAAAAAAGCATAAGGGCCTGCTCTGGTGGTATAGGTGTGTAGAATTAAGTGCATGCACACACACATACACAGACCAACACTTTACGACAATCTGCTGAAATAAAGGCTAAGATATTGCATAGTAATTATGATATGTCACCTACCTCTTACCTGACACATTGTCCTATTAAGTCATTGGCTACTGGAGCTTGGTTATTGATTCTCATGGCCATGATCTCTTGGAGAGAGAGGAAAGGGGTGCTGTGCCTACTTGGAATGCTTTCCTATCTTCTTGAAATCTTCCTGTTGTTTAAAGTTCTATTTATTCTGGTTAAGATAGTATGAAGAAAGAGTATATAGAGAGTAAGTAGCTCAAAGCCTGAATGCTTAGGATCTCCTAACCCTTACTCTTCAAATTCACAATCTCCTTGTATGAAGAGGAGAGGAGGTACTCTGTTGGAGGAGAATATCACTTCATATGAAGTTTAATAATCCCTCTTGACATGTTCTATTCGGTTTGATCCAGCAATGGTTCCAAACCCTAAGAATGTTAAATCAAATTACTGGAAACAACAGAAGTTTGACAAAATGGTCCAAAAAAAAATGAAAAAACAAACAAACAAAATGAAAGGGGACATTTTGGGACTTTAGTTTTAGGGTCAGCTGGGTCTACATTGAGAATTAAGAGGAACGGAAGGGCTGTTGAAGAATTTACCAGAAAACAGATAAATAGTTTATATGGACACATATTTTTGATACCAAAGTCAGGACACAGGGCTGGCAAATATGAGAGAGTTTATGGGACAAAGAGATGAACACTTTCAGCTGAGGGTGCCTTGGGAAATCCGGGTCACAGAGTCAATGAAAAGTGAAGAGGTTAGGAAATGGCAAAGTCAGACAACTAAGTAAAGGGGAAATAAGCTGTTGATCCTACAAGCCGTGCTTATCTTTTGTGATTGATGTGCATAACTTCCAAACCAATATCCTTTCTTTTTTCAAATTAACTGAACTCCTATTTTATTGTATGGAAATATGCCTAGCTACAAAAGGCATTTCTCAGCCTCCCTTTCAGCTATGAGTAGCCATGTGACGCAGTTCTGGACAATGAGATGTAAGCAGAAATTCCTGGGAGGGGCTTCTGAGAAATTCTTTGAAAGGAGCAGAATTAGCTGCTCTTTGTCCTTTCCCTCTTTGCAACTGAAACACTGACTCAAAATTTGATATGAAGGAACAGTCTTGGCACAAGGCGGCAGCATGAGAAGGGAAGACACCTGCAAAGGAAGAGTGAAGACGAGGGAAAAATTAGAAAGAACTTAGATCCTTGAGGGCATCAGAGTGTTACCATTCATTCTTCGACACCCAAACTCTGGACTCATTTTATATGACAAAAATGAAGCTTCTGAATGGTTTAGGTTGCTATTTTTATGGTTTTCTTTCCAGCTGACCCCAACTTTAACATAGACCTCTTAATGAGAGCTGTTTTTTTGCATATTACCAAATTCTTCTATGCAATGTCTGAGAGCAGGAACTGTCACCACTAATAGGATCTCTACTCTACCCCATTCAGAATATAAATCTTCCTGAGTAGACATCAAATGAAGTTGGTGTTGTCATTTGGTTTCTGTCCTACTGAAAATGACAGCCCGGTGGCTAAGAGACCATACTGCGGACATAACGTGTAACAACCACTTAGTCGCCATCAGCTTGTGTAATCTCTGGCAGCTCTCTTAAACTTTTGGTACCTCTGTTTCCTCATAAACTAAATGGGGTTAACAATACCTATCTCATAGGACCGTTCTGAAAATTGAATGAGATACGTTGTGTATAAAATTTAGCATGGTTCCTGGCTCATAAATACTTAGCAGTAAATGGTGGTTATCATTTCAATTTGGTTTTTTCTAAAGCTTTGCAAATTGTAAAGAGTTATACAAGTATATTATTCTTCCGATTATAACTGGGCCAGTTATTAAGCTATTGCCTTTCAGCTCCAAACCATCTTTCTAGGTTCAGCTCAGCAATGTTGGGGCTAGGACTCTGCAAACCACATCCAGCTTTGCCGCCAGTTCCCTTTTCCTCTTCCATCAGGGGGCACTAGAGGGAGATGGCCAGGCTGGAGGAGGAAGCCACGCTCCTTCCCGTCTGCTTTCTGTTGGCTTCTGAGCTCTTCCTGTTCCTATGAGCTGCGCTCCAGCAGTGCTTTTCCATCCCGCGGCGGCAGTTCCTTCCTGAAGTCAGAATTGAATCCAGTTTGCAGTTCCTCTGACACTTTCAAATACTGTGCTTCATTTCAGTCACTGGCACCAGTCACACCCCCTTTTTGTTTATATATTTATGTATGCATGCATTTATTTATTTTTCACACTTCTCCATCAGATTTATTTATTTATTTTTGAAAGGAATGGATTTTGAGAAGAAAAAACATGGGAAATAGATGAAAATTACAAATGTAGGCTGCTTTGCTAATTGTTTTATAACCACAAGAAATTAGAATGCCCTGTTCAAAACAAGACGATGAAATCTCAAAGATCGAGGTGTTCCTTTAGGCGAGGATAAGATTTCAGTCTCTGGTATTTGGAATTTAGGCTGCAGTCCTTGCTTTTGGATAGATCACTGGGTGTGTGGTACAGTCCATGTTTCTAACCAGATCTGAACGGAAGAATGGCCACTTGGCTCAGGTAGGAGTAGATCAAGTGTTTAGTTACAGGGGTCGCGTAAGTACCAAAGTTCCTTCTGTGATGCTGTGCCGGGTTGGCTTGTACTTGTCAAATGTCCTTCTCAGTGTTATATTTCTCCAACACCTGGGTAGCACACTCCACCAAGCCCGTTGCATCTCCTCCGACATATCTTCATTTTTGATCACGGCCTTTCGGGTACACGTGGTTACCACAGAGCAGAAGCTGCCTCACCCTGCGGGGCCCCTTCTCCAGGCTACTAAGTTTCAGTAATTCCAGCTTCTTTGTTCCTCAGCCCTAGGGATGTTAGCGGTTTCCTGCAGTTGCTACCTCTGTGCCAGAGCCAGCCCATATTGGCTCGCAGAGTCTATTGTGAAATTTTCAGGAATTTTGCAAGTGAGATGGTAAACTGCTGGTAGCTGGAAATCTGCCATGCTGGGAGTATTTACACCATGAAAATTGGCAAATGCTACAAATCAGATTTCCCCAACCAGAGATCTGGTTGTAAGCACTTAGCAGCCCACCACAAATTAGAGTTCTCCTTTTACTCCTTCAGTTACCTAGTTAATTACTTTGTATCTAGTTAAGAATACTTTATATTCATTTCTCTCTATTCAGTTAACTGGTGTGGTTTCTGTATCCTGGATTGACCCTGAATGATACATTACCTTGTAGAGTTGTGCCTCTATCAAACCCAGTTGTACTCCAGGAAAACTGGTGTGTGTAGTTTTGTTCTGTTTTGACAAATATCTTCTGTAAAAATCACCTAACACCTAGAATTTTATAAATAATCAATTAACATGAGTTGTGTCACTAACATTAGTTAACATCAATAACCTGAGTTGCTGCTGGTTCAGAGACTCCAGTAGTCATGTGGAAAGCTATCCTGCCTGTTTTAGGATACAGTTTGTAATTCTTTTTTCTGTATAGGAGGGAAGGAGATATAGCCAATAACCACATTTTGCTCAGCAAGGAGGATGGCACGTTTCTTGAAAAAACCAAATAAATAAAATCCTGTTCTCAACATGTTAGGCTAAAAGGAAAAACATTTCCTATACTGGCACTTGTAATGATTGGGTCAGATTTCTAAAAAGCAAGGTATATTCGATATCTCTGATTCCTTAAGATATATGCTCGGCTCTTGATAACTATATACTTTCTGTTAAGGTTTTCAAGCTCCATTTTAACTGCATAATTTTGCTTATTCAACTTGGAACAACCTTCCGTTGGCTCTCCAAAGCTTTGATCTTCCTCAACATGTGTATGAGACTCCACAAAGTTATATTCTGGAAAAAGATGCCAACTTTCCAACATAATTTCAAAATAACTTGTAAGAAAAAGCAAACTTTTCACACAAATCCTATATTTAAAGATGCCTCCCTTCCAATAACATTCATTAAGCGACCATCTGTTTGCCTTTGATTATCATCTGGACCACTAATAAGCGAGTTTAATCTGAACAGTGTTATTTGCACGCTACTTCTAAATTTAGTGCCTTTCAAAGAAGTCAGCAAGGCTGGTCTCCAGGAAATATTACCTTTGATGTAACATCTGGTTTTCAGGGAATTTCTATGTAGTGCCCAACCGGGGGGTGGACCAAAGAGCAAAGAGAAATCAAGTGACTTGCCCAGAGCCACGTAATGAGTTAATGACTTAACTTGGGTGACCTGCAGTTTCTATCTGTGGCTAAAAGTCCTAGCCTGCTGTTTTCTATTCTGTATGTTATGTAGATACTGAACATGTAGACATAGCTATTCCCTTCCCTGCATTCACGAATGGATAAATGTGTGTATCCGTAAGACTGGTTATAGATTTACTGATATTTATTTGCATCTTTCTATTTGGTGTTTCCTCTCTATATTTTGAGAAGAAAGGAAAATTCCTTGCATTATCCTCCCCTTTAGTAAAAAAAAATTATTGGAAGTAACAGTGAATTGTTATTGACTGCAAAATCTTCTCTAGAAGTGAACTGACCTTTTTCCTTGCAAGGGAAGTGGAAGGTTAAACTGTATGGACAACTCACTTGATTTGAGGGAAACTGAAAGACATCATCACAGGCATCATCAACATTCAACCTTTCTCCCTTCTCTTTTGTCTTCTCTATTTTTCTCTCCTTTCTCCTTCCCTGGGCTGGAGATCACAGAGCTGTCAACACCTTAAATGCATGATTATAAAGAAAGTTCAAGGTTATGATGCTTTATTATAAAAGCAATTCTTTTTGTTACTTTACTGGGTCAATATGTTTTATAATCGATATGTGATTTTAATATCCTTATACTAATTATAGCATAATATATTCAATCTAATTAGTGCTTATAGCTTTAAAGGTATTTTCACATTTATGGTTTATTTTAATCTTCTCAGGTTTATATTATAAAACAGTTTGTATTTTATGTATGCTTAGAATTGTTTTTCCATAACCTAAAGGACCACTCCAATTTTTGTACAGCAAAGCATAACTTAATATCTTATAAATTAAAAAAATTAAAATTTTAATCTGACAAATTGGGGTTGAAGTCTCAGCTCTACTGGCTATGTGACCGTGGGCAACTCACTAGATCTTTCTAACCTTCAATGTCCTCATGTGAAATACCTATCTCATAACACTGAGAGAATGAAATGAGATTATGTGTAAAGCTGTTAGCACAATGCTCTGATATACATTAAAAGTTCAGGAAATAGTCGTCAATTTTCTTTCTTGTTCTTTTTTTTTTTTTTCTATAAAGTACATTAGTCTCCTGTGCTTGTTTTTGCCTGACTCTTAGAGATTTTATGAAAATCACAATCACATAGCGGAGTGAGAGAAGATCTTGGGAAACTGAGAAACCTGGATTAGAAGATTAAATGAAATGGTGTGTTTGCGACTTTTGCGTTTGGCTGGACAAGATCCATTCCCTTTGCTTTGGGTAATGCCACACTGGTTCCCTTTAAGGGAGTTCCTTTTGCTTTTTTTTTGTGGAGTCTCAGGAGTACAGTCAGAGAAGTGACAGGCCTTGCCTTAGCCAAGGGCTGAGCATGAGACCTAAGCCATTGCAATTGCACCATCTCTTTTTTTAGGACTTTGATCCTGGTGAAATAATGCAAGGGCAGGAAAATTGTTAAAGTCACTTGGGACCTTGAAGCGACTACCCATCAGAGAGGTCATAGTACGCTGAGTGGCTAAGAGCAAGACTCAGGAGCCAGATAGCCTGCGTTCAAATCCCTTACTAGCTAAATGACCATAGCTAGGGCGAGTTACTTAACCTCTTTCTTAAAAAAAACTTATGAATTGTTTATTTCTGGAATTTTTCTTTTAATGTTTTTGTTTTTTTTAATTTTATATTGGCATATAGTTGATTAACAGTAATGTGTTAATTTTAGGTCTACAGCAAAGTGATTCAGTTACATATATACTTGTATCTATTCTTTTTCGAATTCTTTTCCCATTTAGGTTATTACAGAATATTGAGCAGTTCCCTGTGCTGTACAATAGGTCCTTGTTATACTTAACCTCTTTATGCCAAGTTTCTTTATCTCTACAATGGAGTCATTAATAGTACCTAACTCATAGGGTTGTTATGAGAATTAAATAAGTTAGACTATCTAAAGGGTATAGGATATGCCTAGTACCGATTAAATACAGTATACATTATAACTGCAACTTCTAATACTGGAACTATTATTACTCTGTTCTTGCCTTGAGACATCCAGACCTACCTTCCTTCCTGTTCTTCCCTGATCCTGGTTCTCCAGCCTTCCCTTTGATTCTGAGGGAGCTACCCTAAATCCCTTTAATAAACTTCTTTACTGCCTAAAGTAGCCAGAGCTGGTCTCTGTTCCTTGCAACCATATGATCTTAAGTAATAAGAATGGTACTGAGAAACCATGACATCCCATCTCCTCTTTTTATAGATTTTTAATATAGATTAGAAGACTAAATGAAATTCCTTGGGTGAGCTCACTTAGCACATAAATAGCAGTATTTGGATTAGTGTCTGGCTATACTGACAACTACTTGTGGACTTTGTCTAGTGGACCAAGATTATGCTTAATTTGTCCTTATTCTTTTCTTTCTTTATAACAACCCCACCCCAGATCCTTAGTTTTTACTGAAACTTGGCTAATTTCTTTTACACATTATTTTTAAATACAGTCATCACCTCTGTCATTTAATTGTTTTTTTACACTCGACTTGACAGACCAAGGCATATACAACTTGGGTTTCACTGCTAATATTTAGGGACTCAATTAGGACTCGAAAGACAGTTGATCCTTTCCCCATACTCCTCTCCACTAGTCATACTCCTGTCTTTTTATTTTGAAAAGTCTTATTGGTTGATTCATTCATTTGTTGCTTCATTCACTCATATATTCATTTAATCAGTTGACACTTACTGAGCATCTATAATGTGCTAGGAACTGTTCTAGGTCCTGGAGATATGGCAATGAACAAAGCATAGTCCTTTACTGCAAGGAGCTTATATACCCAGTGGGTTTAGGAATACATAAATATAATTATAATAGTATGTTATACAATGATAAAAACTATCAAGGGTAAGGGGATGGAGAGGGGAGGTTCTTATTTCATATAGGGTATTGAGGAAGCAACATTTGAACACAGAATTGAATGAAGTGAAGATGGGAACCCTGGGAATATCTGTGGGAGGAACATTCACTGAGATGGGCATATACTTGGGATGTTTGAGAAATAACAAAGAGGTCAGTATGGCTAGAGGACAGCAAATAAGAAGAAAGGTAAGATCTGAGGGGTAGCAGGGGCAGGTCATGTAGGGCTTTGAATTCATAGCAAGAACTCTGGATTTTTTTCCAAGTGTACAGGTAATAGTGATGTCTTGGAGCCCATGAGATCAGACTGTTAGCATTTCTTCCCAACCTGTATTTGGTGATTTCACACAGGTTATTAAACGTTGTCAAGCATAATACTGGATGGGACGCTCTTGGATTGTTAAGAGGAGGAGAGTGGCACAATCTCATTTATCTTTTAGAAGGATCACTCTGGCTGCTCTATGGAGAAAAATTTGTAAGAGGCCAAGAGTTGCTGCAAGGAGACCAGTTAGGAGTCTACTGCTATAGTCCTGGGAGTGTTGATGGTGGCTCAGAGTTTGGGAGTAGTGGTAGGTTATGCAGGAAATAGCAGAATGTAGGATATATTTTAGAGATAGAGTGACAGTAGAAGCTGACGAATTAAATGAAGGTGTGAGTGAAAGAGAGGAGTCAATAGTGACTCCAAATTTGGGTTCTGAGCAAATGGCTTAATAGAGGTACTGATTCCTGAGATGGGGAAGCCTGGGGAAGTGATAGATTGGGGTAGGAACTTATATCCAAAAGTTGTAGCATGGATCTGTTTCCAGAGTAGAAAAAACCCAAGGAAGAGTAAGCATTGTTAAAAGACTGTACAAAAAGGAGGTTGAAACTAGGAAGCTGTCAGTTGTCCAGCTTATTGTTGGGAATGAAGAATTGTAACTGAAATCCTTGAGGGCATGTATTAGGCTATTAGACAAAGAGTCAGTTCTTAGGTATAAATAGGTTTCTACCTACCATTAAAAATATACCTCTTGCATAAAGACCTTGGACAAACATATATACAGAAAAACACTTAATTAATTATTACCTTTCTAAGCTTCAGCCAGATTCTCTTAATGCCTAAAGAAATTATTAATTATAAAGTTTTACTGAACAATTCACCCTGACTCATTTGGGCCACACTATTACAGTGGTGAAAGAATAGAATAGTGGTTAAGAGAACAGGTGCTGGAGCTCAAATGCCTGGGTTCATATCGCAACTCTGTCCATTCCCAGCTGTGTGACTGGGTGAATTGAGGGAGCAGTCTCTATCTGCAACTTTTGGGTCTCTCGGCAGAGGGGAAATACACATGGCTAACCATGTGTTAATTCTTAAAACTTCTTTTCAAAGGTGACAAACGTGACTTACATTCCATTGGCCAAAGGCAGTTATATGGTCAAGCCTGACCTCAACAGGTTAGGGGTATTTAATCTTCTCAAAGAGAGGGCAACACAAATCACAAGACCAAGACTGATTTCAGCCTCCTTCAGAGATTAACAGCGAATACTTTGAGCAACAATACAGGCTACTTGAGGGTAGTATAGGTACAGGATAATATAATACATGGACCTCATCTTTAGCATCAAATGACTTATGACCTTAAAGCTCTGGTTCCATGTTTATTATTACTGATGGCATCAAGATTCTTTTCAAAAATGAAAAATTCTCATTAACACCTAGAAGGAACAGACCAGAGAATCATATTCCTGGCAGCTAATTAGAAGAGAATGGCTTTCCAATCTCAGGACATTAGATTGTGCTATAATAGTAAATTTCTTTGGAGGGCCCGTGTTTCTGTGGGTTTAGGGCCTGGATTTTAGAGTGGGTAGCTGCTGCTTGGATGTCTACCCTGGCGGCCCCACAGGCATGGTATAACAATTCTGCCACTCATCCCATCCCCTGGGTCTCATCGTTTTTTTGTGAAACAAAGTAGACCACTTGTCATCCCCTTGACTGACTCACAGTCATGTTGTGAGGATTAATGAGTTAAAGTTTGTAAAATGTCTTCAGCTACTGAAAGGTGATAAATAGAAGGCATAATTTTTGGTATTTTCCCATCTTTATTTAGACTTGAAAGGCCTTTCTAGTCACTTTTGAGATTCTGACATAATCCAGCTACTGTGGTGAATTTCTTTGTTTTACCTCTCTTCTGTTTGACATTTTCCTACCCTCATCCCATCACAGTGACTTTAAAGAAAGAATGTCAAGCTTAACCTTTTACATCTCCATCTGTTGAGATTTTTGGCTTGTCTTATTGTTATTTTGTGTATTTTATTCTACCATTTACAAGACGGTGCTCTCAGACCTATGCTATTAGCTAAGTAACACAGAGGTATAAAGGGCAAACTGTAGTCACATGTTTATTCTATATAGTGCCTGGTAAGTTTATAGGGTGGCTCAGTGATTAACCAACATCATTCACAACCACAGGCTTTCAGGGAGTGAGCTCTCAATTGGGAAGTCACATTACTAATTTAAAACAGAGTTCAAAACAAATGTTTATTATTAACATAGTCAACACATTACCATATAGGTACTCTCCATCCCTGGCTTTGAGCAGATATCATAGAGAGAGAAGAGAGTTGAGAGAGGAATATTCTGTGTACAGGTTGTCATTACAGGGGTGTCATTTAAGTTTGCACTATTGTGTTCACTGTGATTTTGCCTGTGGGATACAGAAATTAACTGTAACGCTTCTCTAGTCAGGCAAATTGGGTTTCTCTCAAGAACATGCATATAGATGGCTTCCATTTTCACATTTTTTTGCTTATTGCTTCTGTAAGGGCAGACCTCTCTGCAGATTCGTGTTTCACCTTTAAAACTTGTTTCTGCGAAACTGACTTGCATTAGACTAACTTCAGTCATGAGTTATTTGGCTTTCCTTTAGCACTAATGGAGGTATCATACCATACAGTAGATAATGCCATTAAAACCCTAGTTTATGTAAAACCCTATTATTATAGTAAAGTCCAAGAGTTACATGTAAAATATGAATCAGAAAATCAAGGGTTCAAGTTTTGGCTTATTCCTATATCCAGTCAACAGACATTTATAAATTGCTTTTCAGAAGTCAGACGTTATGTTTGGTGCTGGGTGCATTCTGCCCCTTGACCAGGGAGTTCCTTTGGGCAAATCACTGGGGCTTTTAAGCCTCAGTTTCCTATCTGTAAAATGGGAATAATACACTTTATCTTGTTAAGAGGACCTGTTTTAATTTTCTTTTGGTTGCAAGCTCCAGAGTCCCATTATTCCTGTGCCTTTAACCCAGCAATGCACTAACTCAGTACTAATAGGATGAGGCCTCAAAATTAAATCCTTGAAATCTTTTGCTTCTTACCCACTTTGGTCCTTGACTTAAATTGTTGTCCTGCATTTACTGTGCTCCTGATCTTTCTGTGTCATCTAACGTTGTTGGTTGTAAGTAAAATCCTTGGCATAGGTTTAAGATTTGGCCTCTTGAGTTGACACTTGGCTTTTTCTCTCCATCACTTGTGATAACCTTGGTGTACTACACAGGCTGATCAAAGCTTGTCTGATCCTGACATCCAATCTTGCAGTTGACCTGCTGAATTTTTGACTTGGTTGAGCCTGCTCTGGTCTGTTTTAAGGAGATATTTCATAGATATGGTCTCAGCCTCATTGAGAGGAGACCAGAAAGTGTTAGCATGGTCATCAGGGCTCTGTTTGGACGGGGTTCAGGTGGGACCCCGGGTCTAGTGAAAGAACTGGAGTCTTATTCAGAACCTGCAGCAGAGCCAGTTGTATGGTTATTCCCCAAAGTGTTAAGATGATGCCATGGCTTGGTGAGCTTATGAGAGTCTAGGGATTATTTTAGTACAATGGATACGAAACCCATAGGGCAAATCTACTGTCTCTGTTTGTTGTTGCATCTTAGAGGGAATGGATCAGAAAATAAGTGGCTGTTAGCCTACAGGTTGGAGTGTTCAAGTTCACTGCAGAGAGGGACCAGGAAAGGCAGGTATTAACATTTTGTAAACTATACAAATGTGGGTGCCATCATTACCAACACTATGTGGCAAAAAGCAGGTACTGAACAGGTATTGGCTCAATAATATCCATTGCTTTTATTGCTTAGTTTTTTTAAATTGATTTTTTGGTTAGTGACTCATATGTTTATTAGGAAATGTTCTTATGTCTACTATTCATTCTTATTTCAAAGCCTTATTTTTTCTCTCCAGAGAGATCTGGCAAAGCTGTCTAGTGCTGGTGGTATGGTAGCTAGTACCATGAAAGAGCTAGTTCATGTAAAGCCCTAGGAACAGGGAGGATCAAGAAGTTCCATGTAAATTTTTTTTTAACTTGGATATAAGTTACCTTTAAAATTTGAATCGGAAAGTTGGGGGTTCAAGTTTGGGCTTATTTCTATATCCAATCAACGAACATTTATAGAGGGCTTATTAGGTGTGGTACTATCTACCATACCACCCAGTACTATCTAGACTCCTGATTCACAGCAGTTTATTCAGTATATGGTGATTCAGTATAGGAGTGGGAGAAGTCGTGGATTCCTTTTATGAGCCATCTTTATATAATACAAATAATATTAATATAGTACAAATAATAGACTGGCCATGGCTTAGGCCTTCCTGGGAGAAAGTAATTTAATATATGTTAATTTCTACCTCACAAGCATTTTTTGAGAGTTAGAGATTAAATGTGTAGTTGTAACTCTGTTTCCTAAGGCTGACTAACTGCTTTTGTTCCTTGGCTGGAAGACTTGTTTAAAAGCCGAACAATATTAATGGCAATGTATATCATTAATCATTACTCTAGCTTTGATTAAGCAAGTATTCTAAATTGTTCAATGCATTATTCTATTTATGCTTCTAAAATCCTCTGTGATTGATCTTGGGCAAACTAACTACCTTCTCTGAATCATAATTTCTTTCCCTATGCTGTGAAAATGGTCATGGTTACCCTTCAGGATTATTATGAGGGCTAAATGAAACCATGCAGTCCTTGAACAGGTATTTACTGAGTGCCTCCTAGGTGTCAGGCACTGAGATATCTCCTAAGTATACAATAATGAAGCAAATTTTGACATTGTCCCTGCCCTCTTGGAGATTACAGTCTAGGGAGGGAAACAGACATTAAATAATACAGATTGTTATTTAATTACAGTTGTGATAAGTGCTACCAAGGACCAGGGTACTATGAGAGAGAATTTCATTGAAACTGACCGAGAATGTGGAGTCAGGGAAGGAAGTTTCTCTTGGGAAGAAGTGTAAGACCTAAGGATGAGTAAAGAGAGGTGGGGAGACCCACAGAAGAACATTTCAGGAAGAGGAAATATAACTTGCTGTGAGAGGAGTTTGGCACCTTAGTGCTGTGGTGGGATTTCAGTGGGCAAGAGTGAAAGGGATGCCTGTGAGCTTGGGGAATTGTTACGGATCTGATGGTGTAGGGCTATGTAGGCTGTGTTGAATTCTGAATCTATCATAAGGATTATAGAAACCATTGAAACACTTTAAGTAGATTTGAATTACATTTACTTTTTATTTGACTCTGATAGCACTGTGGAGAAAAGTGTAGAAGGAATCCAGAGTGGATGCAGGGAAACCATTTGGAGGCTACAGTAGCTGTCCAGGTAAGAAATGCTGGTGCTTTGGGCCTAGGGAGGTGTCCGTGGAGACGGGGAGAAGGGATGCCCTGGTTATGGTAGGATAGGGAGAGAGGGGTTAAGGATAGTGCCCAGGTTTCCTGGTATGAGTCACTGAGTGAAAGGTGTTAGTGGTGTCTTTATTGAGAGAAGAGACACTGAAGGAGGAAAAGGTTTGGAGTAGACAGAGAATACTAAGTTCATTTTCAGACATGTTAAGTTGAAGGTGGCTGTGAGACATCCAGGTGAAGACCCTAGGTACACAGACAGTATATTGATATATAGGTTTAGAGCCCAGAAAAGACGTCCGTATGGAGAACAGATTTTCTGAAATCTGTTGACATACAGATATACAATGTTGATATACAATGTTGTGTGAGTTTCACATGTAAGGAGAACACATTTGTGTCTTCGTTGCTGCGCATGGGCTTTCTCTAGTTGTGGCGAGCAGGGGCTACTCTTTGTTGTGGTGCACAGGCTTCTCATTACGGTGGCTTCTCTTGTTGCGGAGCACGGGCTCTAGGTGCGTGGGCTTCAGTAGTTGTGGCACGGGGGCTCAGTAGTTGTGGCGCATGGGCTTTGTTGCTCCGCAGCATGTGAAATCTTCCCAGACCAGGGCTCAAACTCATGTCCCCTGGATTCTTAACCACTGAGCCACCAGGGAAGCCCCAGGAGAACAGATTTTGATGTAGGAAGGATGGCAATTAAAGTCATGGAAAAGAGGAGGTGGCTTAGGGAAAAGGCATAGAGTAAGAAGAGAAACCCTAGACCTAGACTGTAAGGACCTAGGGCTAGGCTGTAAGGAATATCAATATTTAAAGGTTACATAGAGTAGGAAGGACAGGCCAAAGAGGCTGAGCTAGAATGGGAAAAAAGACAACAGGGAAATTAAGAGTGTGCTATCACAGCACCAAAGTAAAGGCAATTTTTAAGAAAAAAGGCATAAATGGGCCCATGCATATTTTTGGAATTGTGGAAAATTTTTTTTAGAATTGGACTGTTGTGGTGATTCCACGATTCCATAAATTTACTAAAAAGAATTGAGTTTTACATTTAAAATGGATGCATTTTATGGTAAGTAAATTAAACCTCAATATGCTGTGAAGAAAAAAAAAAAGAAAGAAAGCATGGTAGCCATGCTGACAGTCAAAGAGGGATTGAGACAGATAAAGACTAAGAAATATATATATTTTTTCCATCGAGATGAGGCCTTCATTAGAAAGATGGAAGAAAGGTGGAAGGGTGTTTGGAAGGAGTCGAGAACTGAATGGATGGTGAAGAGTGGAGTCAGTGAGTGCTGGCAACTTTGTAGACACTAAAGTGCTTTGAAAACTATAAATCACATTATGTTGTACTGAGATTTTTTTTTCTAAAATATAACAAGCTCTTTCCCTGGAACAGTGATTTCTAAAGTGGAGTACAAGAGGAAATATTAGACCTTGCAGATATTAATTTCATCTAAATAAGAGAAATTAGCTTTACTAATTTTTTTTTTTTTTTTTTTTTTTTTGCGGTAGGCGGGCCTCTCACTGTTGTGGCCTCTCCCCTTGCAGAGCACAGGCTCCGGATGCGCAGGCTCAGCAGCCATGGCTCACGGGCCTAGCCGCTCTGCGGCATGTGGGATCTTCCCAGACCGGGGCACGAACCCGTGTCCCCTGCATCGGCAGGCGGACTCTCAACCACTGCGCCACCAGGGAAGCCCACTAATTTTTAACATGCTGATTGACAGTGGTGTTCTCCCTTGGTCCACACTGGCTTTTTCATAAATGGTATTTATGGTGCTGGGGGAAAATGTGAGGGTCTCACAAAGTAGAGAGTGGACAGTGGTACTGACCTGGGCGCTAACTTGTTTACTTATAGTGAAATGTGGTATATTCCATTTTGTGTCTGGGTAAGAAGTTTCACATTATCAGGCTGTGATGAAGCAAACTTTCAAAAAATGGACAAGTTTCTTAAAAGTGTTCCTGTAATTAAACCATATTATCAAAGAGAATTTTAATTATTTAACTACAAAGAACAAGAAAATGCTCCCTCCCCTTCTAGTACAAGCTGTCTCTTTGCAATAACAAAATAATGATTTAATCCGACCAGAAGTTGGCCAAAACACTTGAAACAGTTACAATGAATTGATATATGAATCTCATCTACTGTTGTTAATAAACTTTGTCCTGTTTGTTTTCTATCGTGTATATTGTGCCTTTGCAAGCTACATTTTCCAGCTGTAAAGCAGCTATAAATCCATTAAAGCCAAATATTGAAATAAACTGGATTTAGAAGCAACCTTTAAATTGCTGTGTCGCAGAGTGTGAAGCCAAGGATTTTAGAAAAACCAAGCATAACCAATGCAGCTCTTGCATCAGAATTAATATTAATTATTTTTCTGATGTAGTAAAAAATACTTAGCATTTGTTTATGCTGTCCCTGAGATACTACTGTTTACCATCTTGGTCAGTCCAGGGCAGAGATTGTAAAGAAGGTAAAGTCTGTTTTTAATATTCACCTCCTCAGTTCTTGACAGAGCCTTTTTCCTCTAATCTAACCTTCTTCCTTAGCACTTCCTAATCCATTCCTGAGGTTGGTTCTGCTTATTTCACTGGGCAGCTATGGTAGCTGTAGGTGACACCGGCAATTCTCAGGCATCCCTAAAGCAAGCGTTCTCCTACCCTACCTGGGAGGGTGTAAATTGACAGTACATACAAAAATCTTTAAAACTCTACATATCCACTGCCTTAAAAATTCCCCTTTTAGGGATTTATCATAAGGACATTTTCATAGTAGTTTATAGGGTTAGCTTTAAAGATGCCACATTGCTGATAATACAGAAAAGTCAGAAACTATTTAAATGCCCAAGATATAGAGTTAAATTATGGTACTTCCATACAGTGGATATTAACCAGCCATTGGGGATGATGTTGCAGAAGAACATTTTGTGACCAAGCTATTTGTGATATATAACATTTAGTGAAAAATGTAGGATATAGAAATATATATTTGATTCCATTATTAGAAAAAAATTAATATGAATAGAAAAAAGACTGGAAGGATATGCATGAAAACATTAAGAATCATTACCTTTTGGTTAGGGTATTACAGATGATTTTTAATTTCTCCTTTGTGCTTATAGATCCCCTATATTTTCTAGAAGGAACATAACATGTATTATAAGTTTCAATAAGTTACTGAAAAAAATAATTGTCCGATCCCTCTTTTTCCCCATCTCTCCCAAAGGAAAGTCAAGATTAGGAAATCAGAGTTTCCAATGAGACCATTATTGACTGCAAATGGCCAGGATCGCTGACGTTCAAATATAACCCAGAACTACTTTTCAGTGCAGAGGGAAGGGCAATGAGCACAGAAGCATCAGCCACAGTTACTGAGCATCAATCTGTGCTGATCATCCATCTAGGCTCTTGGAAAACAGCAACAAATGATATGATGTCCTTGGCCTTAGGAATTTTATGTTCTAGTGAGCTAAGGCAGTCAGTTAATAAAAAACAAGTACATGACGGGTGTAACAAAGTCTACGGAAAAAATTTAGCAGGTTAAGAAGATTGAGCATGTTGTGTGTGTGTGTGTGTGTGTGTGTATGTGTGTATACTTGTGGGCTACATTAGACAGGGAAATAAAGAAGGCAGCTCTGGTAAGGTTATATCTGAGCAGAGACCTCAAAGAAATGGGGTGTGGACCCATGTGGTTACCTGGTTATCTAGGCTGAGGAAATGGTCAGTGGAGAGGTTCTGAGGCAGAAATGTGCTTGTCGGGTTTGAGGAATCGAAGGGAGGTCAGCAGTGCTGGAGGGTGAGCAAGGGTGAAGAGAATCAGGGTGCTAGATCAGAGGGGCAGGCAGAGGTCAGAGAGTCTTGTGGGTCATAGGAAGGGCTTTGGATTTTATTCAGACATGAGACACCATTGGAGCACTTTGAGCAGGGGAATGATGTGATGTGATTTAAGTTGTAAAATGATCACCCTGACTGCTGTGGGGATAACAGACTGTGAGGTTGCCAGGGTGGATATGAAGAGTCTAGTTAGAACACTAGTGTAATTGTTCAATCAAAAGATGATAGTGGATTACCATGTGATCCAGGAATTCCACTTTTAGTCATATACCCAAAAGAATAGAAAGGAGGTCTCAAACTTGTAAACCAAGGTTCATAGCAGCATTTTTCACAATAGCCAAAAGGCTGAAACAACTCAAATGTCCATCAACAGATGAACAGATAGGCAAAATGTGGTATAGACGTACAATGGAATATTATTCAGCCTTAAAAAGGAAAAGGAAAATTTGATACATGTTACGACATGGATAAACCTTTAAAAAATGCTAAGTGAAATGAGCCAGACATAAAATGACAAATATTGTATGATTTCACTTATATGAAATACCTAGGAGAATCAGATTCATAGAGAGTGAAAGTGGAATAGAGGTTATCAGGGGCTGGTGGGGGGAAATGGGAAATGGGGAGTTACTGTTTAATGGGTTTGGGATGAGGTAAATGTTTTGGAAATAGGTAGTGGTGATGGTTGTACAACATTATGAATGTACTTAATTCCACAGAATCATATGCTTAAAAATAGTTGACATGGCAAATTTTATGTCTATTTTACCAAATTAAAAAGGTGATAGTGGCTTGAACTAAGAGGCTATAGAGGAAGTGGTAGGAGGTGTTGGATTTTGGATATATTTTGAATTTTAGCCAGTAAGATTCTCTGATGGTTTGGATTTTTATGTGGGAGAGCAAGAAAAGAATTAGTGATAATACCAGCTTTGTGGACCTGAGCAGCTGGAAGCATGGAGTTGCCATTTCTTGAGATGCAGGAGACTGTGGCAGGAGAAGGTAAGGGAATCAAGGAGAAGGTTTCAGATGTGCTAATTCTGAGATGCTTGTAAGACAGCCAAGCGAAGATGGTGTGTTATCCGGTGCTAATCACTGGTCCATCCAGCTAGGCCTTCCATTTGGAAATCCATGAAGACCTTGTCACAGGGAGTCTGTTATTTAAAATATATCAATTATCTAACAATGGAATACTACTCAACCATAAAAAATAGTGAAATTCTGCCATTTGCAGCAACATGGATGGACTTGGAGGACATTACAGGCAGCGAGATAAGTCAGACAGAAAGACAAATATTGTATAATATCACTTACATGTGGAATCTGAAAAATACAACAAACTAGTGAACATAACAAAAAAAGAAGCAGACTCACAGATATAGAGAACAAACTAGAGGTTATGGGCAGGTGGGGAGAGGCAATGTAGGGGTGGGGGAGTGAGAGGCACAAACTACTGGGAGTAAGGTAGGCTCAAGAATGCATTGTTCAACATGGGAAAGTAGCCAGTATTCTGTAATAACTGTAAATTTACTTAATGTAAACTTTGTAATAAACTTTAAAAATTCTATAAAAATTTAAAACATTTAAAAATCAGTTATCTGTTGGATTTTATTTGAATATGTCACATGAAACAAATAGGTAAACAGATTGATGGATAGATAAATAAATACGTGACTAAAATACAGCAAGCCAGCTTTTCAGGACAACTGAAAAAGAGATGCGGTATTCTGGTGATTATCCTTAATGCAGAATTTGTGGCTGTGTAATCTGGGGCTAATTGAACTGTTGAAATCAGTATATTGTGTTCATTATCTTTTACCATGAGGTGGCCTTAATTCAGTTGGTGCTTCAGATAAAGTTTAATGGAAGAAACTCAGAATCACCTTGATCTTCCTTACCTGACAAATTAGGGTAATATAGAACTCCAATCTAACCTGAGCTCAAAGTTGTTAAATACTTTAAATTTCATCTGTGTTTTGTGTTGGAAAATAATTTTAATATTAAAGGACAGCTGTAGACTGCTAATGACTTGAATACAGTTTGACTGTTTTCATGAAGTGCTCTGTGGGATGTCAGAATATTTAATTCAGGATGTTAAAAACATCCCAAAATGTCACAATAATTATATCACAGCAGGCAATTAAAACACTGGAAAATGCCAACTGACTAAGAGTGTTCCTTGTTATTCAGGAAACTATTAAGAACCTGACATATAAAGTAAAAAACCCTGGTTATAATTTTCTATTTCAATAGACAATTTCATCATCATATATGAAATTGACACTTGATACAGTAAGGGTCACGTTAAAAATGCAGCCCAAGGCAGAGCTAAGGAAGAGATAGATCTCTACTTGATCTTTAACTTTATAATATCTGTGTTCACGCATTATAAAAAAAGGTTGTTTGGTTTTATGTATCATACCATATGTGCTGCAATACCCTCCATACAATGGTTGTGTTAATTAAATCATATGTTGGCAGCCTTAATTGATCTGATTTTGCCACCCTAAATTACAGGCAATAGAATTACTTCCTCGTTTTTCAAATTGTAATTTTGTAAATCCTAATGGATTAACAATGTAATGCTGAAGACCAGGGCCAAAATTTGCTTAATCCCTGAGGATTAGAGTGTCATTCTCAGTGGGGATCTTAAGCACTGACTACCATGAGCTGGAAGGGAATATACTCAGACAGGGTGAGGTACAGAAAACAGAGTGTATTAAAGTCCCAAGAGTTTAAATGCATTTACAAGCAGGTTATCTTGAGTATAAGTGAACAGTTTGCCTGTGCAACTGTAACATTTGGAAGGACAGTGTTTACGAACAAAGAACCTACAGTTAACCTGAAGCTGCATTTTGGGGAGCTATGTACAAGCTTAAAATGGGTCACCTGAAGGGTTACACATTATCTTTAACCACTACACTTATGAAGGACTTGTTAAGATATGCAGTTGGCATGGTAGCATTCATAGAGAGCAGGATTTATTACAAACAACATTTATTTTTGATTTGGGGAAATATTATGGAAAACAATTGCCCTGCCTTAAAGAAATGTATATAATTAAATGAGGTAATGTCATAAAGCACCAGCAAGAAGAGTTGCTTAAAACAGTTTAGTTCTTTCCTTCCATTGTGAAAACAGACATCAACACAAAGTAATATGGTGTAGAGGTGGCATTTGGGCAGAGCATTAAAGGATAAATAGACTGGGTGGAAGAGGAAGACAATGTCTTGGCATAATGTCCAAACTTGGGGGCAGATTTCAGTGTTTACACAATTTGGGGGACCTCATTAGGGAAAACAACACAAGATTGTCAACGCAAAACTTAGGAACAAAGTGAATATTTAAGAATGAGGAAAGAAAACACAACAAAGTGTACATTTAAAAAATCTGACAAATACCACAAATATTCTAAAATTGAGAAAAACAATATTTTATTTTTATTAATTATCCAACTACTGTACCACTGGAATACTTTTTTTCCTTCATTTTTCAGATGCATGTGTTTTGATCATGTTTTTATAAGACAGCAGTTTTGTAAAATCTTCTATGAAGAGTGTAGGTTGATAATTCAATCTTTTCTTTAAAATGGTAAAAAATTGATGTTTTACATTATTGATTTTTTAGAAAAGTTTTCTTTTTAGAATAGCTTCACAACTCATTATTAATATGCCATGTAACTGTTTAAGACTATTGTGAAATTTGGGGAAACCCCTATTAAATTTCTTCCAAACATGAGTTGTAAGATTTTAGGGCATTTCAAATTTTCTAATGATTAATCTTCAGTGACTAATCTTCAGAACCAGTAGAGTTGATGACACACATTAAGCAGTTAGTTGTTGATGCCCCCTCTGCAGTGGAGTATTAAGAGTTAACTGTCATTTTTGTTGACTTAAGTATTTTATTTCAAATTAGCAAGAATTTTAAGTCTTTTGCCAACGTGTTCATATGATTCATTCCTCTGCACTAATTGGATTATCAAAATATCCAGGTGCTTATTTGTTACTTCTATTCAGAATTTATTTCCTCCTCTTAATTAATCATTTCGTTTGGTATGATCGGAAAGCTTATTGTTACAATTTGCTTTCCAATGTTAGAGTAATTTTTATTGATTTCATTTCTAATCTCTATTGCATCTATGCTACATTTCATTATTTTAATCTGTAATTTATCAGCTATTTAAAAAATAATTTAAAAGTGATAAAAGAAGATACCTGTCACAGGCACTCATGTTAGGAGTCTTTAATTCCTAACTTGTTTTATGGATATGTCTTCCGAATGGCAATAAAAACTATGTATTTGAACTTTATCAAATATGCCATTCTCATTAAAAGAAGGAAAAAGCCTCTCTTATGCTGAGATGGCTTGCAATAATTTCATCATATCTGGAAATGAATTTCACCATATCTGGAAATGGTTGTGAACAGTAAACCCAAACTAATTTATAGTCAACCCTACCTTCCATAGCTAGATGCCCCCCAAGTGCCATAGCCACTTCAGTGCCAACTGACACCACAGGAAGTTTAATGGAGGGGAAGTCAGAATGGAATAGACAGCTGTCTTTACCAATTTCAGTGAAAAGTGTTTTTCCTATGCAAAATTTTCCAAAACTGTGACTATATGAACCCCTTGCTAGGACCCCTCCCAGGACCTTGGAATTGTTCCATGGGAGTAGAGGGCTTCATTAGCTTTAAGGTGATTCTGCCTTTGTCCGAACGTCTTAATATAGCTATTTATGATTTAGCTTCTGCTAACTTCTCCAACTCAGTCTCTCACCACTTTTCCCCCTTGCTTTCTCTGTCTGAGCCTTATTCAGTTCCTTTCAGCTCCTTAAATCTGCCATGCTCTCCCTTACTCCAGGGCGTTCACTAGTACTATTCTTTGTCTGGCTAAACATTCGTCCTCCACATGTCACTTTAGAAGTCACTTAGTTTTCCCTGACTACCCAAATCTGTGATAAATGTCTCCTGTATTTGCTCTCATGGACAGTATATCAATAATTGTAATAACAACCAGTAATTAATAATTCTATGCTACAATGTAGTAAGAACAATAATTAAAAATCTGTATCATGTCCAATTATTTAGTGTGTACTTGCATTCTTACCTGTATCCACCATTAGAGGTAAGTTCTGTGAGGGAAAAGACCATTTCTTTCTTCTTCTGCATTGTAACTCCATTTTCAGGCACAGTTCTTAGAACATTCAATAAATATTTATTGAAATGAGGGAGGCAGAGTATTCTGGGCTAAGGGAAAGGTATCAACAGAAACAGAAGCTTAAAAGATAATATAGAAAGGTGGTTGGGAGTATAAGCTCTGGACCAAGATGGCTGGTGTTTAAATCCCAGGCCCATTAGCTGCTTGACTGTGGGCATGCTTCTTAATATTTCTGTGCCTCAGTTTCCTTACCTGTGAAATGAGGATAAAAGTAGGACATACCTCATATGGTTTCTAAAAATTAAATAGTTCAAAACATGTGAAGTGCTTAGAACAGTGTCTGATACATATTAAGCCCCCAATAAATGTTAGTTATTATTAAAATTCATAGCTTAATCCCAGTAAAAAATGTTTACTTATTTTAGACTAATCACCCTTCAGCTTTCTCATCAACCTGACATTTACAAGACACGAGATCAGTTTTGAGCAAACTCCTCATTTTAGAGAGGAGGACATTAGTGCACAAAAGCCAGCTGGGCAGTGCCAGGATTAGAACCCAGTATCTGCCAGATCAAGCTGATGACAGTGGTGAGTTTAGAACCAGAGACTTGGTGATGCGTGGCTTGGAGATATATAGATATATGGAGTTAAGGTAGTTGAACTGCTTTCTGAAGGTGGTGGTTGTGTTTTACTGCTGCAGGAGCTGTGCCCACTTCAAGGATTCCATGCTACTCCTTACATGTACCAGTCTGGTTATTAAGACTCTGGAAGAGCCACAAAAAAGGTCACAGTAGACTTCTGACTTGTAATCCAGTCCATACTAGCTTTATTTGGATGTCAGAGAGGCTGGTGCAATGGATGGAAAGTCAGCAAGAAGACTGGATTCTGGCTCTCAGTCTTCAAGTCAAAAAGCTGCATTGATATACCCTCCTTAAGTGTATCTTCACTTTACTACTACGAGCTGAGACCCTCCAAACAGGACGAGGCAGTGTCTCTGTGGAATTCAACACAGAGGCATGTGGAATTCCAGGAGACTGAGTATCTCAGAGTTTAGAGCTTGTGTGCTTAGAGGGACACTACATATACAGAGTTAGAAAGAAGCAATTTTTTCTAAATGTCTGGGTTAGGTGGCTAGCTTTAAAATGCATCCTAATGTACTGTGACTATTTCTTATGTCCTGTAAGATGTTGCTCAGCCAAATAGCAGAACTATTCGTAAATAATTCTGCTAGGATGACTGCTTATCACTTCTGCTCAAAGTAAGTAATAGGACCTTAACTACATAGATTTGGTCCACTGTATTCTGCTATTTCTCTTTAACAATAACTTGTTATTGTTAAAGGGCCTGAGTTAAAGGGCCACCTTTAACTCAGGTCTTTGAAAGACAAAAGACTGGTTGAGAAACGGACAGAAAGGAATAAACTATGCTTATTTTACTAAGCTCATAAATATACTCAGAACACTGCAAATAGTACAAAGATAAGATAGATATAGATAGATAGATGACAGATAGATAGAAAGATAGATAGACAGATAGATAGATAGATGATAGATCAGTCAGACCAGGATGGGTCTGGGTCTGTTTTTAACTTATCTTCAGAGTACTTGTTGGCATGCTGTGCCTTTGGTAGAAGGGGTAATGCAGTGCCTTTTATTTCATCCCAGATCTGCTCATTGAAGTCAAGTATATTTTAAAAAATAATTAATAAACACTCACTATGTGATGGAAGCTGTGCTATGCTAATTATTGTGTAGGTAAGGAGAACTAAGGTGTGGTTCTTGTTTTCAAGCAGCTTTCTTTTTTTTTTTTTTTTTGCAGTACACGGGCCTCTCACTGTTGTGGCCTCCCCCGTTGCAGAGCACAGGCTCCGGATGCGCAGGCTCAGCGGCCATGGCTCACGGGCCTAGCCACTCCGCGGCATGTGGGATCTTCCCGGACCGGGGCATGAACCCGTGTCCCCTGCATCGGCAGGCGGACTCTCAACCACTGCACCACCAGGGGAGCCCAAGCAGCTTTCTTTTGAAGGGGGTTGGTGGAGATCCTGTGACCTCACCCAGGTAGGAATTATTTCTTGGAGTTATTTTTTGTGTGTGTTGTGCTGTTTTGTTTTGAAATTGTCCTTTTATTTCTATGTTGGTGTCTCCACTAGATTAATTGTTTCTTGGCATCAGGATGTTTTTCCTCACTCTAGAGCAATGCCAGTTGGTTAGAGTTCAATTTTTCATCATCAATTAGAATTAACTACTACTACTACTACTACTACTACATATTTATTGCATTAGTTATTTCTGTTCTGACTTGCTATTGTACAAATCTAAGCAATGCCGGAAATGACAAAGTGAATAAATGCTCTAAATAATGCCTTTTGCCTGTGACTGCTGAGGTGGGAAGAAGATTATAGTCCACTCTGGTTTGGAGCAGGAAAAAAAATATATACTCAAGGCTGGGTGTTGCCCAGAAGACTACTCCCTGCCACTCTAAAGTCCTTTTCTTTGGGAATGTTTCCTGACTTCTACAAGCCATTACATTCCCTCCGAAATAGACAACATTTAGAATTAAGATCTGTACTTCATGAAAAAGTGCAGTGCTCTTAGGCTTCTCCTGTTTTAAAGTCTCACGTAGTCTCTATACAAGTTACACCCAAGTAAAGGTGTGTGAAGGCCGATTCATGACTATAAAGACTAGGTCATTAATTTGGTTTGCTTACTATCTAAAGTATCTTTGCAAAATTCCCACATTTATACCATAAGGCTGTGTGTGTACATATGTGCATATTTAAATCTTATGTTTTTCTTGTATGTTAATAGCTTTTATCATATATGGAGAGAGCTTATATATCTTTCTCTTCTAATCTTCAAATCTGCCCAGTGATATAGCTGAGCTGTGTGAGATGACTTCCCAATTATAGATTAGGAAACTAAAACTCAAATAATAGACTTTCCTAGATAGCATGAAGTAAGGAGCAGAAATCAGACTAATTAGGTATTTGTCTCTCTAGAATCCCTTCCCCTGTCTTTTGGCAATAATTTTCAAGTTTCACTGGGGAGCCACCTTCCCCATCTTCTGTCTGTGTGGACTGGGTGGGACTCCACCCATAGTTTCAGGGCTGTATCTTATCCTGAAGGCCTAAGACAATGGCATTTCTGTGGTCTGGCCCCAGTAATGAGATGAATTCAGAGTAAGCAGGTGACTGACCTGGGTTCATTGGGAGGAATCCTAGACTTTGGGGAGAGATGTGGGAAATGGATCCTCTTTTCCTCTCAGCTTGGTGTTGGAAGAGGGTGGAACTAGAGTTGCTTGCCACTACATAGAGTCTTGGAAGAAATCCAAGAGAGCAGAAGGCAATGCCAGATAAGGAGGAAAAAGAAACTATGTGCTGGTAATATTGACGTAGGTAAGCACCTACATCAGGCCACACCTCAAAGTCTACCTTACCTTTGGACTTTTAGTTCAGTGAATAACCTTTTTCTGCTCAAGCTTGTTTGGGTTGGGTGTTTAGTCCTAACGGGTGTAACTTTGTAGGTGAATAAGTCACAGTTCCAATTTTCAAGGACCACAGTTTCCCAATGTAGAAAACGAAGATGCTTTTCTAGGTTGTTATGACTCTGAAGTCATGATTCCATCTTGATTCTCTAAGGGTCATCTCAACAGCATGCTGAGAGCACTGCATGTTCTTTGGTGTCTGACAATTTGAGTTTGCTCTTGCGAGTGGTGTTTCTTTCCCTCTGTCAAATAGTTGATTTTCCCAAGGCTAACAGAGTCTAGAAAAGATTTACTGGGGGAGACCTTCAAGAAAGCAGAGGAATAAGACGTGGAGATCACCTTCCTCCCCACAAATACATCAAAAATACAACTATGTGTGGAACAACTCCTACAGAACACCTACTGAATTCTGGCAGAAGACCTCAGACCTCCCAAAAGGCAAGAAACTCCCCCACATACCTGGCTAGGGCAAAAGAAAAAAGAAAAAAGAGAGACAAAGTAATAGGGACGGGACCTGCACCTCTAGGAGGGAGCTGTGAAGGAGGAAAGGTTTCCACACACTAGGAAGCCCCTTCCCTGGAGGAGACGGGGGTGTGGGGGGGGGAAGCTTCGGAGCCGTGGAGGAGAACGCAGCCACAGGGGCGCGGAGGGCAAAGCTGAGAGATTCCCGCACAGAAGATCGGTGCAGATGAGCACTCACCTGCCCAAGAGGCTTGTCTGCTCGCCCGCGGGGACGGGCGGGGGCTGGGAGCTGAGGCTCGGGCTTCGGAGGTCAGATCCCAGGGAGAGGACTGGGGTTGGCTGCCTGAGCACAGCCTGAAGGGGGCTAGTGCGCCACAGCGAGCTGGAAGGGAGTCCAGGAAAAAGTCTGGAACTGCCTAAGAGGCAAGAGACCATTGTTTCAGGGTACCGAGGAGAAGGGATTCCTTCCTTGCGGGCCCACAGAAGACAGAGCACTGCCTAAGCGAGCTCCAGAGATGGGCGTGAGCCACGGCTATCAGCTGGGATCCCAGAGACAGGCATGAAACGCTAACGCTGCTGCTGCAGCCACCAAGAATCCTGTGTGCAAGCACAGGTCACTCTCCATACCCCATGGGAGTCTTGCAGCACACCACTGCCAGGGTCCCGAGATCCAGGGACAACTTCCCCGGGAGAACACACAGCGTGCCTCAGGCTGCTGCAATGTCACGCTGGCCTCTGCCGCCGCAGGCTCGCCCCGCATTCCAATTATGACTACCGTACTCCTCCCTTTCCTGGCCTGAGTGAGCAAGGGAGCCCTAATCAGCCACTGCTTTTACCCCCTCCTCTCTGGGCAGGGAACAGACACCTGAGGTTGACCTACATGCAGAGGCAGGGCCAAAACCAAAGCTGAACCCCAGGAGCTGGGCGAACAAAGAAGAGAAAGGGAAGTTTCTCCATGCAGCCTCAGGAGCAGTGGATTAAATCTCCACAATCAACTTGATGTACCCTGCATTTGTGGAATACCTGAATAGACAACGAATGTTCCCAAAACTGAGGCAGTGGACTTTGGGAGCAACTGTAGACTTGGGGTTTACTTTCTGTGACTGATTTGTTTCTAAGGAGACAAAAGACCTGTATGCAGAAAATTATAAGACACTGATGAAAGAAATTAAAGATGATACAAACAGATAGAGAGATATACCATGTTCTTGGATTGGAAGAATCAACATTGTGAAAATGACTCTACTACCCAAAGCAATCTACAGATTCAATGCAATCCCTATCAAACTACCACTGGCATTTTTCACAGAACTAGAACAAAAAATTTCACAATTTGTATGGAAACACAAAAGACCCGAAATAGCCAAAGCAATCTTGAGAAAGAAAAATGGAGCTGGAGGAATCAGGCTCCCTGACTTCAGACCTTACTACAAAGCTACAGTAATCAAGACAGTGTGGTACTGGCACAAAAACAGCAATGTAGATCAATGGAACAGGATAGAAAGCCCAGAGATAAACCCATGCACATATGGTCACCTTATCTTTGTTAGAGGAGGCCAGAATATACAATGGAGAAAAGACATCCTCTTCAATAAGTGGTGCTGGGAAAACTGGACAGCTGCATGTAATAGAATGAAATTAGAACACTCCTTAACACCATACACAAAAATAAACTCAGAATGGATTAAAGACCTAAATATAAGGCCAAACACCACAAAACTCTTAGAGGAAAGCATAGGCAGAACACTCTGTGATATAAATCACAGCAAGATCTTTCTTGATCCACCTCCTAGAGTAATGGAAATAAAAACAAAAATAAACAAATGGGACCTAATGAAACTTAAAAGCTTTTTGCACAGCAAAGGAAACCATAAACAGGACAAAAAGACAACCCTCAGAATGGTAGAAAATATTTGCAAATGAAGCAACTGACAAAGGATTAATCTCCAAAATATACAAGCAGCTCATGCACCTCAATATCCAAAAAAAAAAACCAACCCAATCCAAAAATGGGTGGAAGACCTAAATAGATATTTCTCCAAAGAAGATATACAGATTGCCAACAAACACATGAAAGGATGCTCAACATCACTAGTCATTAGAGAAATGCAAATCAAAACCACAGTGAGGTATTACCTTACACTGGTCAGAATGGCCATCATCAAAAATCTACAAACGATAAATGCTCGAGAGGGTGTGGAGAAAAGGGAACCCTCTTGCCCTGTTGGTGGGAATGTAAATTGATACAGCCACTATGGAAAACAATATGGAGGTTCCTTAAAAAACTAAAAATAGAACTACCATATGACCCAGCAATCCCACTACTGGGCATATACCCAGAGAAAACCATAATTCCAAAAGAGACATACCACAATATTCATTGCAACACAGTTTACAATAACCAAGACATGGAAGCAACCTAAGTGTCCACTGACAGATGAATGGATAAGGAAGATGTGGCACATATATACAATGGAATATTACTCAGCCATAAAAAGGAATGAAACTGAGTTATTTGTAGTGAGGTGGGTGGACCTAGAGACTGTCATACAGAGTGAAGTAAGTCAGAAAGAGAAAAACAAATACTGTATGCTTACACATATTTATGGAATCTAAAAAAATAAGGTTCTGATGAACCTAGGGGCAGGACAGGAATAAAGTTGCAGACGTAGAGAATGGACTTGAGGACATGGGGAAGGGGAAGGGTAAGCTGGGTTGAACTGAGAGAGTAACATTGACATATATACAGTACCAAATGTAAAATAGATAGCTAGTGGGAAGCAGCCACATAGCACAGGGAGATCAGCTCGGTGCTTTGTGACCATCTAGAGGGGTGGAGAGGGAGGCTGTGAGGGAGGCGCAAGAGTTAGGGGCTATCGGCATATATGTATATGTATAGCTGATTCACTTTGTTATACAGCAGAAACTAACACACCATTGTAAAGCAATTATACTCCAATAAAGATGTTAAATAAAAAGATATATTGTAACTCAAGATTTTGATTCAGAAATGGCTAGGGTGTTAGCCTTTAAAATATTAATAAAAACACTGAAGAACTTAATCAAAAGTTGATACTAGCTAAACAATATCCAGTCTGACAGAAATCTATGTGCTCAACCCAGGTGATATTTTGGCATTAAATAATTGGTGTTCTTAGTATATAAACAGGGTAAATTCCTTCCACGATGTTAAATGTGGTCCCAAAAATTTAGTCATGAAAATTGTGGTGCTTTGTTGTTGCAATGTTAAACAAAAATCATATACATTGAAAAAATATTATTCCAGTTGTTCAGAGGAAGAAAGAAAGACATGTTTTTCATTTATTAGATGTATAAGAAATAGACCGTCTATTGCAATCAAAATGTGCATCATACACTAAACTGGAAAACACCTGAACTGCGGGAAGAGACACTTGTAACACTGCCTCTACTCATAGAAGTGAACTAACCCTTCAAAGTTGCCACAATTTCCTGGTGAGGATGCTAAATGGAAGATAGGAGCAAATTGCCAGTTGCTTTATGACCATGTTTGTTGCATGATGAAGTTTTACTGTATTTGATAAAATGGCATGAATATCCTATTAAAATCCGCATGACAAATTAAATGTTTGGGGGTTTCTAGAAAGTGATTACTTATGGTTCCCTGAACACACTAGGGGTTTTTGTATTTTCATGCTTTTGCATATGCAGTTCCCCCAAACTGAAATGCCATTCCTTGCTTTCTCCACCAAAGGAGTCCCTGCATGCCTTTCAAGACAGTTCAAGCATTTTGTTTTTCTTGGGCTCCTCCTCTAGGCATTTGATTGCTCTGAACTTTGGTCCATGATTCCACCACTGTACCTTATTTCTGTTTTTTAAATTGTGGAATCAGTCAAAATCTATTGCACTAATTTCTCTGCTCCCTGTCTCTGCCACTGGACTTTGGGGACCTTGGATTCAAAGACACGCCTTACCTTGTAAGTGCCCAATACATATTTGCTGAATGAAAAGAAAACATTAGTGGTCCTCATTTGAGTAAACCTTCTAACCATAATTATAATGGCTATTCATTTTGAATACCTAATAAGGGCCAGGCAATTTATATACACTGTAATTTATTGTAGTTTAATCTTTAACCCTGCAAAGTGTGTATTATCCCTCTCCCCACTTTGTAGATGAGAAAACTGAGGCTCTAAGAGGTTAAGAGGGTTTCCCAAGAAGTCACTAGTACGTAGTAGTGTAGGGATTCACAGTCTGTGCTCCTTACTCCACATAGTATTTCCAACTTTGTTTGAAATAGTTATTTAAAAAAATTTCTAAAATCCTTCCTTTTAAACATTCTTTGAATACTCCCCTGAGGGCTCTGTTTCCTGCTAGATTCGTGCTACCTGCTTCCGTCTGCAAAATCAAATAAGCCACTTTATGCAGCTCCTTCCTCAGGAAATCTGGAAAACGGAGCTGTTCTTTCTAGGAACACTGACAATCCATCTCCATTTACTGGCCTGGCTTATGATTTTCAGTTTAACCCATTGTGACTCCTGTTCCCTGGGTTGGGGTTGTTTGCATAATAAGTCTAAAAAAGTTGTTATTCCCAGCAAACAGAATCAGGAAGTGGAAGCAGATTTTAGGAAAGAAGTTATTTCAGGAACTGAAGGCAAACAAACATTTTGATTAAAATGATCTAATTCCAATTCTTTGCTTTGCTCTGCCAGTGTAGATCTGGTCCACACCTGTTATACTCTGCAGTGCACTTTACCCCAGTGACTGCTAAACGCTGGTTTGTGAATTCAACCTGCTTAAGGTTTTGATGAGGTTTTCATCAGTCTGAAGAGAAATCAGAAACAAAGAGGTGCTATTATATGTGCATCTGAATATATATATATGTACATATGCACAACATACACACAATCATAGGTTCCCTTTTGGGTAATGATTGTTTTTCATTCTGAGGTTATTTCTTTCTACCTACTTTTAGAATAAAATATTCTTTTTCTTGATATATTAGGGTATGAATAGAGGGTAGATAGTTTTCTTAATGCTTCAACCTTCATGACAAAATAAAAATATCTTAAAGAGTCCCATTTCCCTTGATTTCTTAAAATTTAATTTTTAATTTTTTAATTTGAATTTTTTAAATATAGCAGGTTCTTATTAGTTATCTATTTTATACATATTAGTATATATATATCAATCCCAATCTCCCAATTCATCCCACTACCACCCCTCCTTGATTTTTTTTTTTTTTAACAAATTTTACAGGACCACAAAATTCCAGAGTGCTGGAACCACGTCTCACTTCCTTTATCCTTTGTGGGGTTTTTTTTGGCAATAAATAACAAATCTACTCCCAAAGATGGAAGGCTAATGTTTTCAAAATGGTTTCCTCCTCTGGACTCTGGTCTCACCTGTTGTCTTTACCCTTCACTGCCCATTAGACTATGATGCCTTGCATAGTGAGTATAGATTTATGTCCTAGCTAGTAAAATAGATTGTAACCATACCTATCCGAGGTAGGAAGCTTCACTTTCTTTCCATGTACTGCCAGAATCCACACATAACAGATGCCCAGATGTTTTAAAATATGTTTAATGTCAGGACGTTTGGGGAAGCTGCTGGAAATTAATAAGATAATAATGACAATAGATTAAAATGAATATTTATTAAGTGCTTTCTATACATTAGGCACTATTTAAGTATTCCAATTATGTGCCTTATTTAATCCTCTCAACAGCCAAAAGAGATAGGTTTTATTATAATTGCCTTCATTTTACAGGAAATGGAGATAGCAAAAGATTAAGTAACCTGTTTAGAGTCACATGGCTTTACTTGGCAGTGGTAGGATTTGAACCCAGATGGGTTTAGCTTGAGAGCTCAACATCCTAATCACCACACCATGGGGCCTCCTGCAAGAACAGTGCTGGCAGCTGCATTTAGAGAAGAATGATAGCAGCAGCAGCAGCAGTAATTGCAACAACTAGAACAACTAGATGATCCCAGGGCTTTGTGTCTGCTAAGGGATTTATGTGTAGTATTTCATGCTCACAACAACCCTATGCAATCTAGGCTCCTGTTATCCCATTTTACAGATGAGGAAGCTGAGGCACAGAGGTCTTGAGTGACTTGCCCAAGACTGAGAAGTGGCTGAACCTGAACTCAAGCGTAGGTTTTTCTGACTCTAAACCCCATGGGCTATGATGGTGTACTTGGATGAGCTCAGGATTGGGGGCAGGAAAATTCCATCTCCAGCCTCTCCAGTAGCTGAGCAACCATGGCCATGACACTGGGCTCTCTGAGATTGTTTTGTCATCTATAAGGAGGAGGATATGTGTGTAAGATGCTTAATAAAGAGTAATTGCTGCTTAAATATAATTTATTTATATATGTGGCAGATGTTTTTTACATTTCCTGATCTTCTGAGCATCTCTGGAGATTCAGAACACTCACTGCCTTTCCTCTTTCCTTCACTTGCTAGCTTCCCATACCAGCAGATGCTTCAGAAAACTTTGAGTCCCTGTTTCTGAGTAGCTATAGGGAATGTATTTCGAGTTCCCAATCTCCTCTAGCCACAGAAAGAAAATCAAGGCTGACAAGAACCATGCTCATTAGGTGCTCAGTTTTATCCAGCCACAAAGATATTAGAAAAGATATTTATAGTTGACCTTTCAAGATTAATAATTCCCGTGAAAGAGAAACTGTAGTATTCAACACAACTAAAAAGAAAATCCTGAGTATTGAGGAAATAATTATTTTACTGTTTGTAGTACAGTTTGTTACTTTTATTAAAAATTTAATAAAATGAATATGCATAGCTATCACACTTAAAAGACACTAATAATGTAAAGTTCAGTTTGCTTCTTAAAATGGGTTGTGACATTCTTAAGACTTTTAATTATTTTGATATTTTCTTAAAAATATATGCATTAATCTTGTTATTTGAGAAAGTAAAATTCCATAACAATTAGTTAATAAGAAACTCAAGAATGGATCTTTTAGGCACATTAAAAAACAAATGCTAAAGCATTCATGATTTTAAATGTTAGGAAATAAGAATTAATAGGAGTTAACATGTTCCTTTTTCTTAACTTTTGATCTTCCTTTATTCTTTCTTCTGACTCCACATTAGACTGACAACTAATCTCATGTTTAGGCATCATATGTCTGGTGAAGATTTTCCTGTTTTATCTTATTGTTTGGAAAAGGCAAGAATTAGGAGAATCCATTTTATCTCCAAATAAATGTATTCTCATTGAGGCAACTTCAGTTGAAACTCCTTATACCATAAGTAATTAAATGCTCTGTGCTTTGAACATTAACTATGCTGTACCCTGGGTGGAAAAAGCCCCCCAGTTTTTCTAAATAGGAGCAACTTGAGTTTTTGAGATGGGGAGCGAGAGGGTGAAGGCACTGAGAACACAGTATACGTTAACATTGTGGGAATATTTACTTTAGTACTTGATGCTTCTGGTTTGTTGTTTTTAGTGCAAATAAAAAATTGTTATGAGTTAGTCTGAAAAACATTTAAAAATAATTTTGTAAACATAAAAGCATTTCCTGAATAGTAACACCTCATCCTTTCTTTTTGAAATTGTAAACTAAAAAGGATTTTAAAAAGATTTTTATAAAATAATGACCATTAACCCATCAAATAACAACCATTTTTATTAAGCATTTTCCTTTAAAGTCTTTGTTCACGTATTATAAGAATTTTCAATTTTAGATTATTTAAAAAATTTGAAATTACGTTACATTTACTTCATTATTATCATTATTAAAGTCTACATAGTACCTTGATTTGGTTAGTCACTACTTATTTAACCACTTCCTTGTTTTTTATAATTAGGTTTTTGTTCATTCACTTTACTTTCCTAGAAATGGCAACTATACATTCTAGGTTTTCTAAATGTTTTGTTCCATTATCCCTATAATTTTCTTTGTATTTGTGTATCCTGCTTTTTGCTTTAAAAAATATGGTCTTGATAATCATCATTAATAATACAATAAGCCAAAATATGCCTACAGAATTTTTTCCTATGGTGAGTTATTTGTTTAGAACAAATTTTCATTTCTCTGCTTGAGCAAATATTTTTGCCATATTCTATGAAGTCTTATTAATTATTTATAACCCAGCCTAAATATCTTTTTGCTGAGGTTTTCACTGATATTCTCTAGCAGTGTCTGTCAGTCTATCCTTTATACATTACTTCTTTGTGTCAGAGAGTACCTTGTAGTACAATTATGTTTAATTAAAACAATTTACTGCTCCTGTTCCACTGTGCATTTGTTGAAGACAGGCCCTGAGTGTAGTTTGTACATCATCCCAAATTCATAGAACAGTTTTAGACAAATTCAATGTTGATTAAATAAATGATTGAATTAAATAAAAGGGCTTACCAGGGCCTAGACGAGTGGAAGAAGAAATAAAATGCTGCAGTGGAGGAGTTCAGGGATAAGAAAGACCATTGGGGACTGGAGTAGGAGATGGCAGGAAACCTACTTCTATTGAGCTTGTTATGTACTAGGTACTGTGCCAGGTGCTTTACATACCTTATATCATTTAACCCTGAGAACAGCTCTGAAGTCAGTTCTGTTGCTCTCATACTGCAGATACAAAAAATTAATGTTCATTGAGTGATTACTAACTTTCACTCTGGAGCTGGAGGAGAAACAAAAGGGACATTTCACTGAAGTTCAAAAGAAGGGATGGACAGGCAGATTCTGCAAAGGCACATGCACAAACACAGATAGGAGTTATCAGCTAGTGTTACAGGTGATGGAGGAGTCCAACCTGGCTAACATGGAGAGCTTGAACGGGGTTGGGAGACTGGTAATCTGTGTTCATGGTATCACATACTATAAGAATCATTAAGCCGTTAAGGTCACACTGACAGAGTAGAGGGGTTAAGGTTCTGGTGAAGGGTGTGTCTGCATAAATAATGGTTACAACTAGACTAGGTAACCTGGGCAACTCCTGATACCAAAGGCAGGTCATATTCTCACTACGGCTCTGTTACCAGATGATTAAGGCTGAGCCCATAGGAATTAATTTACATTGCAGAGAGCCTTTGGAAATGCTCAGTTGAAAGTTTTAATGAAGCAAAAGAGATAGTTGAACTAAGAAAAATAGTTCAAGATAGAAAGAAGGCTCTGATACTTGAAAGATTATATGAAAAATCAAAATGCATTATTTAAAAGGGAAAAAAGGATTAGCAAAAGTTGGTATTTAATTTTCTTCTTTCTTTTCCACAGGACACTTGTAAAATGAAATACAACATTTAGGCATAGGTGGTGTCTTAGTCTGTTTAGCCTGCTATGACAAAAATATCATAGACTGTGTGGCTTATAAACAACAGAAGTTTATTTCTGTTGCATTGGCAGATCATTGCATTGGCAGATTTGGTGTCTAATGAGGCTCCTGGTTCAGAGACAGCTACCTTCTGGCTATATCCTCATGTGGCAGAAGGGGCATGAAAACTCTCTGAGGACTCTTTTTTAACAATTTCTTGAGTACTTCCTATTTTATTTATTTATTGATTGATTTTGTTTATTTTATTTTTGGTTGCACTGGGTCTTCGTTGCTGCACTGTGCGTGGGCTTTCTTTAGTTGTAGCGAGTGGAGGCTACTCTTTGTTGTGGTGCAGGGGCTTCTCATTGTGGTGGCTTCTCTTGTTGTGAAGCATGGGCTCTAGGTACATGGGCTTCAGTAGTTGTGGCACGCGGGCTCAGTAGTTGTGGCTCGCGGGCTCTAAAGCACAGGCTCAGTGGTTGTGGTGCACGCGGCATGTGGGATCTTCCCGGACCAGGGCTCTAACCCGTGTCCCCTACATTGGCAGGGAGATTCTTAACCACTGTGTCACCAGGGAAGCCCTGGGGGCCTCTTTTATAAGGGGACTAATCCCGTTCATGAGGTCTCTGTCCTGATGACCTCTTCACCTCCCACAAGCCCCTCCTTCAAATACCATCACTTTGGGATATGAATTTTGAGGGAACACAAATATTCAGCCTATAGCAGGTGGTTATGGGCATCTTTTTTGTCAGTGCTTTATCTTTGTGTTTTGGGTCCTCACCACCACCACCATCACCAAGTCATCATGTTGTACACCTCCTGATGTACAATGCTGGACACGTTTGGGTACACTAATAGACATAAGGCCCAATTCCTGTTCTTGAAGAGGAAATGGGATGTGTAGGGAAGACAGTAAAGGAACTAACATTTATTTAGCACTTTCTATGTGCCATCCATTTATATCAAGTATATACCATGAGGAAAGACTGAAAAATACTGCTATCTTGACAGCTGGCATTGCCAAAGAGTTATTTTAGGAAGAGAAGAGTCATTGTTTAAAAAACTTTGTTAGACTATTTTGGTGGTGGAAAGTGAGGCTTGGTGACCTGGTATGAAGAACACTGTGCTGTAAGGAGATGGCAAAAGTGGAAATTAAATATTTTGGGAGGAGGGAAACAGAGTCAGGTATGGTGCCCCACATTGCTTGCTTCTGGAATGAAATATAGCTGAGTTTGATTGGCTTAATCCTGGCTCCATGCTAATATTTGCTTATACTCAAACTTCCTAAGCAAGGAGGGCTAGGAAAGGGAGTTTTGAGTTCTAGCTTAGAGAGGTAAGAGTCATAATTTAGGGCATTCTTCAAACATGTGAAAACTGTTCAGAAGATGCTGGGAGAGCCAAAATATTATGGGCCCACTATAAATAGAAATCCTCTTTTGAATCTATTTCCATCTCTCCTTTCTTGATTACAGAGACCCATGAAAAATAGTGCCTAGGGTCACTGTGTACAGAAGTACTAGCTGTGTACTGCATGACTCCTCAGGGTGTGCCATTCATGAAGACTCTGATGTGAATGGTTCCTTTAGAGTCATGCAACTTGGAAGCCCTAAAAGTGTCCCTTGCATTTACAATGCTAATTAATATGAAAAGGCATTATGGAATGGTTACTGTGATTCAGATACCATCCTGCTGCAGGGCAATGGAATTGTCCAGAGCATGGACTTTGAGGCCTTGGCTTTCAATTTCACTTCTGCCACTTATCAGTTGTGTGGCCATGGACAAGTTATCTAAACTCTCAGAATCTTACTTTCTTCGTCTGTAAAATGGAATTACCGATATTTACCTCAACGTGTTGTTATGTAAGCTTGGTCCAGGATGAGCATGTGGAAAATGGTAGCTATAATTATGATTTACAAGCATTATCTCATTTAATTCCCATTACAGTCTTATAATTTAGTTCTAATTCATGGGGAAACTGAGGTTCAGAGGACATAAGACTTATGCAAGATAAGATATCTGTAGGGTGGCAGAGCATGAATTCACACTCGTATTTGGGAACCTGTGCTCATTCTATACTGACAACTTGGTTTTTACCTATTTCCAAGGATAAATCTTCAATCCAAAGTCCTTTCCTCCGATCCTCTCTTGCCACGTCCAACATAAATATTAATGCATCTACCATCTGCCATTATGTAAAAGCACTTGGTCAAATCTCTTTTAGCAAATGAAGTAAAATTGCCTTTTGTTTGGTTTAGTGTATGTGTGTGTATTATGCTTTCTTGTGACTATCCAGTCTGTTTTTGAAGTGGAGTCTTGGTTACCTAGGGAACTGGAATACAGTACTGGTAAATGTTTTTATTTTTAATGAGATGCAAGTTCAAAGTGGCTAGAATTGTTGGCTGAATTTCAAATGGTAACCTCTGTATTGACTGGAAAGTAACACAATTTTACTTTTTTTACATAAAAATAAAATTAAAGGTGGGAGAAAATTAAAGGAGTTGATGAGAGTTGGTGAAAAATGAGAATCTTTAAGTTGCAGACATTCTGCTTGCAGTTCAAAGTTAGCTAATTAATATCTTTATTTTAGACTGTATAATTTGCACAGTTTTTTTTACTTTGGGAAAAGTTTTATATATTTTGAATGGGAATAAGTTTCACATGCCATGTTATAGGAGCTATGTAGGCATTAATGGTTTTAAGTTCCTTTCTGGTATGGTATTATATAACATCTATGGGATCTTGCTTCTCGCTATACTTTTGTTTCTTTTTAAAGAAGCCTGGGCTTAGTTCACAAAATAACTTAGTTCACAAAACTCTTACAACACATGAACTATCATTATAAAAATAAGTGAAATTAAAAATGAAGTAAAAATTACCCCGAGTCCCTTTCTCTGCCTCAGGGACTACAACTTGTAAAGACAAGGTGATGGCAGAGAGATCCAACCTGAAGTGACAGAGGATTTGGGGAACTAAAGGCATAAATCAAAACAATGTTTGTTTAAGAAATCTGAGGCCCCTCTGCCAAAGAGCGTACCACGAGTGCCAGCCTGGAGGTCTGGAGGATGGAAATATAAGGACTTAGAATGAAAAGTTTTGAGCCAGGTAATGACTCAAAAGTTATGAGCCTGAATTGCAATTGAATGAGGGGTAAGTTAGATGCTGTTTGTGTTTTACTTTAGTGGTGGCAGGTGATCAAAACTTGGATTGGTCAGCCTACGTTAAGAGGCCACTGTTGGGGCAAACAAGTCCTCACAGAGTGTGTATGTCAGTTTTGCCATATTTTCTCTTCATCTTTTATATTAATCAGGATTAAGTTTGGCCACGAGGGACTGTCTTCATCTGGCTTCCTAAAAGCAGAGCCTGAGAATATGGAGCCAAGGGGAGGTATGTACAACAGTCCAGGGCTGAGGCTGGAGTTGAGAGTGAAGTGTATAACTACCGATGTGTTAATTTAATGGGTCTGGGCAGAGAGATAATCAGTTATGTGGTAGGAATCAGAGACTCCAAAATAGAGCAAGCAGGATGGGAAAAAAAGGCAGGAGGTGCTGGCTGTAACCACAGACATTTCCTAAAGTGCTTGTTGCTGGTCTGTTAGAGCTAGAGAAGATGTTCTTACAGGCACTCATCCATTTAGACGAATTGGACTTTGAAGGGTAGATAGGTTCAGATGGAGTGATGTAGGGGAGGGTAGTTCAGTGGACATGTGCTCAAGATGAGCCAATATGGGAGGATTGGTTGAAATATTTCATAGATCTCTTGAACCCATTCCCCTTAGCTGTGTGACATCAACATTATGCCATTTAAGATTTACTTTTGGAGTACATCTGGGCCTTTTCAGTTGAGCCATACTGAGACAAGAAAGCCAGCTGTTGCTGATGCCATGAGTTAGTTGGGTAGTCATTGTTCTAAAGTGCCTCCTTTACACTCATAATAATATTATTCCATGACTGGTGTTGAGATAGCAAAACAAAGTGGCTTTGGCCTGTCCTATAAAGACATTCAGACTGAAAAGATGAAGAACTTTCCAGGAAGTTCACTGAAAGGCAAAATATTTTCAACCTGAAGTGGGCAGTGGCAGTTCACCAACTGAGCAAGCGCAGAAGAAAGAAAAAGTGTGCAAAGGTCAGCAGTTAGAGGAGACGGGCAAGGCAACCTTCTAAGAACTAGTCATCAGAGCAGGAAAGTGAGTAATGCAATAAAGAGGCACAGAATAAGCATAACGGGGGAGTGTGAGTCTGCCACAGCCCACAAAGAGGACTGAAGGGGACGAGGACAGAAGAGAGAGGCAGCAGTCAGACACCGACCAGCCATGCCCAGAGGGAGTGCGTGTGGACCAGCCCATAGTGGGAGGGGGAACTGGTGGTCAAAACTAAGGACACAGGTGGTTCCTGTGTGTATAACAAGTATTTTATCTTGTTTGAGGTTAACAAAATCATTTAGTCTGTATAATGTGTTATTATCAAGCATGTTCCTTTCTAAAAATTACTAGCTCCAGTAGAGAATACAAACAGGTTAGCGAAATGCTTCAATTTGGGTGGTGAACAGCCACCTGTTCCCTGGATTCATGCCCAGACTGGACAGTTTCTCCTAATTCTAGTATACCTATATCCTTATTTTCTGATAGGAAAAAAAAGGGCTTTGGGTACTTACTTGTATATTTGAAATAAGAGATCTTTCATGTAATGGAGTTTTGTATAAGTGTAGACAAGCTGCCTACTCTCAAAAACACTTCACTTTCCAAGTGCAGAAAGGTGTAAATTTAATGAAAAATTTCTACAAATAAATCACTCCAAATACACTCGCTGATCTATGAATATGCAGTGCTGTCAAGAACAAATAGAAATGGACTAAAATGTTTATATGGACCTGTAAATTCTTCACATTTGAAAAATATGACCAAGGACATTAAAATATTCATAGAGGCCCCTTTTCAAAAGAATTGACTTAAGACTTTTTCTGCCTGCAACAGACTGTATTTAATTGTTAGGAGGAGGACTAGAAAAATCGATTTGTTTGTCCCTCACAACAGAGCGAAGGCTAATGCTCTGCTGGAGGGCAGCGCACTTTTAAGCCCGTTCTGAGCAAATTGCTGGTACATTATAAATCTTCTGGAGGCGCTGAATTATAAGATTTAAAAGAGCAGGCATGCATAGTTGTCAAGTAAATTGTTTATAATATAGTTATAGTTACATATGGTGCTATTTGATAATCTAAAAAGCATGGCATGGAAGCATAAAAATGCATCTTTGAATAAGATGCCAAGGAGAGAAAACCTTGACATTACTGGCTTTAATATTTCTGTTTTTTTCACTATTTCTGAGTGACCCTGGAAATCCACAGAATGTAATCCTTTGACATTCTGCTGAGGCACATGTAGCGTGGAGCTTATTTTAGTCACAGAATTTACATTGATGACTTTGTAAATTCTTTTTTTTCTGTCCCTATAGAATCTTTATAAATTGGCAGGAGGTCAGTTGAAAAATTTCACTAATAGTTACTGCATTTTTACAGGAGTAATTGTATGCTGTAATGACATTTTTAAATACTTCTCATGGATGTTAATGGTTGTCATATGAATAAAGGTAGTGTTAGAAACATGTTTCCCTGTATGATAGGAATTCTGAGAGGGAACAGAACCTGATAACTATGAATTGTTAGTGCACACATGTGGGTGGTCCAGGAGTGGCGATAAAGAAGTTATGTACAGCTATAGCTGTTCTCTGCTTTTGCTTTTATGTTTAATTCTTAAAGAAGAAAAATTATTTCAAGGAGATAGGAAGGTCAAAAATATAGGTCAAGTTCAAAGAGCAAGGCAAGGACTGAGAGCAGTTAGTAGCCCAGAGAGTAAGAGCATGGAGGACAAGGACCGAAGAATGGGCAGAGGTTCTCTGTAGCAAATACAAGCAGGTAAAAGAAGGAGGAAGACAGCGGGTTGGTCATACTGCCTGGAATAGAAATCTCTAGTTTTCTTAATAGGTGGCTGTCCAATCTCTTTTTTGAATCGTGCCTTAGAGATGGGACATTCTATTTCGGGGGTGTTCTAACTTTCTAAAAGTTATCTATTATATATTGAACACAAATCTTCAGTTTCATTTTATCCCTTGGTATTAGATAATTTCCAGATACTTCACAATTCTTCCTTTTAATAAATATTTACTGAGGACCTGCTATGTGTAGGCACTGTTATTGGTGCTAGATATACAGTGTTAACAGGACAGTCAAGGTCTGAAGAACGGAGCTTACATTTTAGTGAGGGCAGACAAAACTATGCGAGTAGTGAACACAAATAAATCAAAGTGACAAGTATTGTGCAGAGAATTAAATAGGGTGACATCCTATGGAGTGACTGGGAGGCCAAACGAGACTTCCCTGCAAGGTAACTAGCAAGCTATGCAAAGATTGGAGGGGTCAGGTCTAGCCAGCGTTTAACTCTAGGGAACGGCATGCAAAAGACAAAACGTGCTCAAGGACTTCAGTGTGTGTTAGAGGAGCTTAACTAAGGCTTTTGTGGCAAAGTATAGTGTATGAGGAAAAGAGTAGCCCAAGACGTGGGTGGAAAGGAAAGCAAGGGGCAGATCACCCAGGACTTTGTGAGCTGGGAAAGAAGTTGGTTTTTATTTTAATTGTGATTGGAAAGTCATTAGAAGTTTTCGACAGGCAAAGGGACCATGTTATGTACATTATAAAAGGACCACTCTGGCTGCTGGGTTGAGAATAGATGGTGGGGAAGCCACAGCAGAATAAAGGCGATACCAGGGGGCTATAGTGATAGTTCTGGTGATGGTGGCTTGGAGTGGGATGGTAGTGATGGGAGGGAGCGAAATTAGCATATTAGAAATACGTTTTGGAGGACTTGATGGATAGATTGGATATTGAATGTAAGGAAAGACAGGAGTCAAGGAAGACGTTTAAGTCTTTGGCTTGCACAATGGATGATGTTTCTGTTCCTTAAAGGGGCACACATATTGTCGTTTGTTTCTCTGTGTTAAAATATTCCAAGCGATATGGTTTACAAATGTATTTGACATATCAGATGAAGGGTAATTAAAAAGGAAGATGTTTACCATTATAGAGTTTATTCTATTTTTGTTAGAGTCCAAAAACATACACCTATCCTAAATTTATTTAACTAAAATTTTAAACACATTTTAGAATCTAAAGTAGCTGTTAAAGGGCTTCCCTGGTGGCACAGTGGTTGAGAGTCCACCTACCAGTGCAGGGGACACGGGTTCGTGCCCCGGTCTGCGAGGATCCCACGTGCCACGGAGCAGCTGGGCCCGTGAGCCATGGCCGCTGAGCCTGCGCGTCCGGAGCCTGTGCTCCGCAACGGGAGAGGCCACAACAGTGAGAGGCCCGCATACCACAAAAATAAATAAATAAATAAAGTAGCTGTTAGAGACAAGATGTTTATAGAATGCATTAGTATTTTCTTGATATTGTGACCTCATAGGCAGTGTTTAACAAAGAAAAAAATTACACATTTTAAAAGTTATATAATAATGTAAAAATTATGAAAAAATAAGTGGCAAAAGAAAAACATCTTGGGAAAATACTTCGATAGATAAAACTGATAAGAGATTAATATTCTTAATTTCTAATGATTCTTACAAGTCCAAAAAAACTCCTGTGGCTCCTCGGGCGCATGCGTGCGCATGGCATTCTGGGAAGGCGTCCGCCCGGAAGCCGTCTTATTCGGCTCCTCTTCCGAAGAGCCGTTTCGGCCCGCGTGAAGGCCCGAGGTGGTGGTGGAGGTGTCACCGGCGTTTACTTTGGCCGGTCCCGGGGCTGGTGGGAGCAGCCGCCCGAGAAAAGCACCATGATTTTGACCGCAGAATTTTTGGATGAGTTAATCGGCTGGGACCGAAATCTCGCCCCGGCAAGAAGCGCAGCATCGCACGGTGGAACCACCAGAGGGTTTGTAAGTATTACTTCTGTGGTTATTGTCCTGCGGAATTGTTCTTTTAAAAAAAACAAAGAAATCCTGACAAACTCCTTATTAGGAATATGAGCACAGAACGTGAAAAGGCAGTTCGCAAAAGGTCAACAGCACGAGAGAAAGTTCAATCACACCAGTAATCAAATCATTCAGTAATTAAAATAATAATGAGAAAATATTATAGTGGATAAGAGCACAAACTCTGGAACCGGAATTCCTGAGTTTGAAGACCTAGCTCTAACACTTACTAACTGGCTAACTTCGGGCAAGTAACTTAATCCATATTTGCTTGAGTTACCTTACCTGTAAGATGGGGTCATAGTAGTGTCTATCTCAAGGTTGTTTTGCATAGTAAATGGGTGTTAATAGAGGTATATTGCTTAGAACAGTTCCTAGGATGCAGTAATGGCTCTGTGAGGTTTTAGAAGTTCTTCTCCTTATTAATGTCTTGTTATAACCTTGTGTCTAATTATTGTTAAATATTGATAAAATGACAATACTTAATATTGGCTAGGTGGGGAAAATGGGTGTTTTCATACACTGTAGATGAGACTATAAGTTGGTCCATTATTTTTGGAAAGAAGTTTTCCAATATGTCTCAAAAGTCTAAAAATAAATAACGTCTTTACTAAAGAAATTCTACTTTTGGGAACTCAGTCAATGGTCTCTGAAATTATGTGTTCATACTTATAATGGTAAAAAATTAGAAACAGGTAAAGAAGTGATTTGAATATATACATTTAATTTCACTCACTCAACTTCATTAAAACTACAATAAAAAGGTTATATTTTATTTAGGTAAAATTCACACATACAGAAATATATATATTTTAAAGTGTATAATTTGATGAGTTTTGAGAAATTATATATTACCTGTGCTACCAATCTCTAAATCAAAAACATTCCCATTCCCCTGGAAAGTTCTTTTATGCCCAATTCCAGTCAATTCCCACCTCCATAGGCTATACTTTTCACATTTCTTTCACCATAGATTAGTTTTGCTTGTTCTTGGAATTCATATAAATGGAATCATGCAGTATGGATTCTTTTGTGTCTGGCTTCTTTCATTCACTATAATTCGGAAAAACCTGTTCATATTGTTATACTAACATTTACTCTTTATTCTTATACCCTCTGTTTCTTCATTGCTGAATAGTGTTCCATTTTTTGACTATACTAGAATTTATTTCCCTATTGGTGATGTTTTTGTTGTTTTTGACTATCATGAGTAATGTTATGAACTCTTCTGTGCAAGACTTTTTGTGGTCATGGTTGTCATTTCTCTTGGGTAAATTCTTAGGAATCAGAGTGCTGGGTCATAGCATAAGTGTATGTTTAATGTTATAATAAGCTGCTAAACACTTCTGTAAAGTGATTGTACGATTTTATACTTTCACCAGCATGTATGTTGTCTAATGTGCATTGCTCCATTTCTTTGCTAACGTTTGGTATTGTCAGTTTTTAAATTTAAGCCATTCTATTCGGTGTGAAGGGGTATCTAACTGTAGTTGTATTTTTCATTTCCCTGCTGACTGGTGATGCTGAGTACCTTTTCATGTGCTAATTGGCCATTTACACATCTTCTTTAGTGAAGTATTTATTCAGGACTTTTGCCCAAGGTTGTAAAGTTACTCTCCAGAATTTTTTTCTGGTAAGCCTTATGGTTTTAGAGTACAGGTATACCTCATTTTATTGCATTTCAATTTGTTGCACTTTGCAGATTTTGCATTTTTTACAAATTGAAGGTTTGTGGCAATACTTCATTGAGTAAGTCTATCAGCATCATTTTTCCAACAGCATTTGCTCATTTCCTGTCTCTGTGTCACATTTTGGTAATTCTCATGAAATTTCAAACTTTTTTATTATTGTTATATTTGTTATAGTGATCTGTGATCAGTGATCTTCAATGTTACTATTGTAATTGTTTTGGGGCATCATAAACTACACCCATGGAAGATGGCAAATTTAGTGTATAAATGTGTATGTTCTGACAGCTCCACTCACTGCCATTTGCCTGTCTCTCCCCTTCTCCTTGGGCATCTCCTGCAGTGGTCTGGAACTGAACCTGCAGTATCTCTGAGGTGTACCTATATACATTTAGGTTTATCATCTGTTTCAAATTAATTTTTGTGTATGATGTGAGATAGAGGTTGAGGTTCATATTTTCCTTAGTTTTTCCTAGTTGTTTCAGCTCAATTTATTGAAAAGACTTTTCTTTCCCCATTGTTATCTTGGTGTCTTTATTGAAATTCAGTGAAATGTACATGTACAGTTCTTTTCTAAACTCTACATTATGTTACGTTAATCTCTTTATCCATTCTTATACTAAAGCTACAGTCTCGGTTACTGCAACTTTATAATAAGTCTTGAAATCAGTTTTGTGAATGGTCCACAGTTTCTTCTTTAAAATTGTGCTGACTATTCTAGATCCTTTGAATTTGTGTATAAATTTTATTAAAATTTTTTTTTTATTTTTAAAATTTTTATGGGAATATAGCTGCTTTACAATGTTGTGTTAGTTTCTACTGCACAGCAAAGTGAATCAGCTATACGTGTACATATATCCCCTCTTTTTTGGATTTCCTTCTCATTTAGGTCACCACAGAGCACGGGGTAGAGTTCCCTGAGCTATATAGTAGGTTTTCATTAGTTATCTATTTTATACACAGTATCAATAGTGTATATATGTCAATCCCAATCCCCCAATTCATCCCACCCCCTTTACCCTTTGGTATCCATACGTTTGTTCTCTATGTCTGTGGCGCTATTTCTGCTTTGTAAATAAGATCGTGTATACCAATTTTTTCAGATTCCACATATATATGTTAATATACAGTATTTAGTTTTCTCTTTCTGACTTACTTCACTATGTATGACAGTCTCCAGGTCCATCCATGTCTCTACAATTAACTCCTCTCCAATTTAACTCCTTTTTATGGTTGAGTAATATTCCATTGTATTGTATATATGTACCACATCTTCTTTTTCCATTCCTCTGTTGATGGACATTTTAGGTTGTTTCCATGTCCTGGCTATTGTAAATAGCACTGCAGTGAGCATTGGGATGCATGTGTCTTTTTGAATTATGATTTTCTCTGGGTATATGCCCAGTAGTGGGATTGCTGGGTCCCATGGTACTTCTATTTTTAGTTTTTTAAGGAACCTCCATACTGTTTTCCATGGTGGCTGTATCAATTTACATTCCACCAACAGTGAAAGAGGGTTCTCTTTTCTCCACACCCTTTCCAGCATTTATTGTTTGTAGATTTTGTGATGATGGCCATTCTGACCAGTGTGAGGTGATACCTCATTGTAGTTTTAATTTGTCTTACTCTAATGATTAGAGATGTTGAGAATCTTTTCATGTGTTTGTTGGCAATATGTGTATCTTCTTTGGAGAAATGTCTAGTTAGGTCTTCTGCCCATTTTTGGATTGGGTTGTTTGTTTTTCTGATATTGAGCTGCATGAGCTGTTTGTATATTTAGGGGATTAATCCTTTGTCAGTTGATTTCATTTGCAAATATTTTCTCCCATTCTGAGGGTAGTCTTTTGGTCTTGTTTATGGTTTCCTTTGCTGTGCAAAAGCTTTTAAGTTTCATTAGGTCCAATTTGTTTATTTTTGTTTTTATTCTCATTACTCTAGGAGGTGGGCCAAAAAAGATTTTGCTGCAATTTATGTCATAGAGTGTTCTGCCTATGTTTTCCCCTAAGAGTTTGATAGTGTCTGGCCTTACATTTAGGTCTTTAATCCATTTTGAGTGTATTTTTGCATATGGTGTTAGGTAGTATTCTAATTTCATTCTTTTACATGTAGCTGTCCAGTTTTCCCAGCACCACTTATTGAAGAGGCTGTCTTTGCTCCACTGTATATTTTGGCCTCCTTTGTCTAGATTAGGTGACCATAAGTGTGTGGGTTTATCTCTGGGCTTTCTATCCTGTTCCACTGATCTGTATTTCTCTTTTTGTGCCAGTACCATACTGTCTTGATTACAGTAGCTTTGTAGTATAGTCTGAAGTCAGGGAGACTGATTCCTCCAGCTCCGTTTTTTTTTCTCAAGATTTCTTTTGCTATTTGAGGTCTTCTGTGTATCCATGCAAATTGTAAAATTTTTTGTTCTAGTTCTGTGAAAAATGCCATTGGTAGTTTGATAGGGATTGCATTGAATCTGTAGATTGCTTTGGGTAGTATAGTCATTTTCACAATGTTGATTCTTCCAGTCCAAGAACATGGTATATCTCTTTACCTGTTTGTGTTGTCTTTGATTTCTTTCATCAGTGTCTTATAGTTTTCTGTGTACAGGTCTTTTACCTCCTTAAGTAGGTTTATTCCTAGGTATTTTATTCTTTTTGTTGCAGTGGTAAATGAGATTGTTTCCTTAATTTCTCTTTCTGATCTTTCATTGTTAGTGTATAGGAATGCAAGAGATTTCTGTGTATTAATTTTGTATCCTGTGACTTTACCAAATTCATTGTTTAGCTCTAGTAGTTTTCTGGGCCTGCTGTGTACTCTTGATTCATAAAAGGTTGCTTGAGTGGACACTAAGCTGGATACAGTACCTGATCTCCTGCTTGTTTTTAATTAGGAATCAGGTAATATTGAAGTGTGATCATAGATTATAAAGAATTAAATTATTTTGCAAGCTTTTGCTATTCTATAGTCAAAATAAATCTGGTTTTTAGCCCTTTGTTTCTGGATAGAATAGTTTCTTTGTTGTAGAATAATTTATTAATCTGGAGTTGGTTTGTATTAAAACTGTTCTAATGTGATTATTACTGTCTAGAGAGGAGGGTAAGATAGTGAGATAAGGATATGTTGAGATATAAATAAGTTGAAGAAAAAAAATAAGTTGAAGGATAATATGTGATAGTGAAGTGAAAAGGATATTTGGTTGAATTTTAAAAACATGTTAAATGACTTGAGGCATTATTCAGATTAAGAAAACCAGGTAGGTTTAAGAAGTTCAGAGAGCAAAAGCTTCTAATTACAGAAATATATCTACTGAAATAATGCTAATTTTTAAATAAATTAGGGTGCAAAGAAAGGGACTGCCTTGGTTTTAGCTTCACAGATAAATTAGCAGATATAGTAATTGATTAGTTTGACACTTATTAACTCATTCTTTTTTTAGAAAATAAACTTATTTATTTTATTTATTTATTTTTGGCTGCTTGGGTCTTTGTTGCTGTGCGTAGGCTTTCTCTCTAGCTGTGGTGAGCAGGGGCTACTCTTTGTTGCAGTGTGCAGGCTTTTCATTGTGGTGGCTTCTCTTGTTGCAGAGCATGGGCTCTAGGTGCATGGGCTTCAGTAGTTGTGGCACGTGGGCTCAGTAGTTGTGGCTCGTGGGCTCTAGAGCGCCAGCTCAGTAGTTGTGACCCACAGGCTTAGTTGCTCCTTGGCATGTGGGATCTTCTGGGACCAGGGCTCAACCTGTGTCCCCTGCATTGGCAGGTGGATTGTTAACCACTGTGCCACCAGGGAAGTCCCTCATTCACTCATTCTTAACCAATCAGGTTGACATATTCTTTAGTCATATTTATGTTTAGTTTTTAGTTTTTAAATGGAAATAATCCATTCACCATACAACTGAGACAATATAAGTGCCCAGTCCCTGCAACTGTCCTCCATTCCCATCTTTCAGACTCAGGCATGCCACCCTCTTGCTTTGTCTGGCTCTTTAATATTTGGATTAATATACTCAGGCTGTCCTTTTTTGATACTTTGTTTAGACTTCCTAGCATATTGGGCTACCCTGTTGGACCGTTTAAAATGTATATTTATTCATTTAATTTTGGTTATTGCAAAAAGAAATGAGAAAATAGGTAGAAGTGTAAAGAATGATACAAGGACCAATTGTAACCCCAGCTATGTAAAATAATTACCAATGTCAAATAATTACTAATATTTTACTGTATTTCATCAAATCTAAGACACCATTGACTAGAACTTCCAGTATTTTACCACTGTGAAAGGAGAAATGCTGTCACACTATGACATACTACTTTCTTTCCTATTAAAAAGTTTATGCTTGTTGGAAAAATTCTTTTAGACTTGTTTAGATATAGACTTCTATTATGGACGGCTTTACAGCATATCTCAAAAAGAAAATATAAGAAAAACAAGTTGCTTAAAGTAGTTCTAAAACCTCTTCACATTTAGAGTCCAACAGTTCCATGTCACTTTTTGATTCAGAGTTGTCTATGTCTGTGTTTTTCCTAATGGTTTTATCCTCTGTGCTATCAAAAACATTGATGATGCAATTTGCTTAAAAGAGAGTTCTCCAAGAGAACTTGCAAAGAGATGTCTCCAAGATTTTCATCCAACCTCATCTACTTACCCCTTCTTTTTAGTATTGAAACTGTCTTCTCACCAGTTTGAGGTGAGCACATGGTGGCCCAGTTAGAGACATTTCTGAGACTCCCTGGTAGTTTAGTGCTATGGCCTGAATGTCTGTGTCCCTCCAAAATTCATGTTGAAATCCTGACCCCCAAGGTGATGGTGTTAGTAGGTGAGGCCTTTGGTAGGTGATTAGGTCATGATGGTGGAACTCTCTTGAATGGGATTATTGCCCGTATAAAAGAGATCCCCACAGAACTCCCTAACCCTTCTGCCATGTGAGGACACAAGGAGAATTCTCTGCAAACAAGAAGAGGGGCTTCATTCCACCATGTGGGTCCTACCATCTTGGACTTCCAGTATCCAGAACTGCGAGAAATAAATTTCTAACATTTGTAAGCTATCCAGTCTGTGGTATTTTGTTATAGCAGCCTGAGCTGACTAAGAAACTTGTTATGACCATGTTCTGACTAGTAGGATAAGAGAAGTGGTGTGTGCAACTTCTAGTTCAAATCCTTAAAAGGAAGCTGCTTACCTTCCACTTTCTTTTTCACCCTCTCCTTGGGATGAAAAGCAGACATGGTGATAGTGAGTCAGCTTTAATCATGTAGAAGAAGATACCCTGGGGATAGTGGAACAACTAGATAGAAAGATCTGGATTTTTAGATTAATGTGTAGAGTAGAGCTGCCTACCTGCAAAGTGTGAACAGCAGCTCTCATGGAAGGGAAAAATAAACCTTCCATCTTGTTTAAACGTGTTATTGTCAGAGCAGCCAAATTAATGTTCATGTTATATATACTGTTTTTTAAATTCCTTTTAAAATTTACTATCATATTGAAAAATACTTTTATTTATTATTAGAATTTTTAACGGCTAATATTCAAGGTACAGATATGTTATTATTTATATAACTAAACTCCTATCATTGGGCATTTAGGTTGTTCCAGTTTTTCTCTATTGTTAATAATAGTGGAATGAACATTCTACTGCTATAAATCTTACGGTAAACACACACACACGTGTATGTATATGTGTATATGTGCACACACAGACATCTCTGATTGTTTCCCTAAAATAAATTCCTATAAATAGAATTACTTGGTCAAAGGCCTTTCACATTTTTAAGATTCATTATCAAATTGACTGCCAGTATTTCTGCATTAATTTACCCTACCACTATAGATTGTACCATTAATTTACCCTACCACCATTCTCTCTCTATATATACATATTCTCTACATTTGTAAAAATGTTTTTGAGGTATAATTTGCACAGAATAAGTCTATGGATCTTAAGTGCTCAGTTCCATAAGTTTTAATATCATGTAACTGCCATACGCAAAAAAGGTATAGAACATTTCCATTACCTAGAAAGTTATATTGTGCCCCTTTCCTTAATCCCTATCTTGCAGAGGCAAGTACTGTTTTGACTTCTAATTTTGCCTGTTTTTGAACTTGATATAGATGGAATCATACAGTAGGTATTCTTTTGTTTCTAGCTTCTTTGCTTTCATTTTTGAGATTCATCCATGTTGTTACAAATATCAGTAGTGTTCTGTTGTATGATGTTGCTACATTGAAAAAAAATATGCTCGCCAGTTGATAAATATTTGTGTTTTTTCCAGGTTTGGGTAAAGAATATGACTTTTTGTGAATGTATGTTTTTCATTTAGTTTGTCTTGAGTAAATACCTAAAGTGGGATTGCTGGGTCATAAGGTAGATGCGTATTTAACTTTTAAGGAAATTGACATGTAGCTCTCAAAAGTGGTTGTACAACTTTATGCTTCCACCAGCAGCAATGTGTGAGAGTTCTAGATGCTTGTTTTCCTGGCAAACAATTGTATTGTCAGTCTTTTAGATTTTAGCCATTCACGTGGCTATGAGAATGTTAACTTTTGTTTTCCTTTTGACTAAGGATGTTGAGCTCCTTTGTATATGCTTATTGGCTATTCATTTATCTTCTGTAAAGGATTTGTTCATGTCTTTTGTCCATTTTTACAAATTGAGTTTTCTTTTTTTTTTTTTTTTTTTTGCGGTACGCGGGCCTCTCCCTGTTGTGGCCTCTCCCGTTGCGGAGCACAGGCTCTGGATGCGCAGGCTCAGCGGCCATGGCTTACGGGCCCAGCCGCTCCACGGCATATGAGATCCTCCCGGACCGGGGCACGAACCCGCATACCCTGCATCGGCAGGCGGACTCTCAACCACTGTGCCACCAGGGAGGCCCTGAGTTTTCTTTTAATTATTGATTTATAGGAGTTCTTTATATGTTTTGGACACAAATTCTTTATCAGATATATGTGTTGTGAATTTTATTTTCTAGAGTGTAATTTTATAAGCAGAAATTTTAATTAGGAAAAAATATATCAATTTTTTTCTTTTGTACTTAGTTGTTTCTTGTGTATTCTGTGAAATTTTTACCTACTACAAGGTTACAAAGACATTATCCTATGTTTTCTTCTAGGCTCTCTGGTTCTGATTTTTCCAATACAGTTTATGATTGGTCTCAAGTTAACTCTGTTATTGGAATGAGGTAGGTTTCAGGTTCAGTTATTTTCTGTTTTTTGCCAATATGATAAGTATATATGATAAGTATATATTTTATTATTGTTCTATGCCCTAATGAACTCTTGACTTTGAATATTTTCCCAAGTTTCCATGTTCCTACAATTTTGAGTAAGAGCTATTCCAGTAGCCAACCCTGAAGGGCTAACTTTTTGACTTCAGTAAAAAAATCTTATTTTTTTTTTGAGAGATGTGAAATTACCTTAGCAGGACTGATCTAGTGACATCTTTGTCAGTCAAGATTAGAAAATACCCAGAATAATTATTGGCAACCATCAGTCTACTTTAAATTAGTTAGGATTTAGACTGATTTATGAAACATTAAGATGGCCATATTTCTATGATGTTGCTCAACTGGAAGAGGTTGAATTGTTCAACATGGGTTAACACATAGGAAATGACTAATTATACCAAATACTTAGAATAGTATAATAACTGTTATATCAGTAAAACATGAGCTCTGCTTCCTAGGGAAATAAAAGAAACTGGTTTTAAATATGTTTGATATAAAAGAGAACAGAGAATACATTTCAAGGAAGCAGCTTATGCTGATAAGTTAAATCAAATTGCTTTGGTGATTTTGCCCTTAGATTTTATGACCTACAGAAAAAAATAGGAGCCATGAACCTGATGTCGAAATTTGAGTTCCTCAGAGAAGGGTAAGTCTCAGCCCCACTGAGTTTTTCAGGGATTATCCTACACATAGATAGATGGGCTAGAGCTCTAAGGAGAGTAGAACATTCACATTCATTTTGGAGGGTTAATGTCTGAGAAAATTGACTAGCTAAACAGCTATAATAATTCCAATAGAGAGTACATTTACATTTTCTAATAATACAATTCATGTAATTCTTTATGTCCCATAAATCTTTTCCACAGACTTCCACATATTTGGCTTCCATAAACTCCATTACAACTATAAATTGAGCTCAAATCTTCCCTTCTGCTGATACTTTTCTATTAGTTAACCTCTTCCCATGACCTCTACTAGTGATGTTGTGTCATTTGAACTTAGAACCCTAAATAATTTTTATTCCATTCTCTCCATCTTCTTTTCTGACAAATGATAAGGCTTATTATTTAATTATCTAAAAATATTTCTCGCACATATTCTATTATTATAGTTTGTCTTTTGTAACTCCCCACATCTTAATTTCTTATTTTCTATTTGGTGACTAAAAAATAAGGCCAGACTCAATACAAAGGCAAGTAATTGCCACAGGAGAGCATTGTCATAATTTCCCCCAAGGAACTCCATCTTGTTAACTGTTTAAAATTGCTGAGAACATTTTTCTTAAGGGATTTAGCATTTATTTTTTCCAATACTTTTATGCTGCTAAAAAACTATTTTATATATTGAGTGAGTTCCAGTAATATCTTTGACAGCAGTTCTGTCAAAACACTTGAAAAGTATGTTCACTCATCGTGGAAATTTTGAAAGCCTCTGTCCCTTCAAAAATGTATGTTTTGCTTTGGAAGCTACGCAAAACAGCTTAAATTTTGCAACAGCATTGGGAGCAATCCTCAGAGAAAGCATTTTAGTTTTCTAATTAAAAAATACAGGACAGTGTTACAGGAACCAGTCTAGAAAACATCACTTTATCTAAAACAATTCTAATAACACCTTCTAGAAGGTTCTCTGCAACAGCAAAGATTTATTTTTCAGCATTGCCTTAACAATGTATCAGCAGCTTAAAGAATTGCAGTGCCATGAATGCAAGGCGTTGAAGATCCAAATCCTCTGAGTTGATCCTTTCTGACAGAGGAGAAAGGCCAATAAGCCAACCCCAAATGGTATAATCAGGAGAAGTGCATAATTAAAAGCCATCTGCATGTCTTGTGTGCCCCTTTCTGTATGTGAAATAGGGCCAGCACTATGTGAGTACTTAAAAGCTCCTTTCAAAAAATTTAAAATCCTTATTGAGAAGTTATCCTACAGTGCAGAGAATAAGACAAACCAAAGTATTCATGACCAGCCCCTCCCACTTCTTATTTTCTTACAATATGTGTGAGTGATTTACAACCAAATTAACATAATGCCATACCACCAACACTAGAAATGTTTATTGTAGATTTAAAAATATTCTATGTTTAATGAAAAGAAGTTAAGTCGTGGGAGCTAAGAAAATAACGTTGTTGTGCGTCTCCATCAAGATTACAGTCCAGAGTTCATTCTGGATTCCAGTGGAGGCTGTGCTCTACTCCCACAAACAAATGCTAGTTACTAAGCCCTCAGATTCAGAAGTTTTATTTTTTCTTCTTTAGGATGAACTTTCTAAGTAGGAATTTAATATGTTTTCTTTAGTAGAAATTAATTGGTAAAGGAGCCTATTCAGTAGTTCTTGTAAGAGGATTGAGTCATAACTAGGTGATGCTCCTTTTAATCCCATTTAATTTTAGAAGATTTGTTCATCCTACACAGATCATCAGTACCATCCAAGAACACATTTTCTTTCTGTGGTTCTATGGTTTAGGATGTTATATAAGGGAAATCTGAATTGTTATAGAGGGGAAATTGGTCTTCATGCCCTTATAAATCCCTTCTTTTTTCTTATTGGAATTTTTGAATTTTATTTTATTTATTTTTTTATACAGCAGGTTCCTGTTAGTCATCCATTTTGTACACATTAGTGTATACATGTCAATCCCAATCTCCCAATTCATCACACCACGACCATCACCACCCACCTGCTTTCCCCCCTTGGTGTCCATACATTTGTCCTCTACATCTCTGTCTCAATTTCTGCCCTGCAAACCAGTTCATCTGTACCATTTTTCTAGGTTCCACATATAAGCATTAATATAAGATATTTATTTTTCTCTTTCTGACTTACTTCACTCTGTATGACAGTCTCTAGATCCATCCACGTCTCAACAAATGACCCAATTTCGTTCCTTTTTATGGCTGAGTAATATTCCATTGTATATATGTACCACATCTTTATCCATTCCTCTGTCGATGGGCATTTAGGTTGCTTCCATGACCTGGCTATTGTAAATAGTGCTGCAGTGAATATTGGGGTGCATGGTCTTTTTGAATTATGGTTTTCTCTGGGTATATGCCCAGTTGTGAGATTGCTGGATCATATGGTATTTCTACTTTTAGTTTTTTAAGGAAACTCTATACTGTTCTCCATAATGGCTGTATCAATTTACATTCACACCAACAGTGCAAGAGGGTTCCCCTTTCTCCACACCCTCTCCAATATTTGTTGTTTGTAGATTTTCTGAGGATGCCCATTCTAACTGGTGTGAGGTGATACCTCATTGTAGTTTTGATTTGCATTTCTCTAATAATTAGTGATGTTGAGCAGCTTTTCATGTGCTTCTTGGCGATCAGTATGTGTTCTTTGGAGAAATGTCTATTTAGGTCTGCCCATTTTTGGATTGGGTTGTTTGTTTTTTTAATATTGAGCTGCATGAGCTGTTTATATATTTTGGAGATTAATGCTTTGTCCATTGATTCGTTTGCAAACATTTTCTCCCAATCTGAGGGTTGTCTTTTGGTCTTGTTTATGGTTTCCTTTGCTGTGCAAAAGCTTTAAATTTCATTAGGTCCCATTCGTTTATTTTTGTTTTTATTTCCATTACTCTAGGAGGTGGGTCAAAAAAGATCTTGCTGTGAGTTATGTCAAAGAGTGTTCTTCCTATGTTTTCTCCAAGAGTTTTATAGTGTGTGGTCTTACATTTAGGTCTCTAATCCATTTTGAGTGTATTTGTGTGTATGATGTTAGGGAGTGTTCTAATTTCATTCTTTCACATGTAGCTGTCCAGTTTTCCTGGCACCACTTATTGAAGAGACTGTCTTTTCTCCATTGCATATCCTTGCCTCCTTTGTCATAGATTGGCTAACCGTAGGTGGGTGGGTTTTACTTCTGGGCTTTCTCTCCTGTTCCATTGATCTATATTTCTGTTTTTGTGCCAGTACCATATTGTCTTGATTACTGTAGCTTTATAGCATAGTCTGAAGTCAAGGAGTCTGATTCCTCCAGCTCTGCTTTTTTCCCTCAAGACTGCTTTGGCTATTCAGGGTCTTTTGTGTCTCCATACAAATTTTAAGATTTTTTGTTCTAGTTCTCTGAATTCTCTGAAAAATGCCATTGGTAGTTTGATAGGGATTGCATTGAATCTGTAGATTGCTTTGGGTAGTCATTTTCACATTATTGGTTCTTCCAATCCAAGAACATGGTATGTCTCTCCATCTGTTGGTGTCATCTTTAATTTCTTTCATCAGTGTATTATAGTTTTCTGCATACAGGTCTTTTGTCTCCCTAGGTAGGTTTATTCCTAGATATTTTATTCTTTTTGTTGCAGTGGCAAATGGGAGTGTTTCCTTAATTTCTCTTTCAGAGTTTTCATCATTAGTATATAGGAATGCAAGAGATTTCTGTGCATTAATTTTGTATCCTGAAACTTTACCAGATTCATTGATTAGGTCTAGTAGTTTTCTGGTGGCATCTTTAGGATTCTCTATGTATAGTATCATGTCATCTGCAAACAGTGACAGTTTTACTTCTTCTTTACCAATTTGGATTCCTTTTATTTCTTTTTCTTCTCCGATGCCATAGCGAGGACTTCCAAAACTATGCTGAATAATAGTGGTGAGAGTGGACATCCTTGTCTTTTTCCTGATCTTAAAGGAAATGCTTTCAGGTTTTCACTGTTGAGTATGATGTTAGATGTGGTTTGTCATATATGGCCTTTATTACGTTGAGGTAGGTTTCCTCCTTGCCCACTTTCTGGAGAGTTTTTATCATAAATTGGTGTTGAATTTTGTCAAAGTCTTTTTCTGTATCTATTGAGATGATCATATGGTTTTTATTCTTCAATTTGTTAATATGGTGTATCACATTGATTGATTTGTGTATACTGAAGAATCCTTGCCTCCCTGGGATAAATCCCACTTGATCATGGTGTATGATCCTTTTACTGTGTTGTTGGATTCTGTTTGCTAGTACTTTGTTGAGGATTTTTGCATCTATATTCATCAGTGATATTGGTCTGTAATTTTCTTTTTTTGTAGTATCTCTGTCTGGTTTTGGTTTCAGGGTGATGATGGCCTCATAGAATGTGTTTGGGAGTGTTCCTTCCTCTGCAATTTTTTGGAAGAGTTTGAGAAGGATGGGTGTTAGCTCTTCTCTAAATGTTTGATAGAATTCGCCTGTGAAGCCATCTGGTCCTGGATTTGTGTTTGTTGGAAGATTTTTAATCACAGTTTCAATTTCATGACTTGTGATTGGTCTGTTCATATTTTCTATTTCTTCCTGGTTCAGTCTTGGAAGGTTATACCTTTCTAAGAATTTGCCCATTTCTTCCAGGTTGTCCGTTTTATTGGCATAGAGTTTCTTGTAGTAGTCTCTTAGGATGCTTTGTATTTCTGCAGTGTCTTTTGTAATTTCTCCATTTCATTTCTAATTGTATTGATTTGAGTCCTCTCCCTCTTTTTTCTGATGAATCTGGCTGATGGTTTATCAATTTTGTTTATCTTCTCAAAGATCCAGCTTTTAGTTTTATTGATCTTTGCTATTGTTTTCTTTGTTTCTATTTCATTTATTTCTGCTCTGATCTTTATGATTTCTTTCCTTCTGCTGCCTTTGGGTTTTCTTTATTCTTCTTTCTCTAGTTCCTTTAGGTGTAAGGTTAGGTTTTATATTTTTGAATTTTCTTGTATCTTGAGATAGGCTTGTATAGCTATAAACTTCCCTCTTAGAACTGCTTTTGCTGCATCCCATAGGTTTTGGATCGTCATGTTTTCATTGTCAATTGTCTTCAGGTATTTTTTGATTTCTTCTTTGATTTCTTCACTAAATGATCTCTTGGTCATTTAGTAACGTATTGTTTAGCTTCCATGCCTTTGTGTTTTTAATTTTTTTCCCTGTAATTGATTTCTAATCTCATAGCGCTGTGGCCAGAAAAGATGCTTGATATGATTTCAATTTTCTTAAATTTACTGAGGCTTGATTTGTGACCCAAAATGTAATCTATCCAGAGAATGTTCCGTGCGCACTTGAGAAGAAACTGTAATCTGCTGTTTTTGGATGGAATATCTTATAAATATCAATTAAATCTATCTGGTCTATTGTGTCATTTAAAGCTTTTGTCCCCTTATTTATCTTCATTTTGGATGATCTGTCCATCGGTGTAAGTGAGGTGTTAAAGTCCCCCACTATTATTGTGTTACTGTGATTTCCTCTTTTATAGTTGTTAGCAGTTGCCTTATGTATTGAGATGCTCCTGTGTTAGGTGCATGTATATTTATAATTGGATTGATTCCTTGATCATTATGTAGTGTCTTTATTTTAAAATCCATTTTATCTGATATGAGTATTGCTACTCCAGCTTTGTTTTGATTTCCACTTGCGTGGAATATCTTTTTCCATACCCTCACTCTTAGTCTGTATGTGTCCCTAGGTCTGAAATGGGTCTCTTGTAGACAGCATATATATGGGTCTTATTTTTGTATCCATTCAGCAAGCCTGTGTCTTTTGGTTGGAGCATTTAATCCATTCACATTTAAGGTAATTATCGATATGTATGTTCCTATGACCATTTTCTTAATTGTTTTGCCTGTGTTTTTGTAGGTCCTTTTCTTCTCTTGTGTTTCCTACTTAGAGAATTTCCTTTAGCATTTGTTATAGAGCTGGTTTGGTGGTGCTGAATTCTCTTAGCTTTTGCTTTTCTGTAAAGCTTTTGATTTCTCCATTGCATCTGAATGAGATCCTTCCTGGGTGGAGTAATCTTGGTTGTAGGTTCTTCCCTTTCATCACTTTAGGTATATCATGCCACTCCCTTCTGGCTTGTAGAGTTTCTGCTGAGAAATCAGCTGTTAACCTTATGGGAGTTCCCTTGTATCTTATCTGTCATTTTTCCCTTGCTGCTTTCAATAATTTTTCTTTGTCTTTAAATTTTGCCAATTTGATTATTATGTATCTCGGCATGTATCTCCTTGGGTTTATCCTGTATGGGACTCTCTGCACTTCCTGGACTTGGGTGGTTATTTCCTGTCCCATTTTAGGGAAGTTTTCTACTGTAATCTCTTCAAATTTTTTCTCAGGTCCTTTCTCTCTCTCTTCTCCTTCTAGGACCCCAATAATGTGAATGTTGGTGTGTTTAATGTTGTGCCAGAGGTCTCTTAAGCTGTCTTCATTTCTTTTCATTCTTTTCTGTTTATTCTGTTCCATGACAGTGAATTCCACCATTCTGTCTTCCAGGTCACTTATCCGTTCTTCTGCCTCAGTTATTCTTCTATTGATTCCTTCTAGTGTATTTTTCATTTCAGTTGTTGTATTGTTAATCTCTGTTTGTTTGTTCTTTAATTCCTCTAGATCTTTGTTAAACATTTCTTGCGTCCTCTAGATCTTTGCCTCCATTATTTTTCTGAGGTCCTGGATCACTTCACTATCAGTATTCTGAATTCTTTTTCTGGAAGGTTGCCTATCTCCACTTCATTTAGTTGTTTTTCTGTGGTTTTATCTTGTTCCTTCATCTGGTACATAGCCCTCTGGCTCTTCATCTTGTCTATCCTTCTGTGAATGTGGTTTTTGTTCCACAGGCTGCAGGATTGTAGTTCTTCTTGCTTCTGCTGTCTGCTCTGTGGTGGATGAGGCTATCTAAGAGGCTTGTGCAAGTTTCCTGATGGGAGGGACTGGTGGTGGGTAGATCTGGCTGTTGCTCTGGTGGGCAGAGCTCAGTAAAACTTTAATCTGCTTGACAGCTGATGGGTGGGGCTGGGTTCCCTCCCTGTTGGTTTTTTGCCTGAGGAACCCAACACTAGAGCCTGCAGGCTCTTTGGTGGTGCTAATGGAGGACTCTGGGAGGGCTCACACCAATCAGTACTTCCCAGAACTTCTGCTGCCAGTGTCCTTGTTCTCATGGTGAGCCACAGCCATCCCCCGCCTCTGCAGGAGACCTTCCACCACAAACAGGTAGGTGTGGTTCAGTCTCCCCTGGGGTCACTGCTCCTTCCCCTGGGTCCCGATGCGTACACTACTTTGGGTGTGCCCTCCAAGAGTGGAGTCTCTGTTTTCCCCATTCCTGTCAGAGTCCTGCAATCAAATCCTGCTAGCCTTCAAAGTCTGATTCTCTAGGAATTCCTTCTCCCCTTGCTGTACCCCCAGGTTGGGAAACCTGACGTGGGGCTGAGAACCTTCACTCCACTGGGTGGACTTCTGTGGTATAGGTGTTCTCCAGTTTGTGAGTCACCTACTGAGCAGTTATGGGATTTGATTTTATTGTGACTGTGCCACTGTTACTGTCTCATTTTGGCTTCTCCTTTGTCTTTGGATGTGGGTTATCTTTTTTGGTGAGTTCCAGTGTCTTCCTGTCGATGATTGTTTAGCAGTTATTTGTGATTCTGGTGTTCTTGCAAGAGGGAGTGAAGGCACGTCCTTCTTCTCTGCCACCTTGGTTCAGGCTCCTAAATCCCTTTTAACTCTTAGATTCCATAAGTTTATGAGTTTCGGTTTTAGACTGCTGTATATCAACAGTCAGTGAAAATATGTAGGGTTATTATGTAAATTGATGTAAGAATATTCAAAGATCAGAATTTTTAATATGTTTATACTTAAAAAATTGTTTTAAATGATTTTGCTTCCTACATATCACATGTATAGAATTTATATCATTACTGTTTACTCTGTTTTTCTCATTACTCATAATTCTTTCTTTTGAGATTTCAAGCCTACCTTCTTCTCAGAGCTTCAATTTAATACTTCTTTCCAAATGTAACTGGTATGTTCAAGTTGGAGTATAGTAATTGATATTCCCAAATGCAACAATTCTGAATTCCCAGAGGTGTGTATATTAGCAGAAAGAATCTCCAGTCTTTCTTTGGAGACTCTCTATTGATATGCCCTTTAATCCCCACGGGCTTAGTGGAGCCTAACTGGTCATTTCTGGTTGTTTTTTAATCACTCACAAATGCAGCCAGAACTCAGTCTGTTTGATTCTTTTGAGGTCAGAGGACTTGGTAATCTCATAATGTCATCCTTTGTCTGTGTGTCTCTTATTGTTTTTACCACAAAACCCCAAATCTTCACAGAACCACCTGGTTTCTCTGGGGTTTTACATGGCCAAGAGATTCACTAGTCAAAGTGGGCCAGGCCTCTCTGGGGCTCAGAGTCTTTGTCCAGTTGGTTTTAGCTCTAGACAGAGGAAGATGTCTTTCTGTCTTCTAGTTTGCAGATGCTGTTTTCTGATTTAGGATTAATATTTTCACAGGATGATTGAGAGGGAAGATGTATTCCCTGCAGGGTAGTTCTCATCTCCCACCTTGGGGGTAGAAGTGTGGTCTGGCTGTATCTGACAAGACAATTAGTAACCAACCTGATGTGAATATCAGTGTTGTATGGTCATTTTCACCATCAACTTCTTTTTTTTACCTTCAGAATTTTTTTTTTTAATTGAAGTACAGTTGATGTACAATATTATATAAGTTACAGGTGTACAGCGTAGTGATTCACAATTTTTAAAGGTTATACTCCATTTATAGTTATTGTAAAATATTGGCTATATTCACCATGTTGTACAATATATCCTTGTAGCTTATTTTATACCTAACAGTCTGTACTCTTAATCCCCTACACCTGTATTACTCCTCTCCCCTCCCCTCCTCTCTCCCCACCTGTAACACTAGTTTGTTCTCTATATCTGTGAGTCTGCTTCTTTTTTGTTATATTCACTAGTTGTATTTTTTTTTTTTTTTTTTTTTTGTGGTGCACGGGCCTCTCACTGCTGTGGCCTCTCCCATTGTGGAGCACAGGCTCCGACGCGCAGGCTCAGTGGCCATGGCTCACGGGCCCAGCCACTCCACGGCATGTGGGATCTTCCCGGACCGGGGCACGAACCCGCGTCCCCTGCATCGGCAGGCGGACTCTCAACCACTGCGCCACCAGGGAAGCCCTAGTTGTATTTTTTAGATTCCACATATAAGTGATTTCATGCAGTATTCACCTCTCTCTGTATGACTTATTTCACTTAGTGTAATGCCCTCTAAACCCATCCATGTTGCTGCAAATGTCAAAATTTCATTCCTTTTTATGGCTGAGTAGTATTTCTTTGTGTGTGTGTGTGTGTGTGTGTGTGTAGGTATATATATATGTATATTTATATATCATATACCACGTCTTTATCCATTCATCCACTAATGGATATTTAGGTTGCTTCTGTATCTCGGCAACCGTAAATAATGCTGCTATGAACACTGGGGTGCATGTATCTTTTTGAATTTCACTGTCAACTTTTTAAGCCTAGACAGTCTAATGAAGGGACTTACTGAGTTCACATTTACATGGAATTTATTGGGAAGGAAGTGCAAGTGTGTTAAATTCTCTTTTTTTCCCCCAATTTTTAAAAATGTAGAAAGACTACACTTTCTAATTTTTAAAAATTCCCGTTCCCCCAATGTTTATACCTTCATAATAATTCCTAATTCTAGCACACTGTCTTATTTAACAGTGGTTTTTTAAATGGCACTTAGGAGAGAACAATCATAGGCTTCAAACTTCTTCAGCAAAGTTTTGTGGTTCTGTTTACCAAAATGATATATAGGTGGTATCACACACATTTCATTAATTCCATAAGTATTTATTTCATATTTACAATGTGTCATCACAGTTATGGATTCTCTGGAGACTATGGAAAGTATGAGACAATGCTGAATAAAATTGTTTATATTTGAAAGCCTGGGAGAAAAGTGGTCATTATAATTAGTCACAATCAAGAATCAAGAGTTATAATAATAATAATATGAAGCAAATGGTTTATTAAAGAAATTGCTTTAAAAGAAGTATAATCATATTCTATGGAAATATAGATGAAATTCACAATTATTTCAAAAGCTACCAAAATTAGTATGACAAAAATTTGAACACTCTTGCTTATACAAGTAAATTTAAGAGGTAAATTTCTCAGAGAATTTCTGCTTTCTCCCTGGCTATGGAAATACATTGCTGCCTTGCCTTATTTTTTTATTTCTCCCAAGCTGTAAGATAAAAACAAGCCTTTTATCAAAAGAACTGGAAATGTTTAGATGCAGTGGTTGAAACTGGTGAAGTGAGGTCTGTGGATTCATTGTTTAAGTGGTGTTTTACATAATTGGAAGATACGGTTTTAAGGTTGTTGGTACTGAAGTAAAGTTTTATTGCTAAATTTCATTTGCATCTGTAACTACAGACACTAAAGGGTTAACTCTTTTATTTCAAAAGTGGATGTTCGTTGCTTTTTAAAATCATGTTTTGAAACTTATAAGAAATTAGAGATTTTTGACTTAATGTTGTCACCAGAAATGACAGGGAACTAACATTTTCTTAAGTCACATACTACTTTATGCTAGACACTTTCCATGCATTCTTTCATTTAATTTTACAACTGTAGGGGGAAGCTGCTGTACCCTTCCATCCATATACCCAACAAATGTTTATTAAATGTTTACTATGTACTAACCATAATGATGGCAATAATAATAACAATAAGGTGTGCCTTGTAAGTAAAGGGAGAAGTGTGGTGTGCCCATGATTTAAGTAATTGGAAGGAGAGTGCTGGTTCTGGACTTAACACATCAATGATGCTAAAATCCTTCCATATCCCAATCCCCCCGGAACTGTTGTAGGAGGCAGCAGTGAAGTCGATTATCGGGAATTTGGTTGGACTTTCCCAGGATGCCTGGGTTTAGTGTCTATACTGTATGGACAGCCAGCATCAGGGAAGAGGTACCTTTGCATGGGCTGATGATATTCTCTGACCATTTTAAATGGGATTTTTGCTGTGGACAGAGAAAGCAGCACTTGTAAGGGAGGGAATGTCTAGAAGGAGTGTGAACTGTGATTCACAGGGTGGGATTTGAGATGTACTAATTTGAATATTAAAAGAGTGACGTTGCTGTGTGCCCCAGAGTAATACATTTGGACGAATGGGTTATGTACATATAAAGAAAGTGAAGCTTTGAAAGTCCTACAGTTAAGAAGCAAAGACCCTGGGATTCAAACCCAGGTTTGTGCAACCTCCTTGGGCAACTTTTTAAACCACTTGTAGACACTTACTTGAGATGCTTTCCTTAAAATTTGTCTTTGCTACTGCATGAAAAGAATCTGTATAAAGTGGAACACTTTTCGTAATAGCAAAATGCTTTAGTAAATAGAAAGTCATTCCAAGTTGTACTCTGACTCTGTCCTTTGTTCAAATGTACTATTCACATAGCCAGAGACAGAGTGTCTCTATGACTTAATTATGATGAGTATAATAATTGAAAGTAGGTGGTTATATTATGCCAGAGGAGATAATTAAATAGAGAATTGCACTATTAGCTGGGCTTTTAGTAGCATGCATTATCCTTATGAAAGATGATGTTATGATTCCATTGTACATTGCTCAGGCAAAAAATATTTACAGAGTCAACACTTCAGAACAGAGGGCATTAAGAAGTACATTAGATATAGAAGGCATCCCAGAGATATAATTAAAATACTTCGGAAATTTTATAAGTATAAATACAGGACATTGACTTCCTTTTCGACCAGTAGTTTTATTGTCAGTAGGACTGGCAATTCTTCTTGCACCTACGGTTTCAGTAGAAATAAATTAATCATCAAAGTGGATACAATAGTAGCATAGGCAGCTTAGTTGTAAATCTTACCCATTTTTTTCTTGGAAATCATAAGGAGAATAGAAACAAAACAAAAATTTTTTCTCTAGAAAACAGAATTCACAAACTCTAGGTTACATTTAATTATGGCCCAAGCAAATGAAATCAACATCAACTTCATGGGAATGATGGGGCTCTGGGGGCTGAAGGTAGGATGAAGAATTTGGGAACATAGAAGGGATTAGCAGTGGTGGATATTAGAAATCAAAAACCAATATCTACTCCCAAAAGGAGCAGACCCATCTCTGAATGGGAAGTGCTGTGAACTGGACTGAGACAGAACAGGGTGTAATTGCTAAGGAAGGTGGGTAAAGAAGTTGCAGAAAGCATCTGGGGAAATCAAGAGGTCACTGACATGTCTCAGAAAACTCCAGGTACCAAAAGGGAGTGAACAAACAGTTTGGAAGGCAAGAGGTATGTCCCCTTGGTATCAGTGATAAGCAAAGGATCCAAGGGAAATTAGAGTTGGGGGTAAAAGCTATTCTGAACCAGGTTAGGTGCTTAAGTGTCAAAGGAGCTGTGGATTGTATTTTAAATAGTCTACTACTTTAGCAATACCAGTGAGAACTTTTGAACAAAGAAACCTAGAAAACTATTCACTGGGTCTTGTTAATTCTGGTCTAGGAAAATTCAACTCATTTAAATATACATAACAAAAATGGATTAAAGACAGCATCCAAACACAAAAACAATAAGAAAACTGTGCAAAAGAGCACCAAAACTCCCCTATATAGAAAGAAAGCTCATTGGAAAATGTTGCATGAAGCAAATGAAAATTATAACCAACATTTTAATGTGAATTAAAAAAATTAATGTAGCAATTACAGCTCTCAGTTAATACCATAAATGAGAGATATAAGAAACCAGGAAAAGCTGAACAGTCAACAGAAGGTGTCAGCCAGACTGTTGGAGGAGTTGAAGCAGAAAGTGGTAGATTTCAGAAAAGAGAAAGAAGAAAAAGAAAATAAATAATTTAGAAGTGAAGACTAAATTTCAAAGTGTAAAACAGAGAACAGATATATTAGGAAGCACAGTAAGTGACATAGAAGAAAGAAATGAGAAAAAACAAGCAAATGAAATATAAATAAGGACATACAATGATTAGAGAGAAAAAGCTAGGTATAGAATAAAGACAAAGGAGATCCAACATGTTTACAATTGGAATTTCCAAAGGGGGGGGAACCCAAACGGTATAATAGAGCAATTATATAAATATGTAATTTATAAAATCTCTCCTGAAAAAAAGAAAATAGGAAGTTACATATTGAAAAGCATTTTAGTCTGCATATCAGAATCCTAAGCCATGCTCAGAAGTTAACTTATAGCCTTACATACTTAGTACAATAAAAAAACCCATAAAATTATGACACAAAAGATAGAAAAAGAACAGAACAAACCAAATGAAAGTCAAAGGAAAGGATTAATGAAGAAAAAGGCAGAATGGAAGGAGTTAGAGAACGTAACAAAAAAATAAAATAAAAATCTAGTGATTTGAAAAAAACTGATTTGATAAATGATGAGATAATCTAATTAAGAGAAAAGGAAGAAAGTACATGTATACAAGAAAAATGACATGAAGGGAAAACAAAACAAAAAGAGGAAATTTGGAGATTAATCCTTTGTCTGTTGTTTCATTTGCAAATATTTTCTGCCATTCTGAGGGTTGTCTTTCTGTCTTGTTTATGGTTTCCTTTGCTGTGCAAAAGCTTTTAAGTTTAATTGAGTCCCATTTGTTTATTTTTGTTTTTATTTCCATTACTCTAGGAGGTGGGTCAAATAAGATCTTGCTGTGGTTTATGTCAAAGAGTATTTTTCCTGTGTTTTCCTCTAAGAGTTTTATAGTGTCTGGTCTTATATTTAAGTCTTTAATCCATTTGGAGTTTATTTTTGTGTAAATGCTGGAAAGGGTGTGGTGAAAAGGGAACCCTCCTGCACTGTTGGTGGGAATGTAAATTGATACAACCACTATGGAAAGCAGTATGGAGGTTCCTTAAAAAACTTAAAATAGAACTACCATATGACCCAGCAGTCCCACTACTGGGCATATACCCTGAGAAAACCATAATTCAAAAAGAGTCCTGTACCACAATGTTCATTGCAGCTCTATTTACAATAGCCAGGACATGGAAGCAACCTAAGCGTCCATCGACAGATGAATGGATAAAGAAGATGTGGCACATATATACAATGGAATATTACTCAGCCATAAAAAGAAATGAAACTGAGTTATTTGTAGTGAGGTGGATGGACCTAGAGTCTGTTATACAGAGTGAAGTAAGTCAGAAGGAGAAAAACAAATACCATATGCTAATACATATATATGGAATCTAAAAAAGAAAAAAGTTCTGAAGAACCTTGGGGCAGCAGGAATAAAGATGCAGATGTAGAGAATGGCCTTGAGGACATGGGGAGGGGGAAGGGTAAGCTGGGATGAAGTGAGAGAGTGGTGTGGACACATATATACTACCAAATGTAAAATAGATAGCTAGTGGGAAGCAGCCCCATAGCACAGGGAGATAAGCTCGGTGCTTTGTGTCCACCTAGAGGGGTGGGATAGCGAGTGTGGGAGGGAGACACAAGAGGAAAGAGATATGGGGATATTTGTATATGCCTCTGAGGTCTAAATCCATCCTTCTAAATGTTCTTCTCTGAAGCTGGGGCTGGGCCTTTGAGAACTGCAGTTCACAGGGTCCTTTGCCTGCTGCCTTCTGCAGGTAGGGAGCACTGAGAAAGGTGAAAGTCAGGAGCTGTAGAGAATGGGCTTTCTTTTGATTTGTTGATGTTTCTGTTTGTCACCCATCCTTCTGCTTCTAAGGGGATCCCTGGAAACAGCTTCATCATGCCCCTGAGGTCAGAGCCTCCATTCTGCTGGGCTCTTCCTTCAAGGTCCTGGGTTCTTGTAATTCCACTCTCTTCCCCTTTGTTGCTCCACCCCTAAGAGTGGTACCAGTCTCTTACAGTTGTCTCTCGCTTTGCCTCGGTGTTCCCTTCTTACTCCTTCAGCTTTTCAATACCTGTGTAATCATTTTCTTGCATTGAATTCCATCTATCGAAATATAGTGTCCCCCTACCTGCTGACTTAACATCTCTTGCTATGGTTTCCTCAGATATAAAATGGAGATGATGATGATGATGTAATAATGATGATAATAATGACACTTAGCTCATTGGGTTGTTGTGAAGATTAAATGTATTAATATGTGTAGGTTCTTAGAATAAGGTCTGGCAAAGAGTAAACCCTATGTTAAATTATTGCCATTATCAAAAAGATTTACCTCCCACCCTACAAAAAGCACAGCACTTGGCCTAGGCAGATTTGTAAAAACCTTTTCTGAAAACTTTGAAGTGCAGATACTTTCTTTGTTATTTCATCTATTCTAGAGCATGGAGAAAGAAGGAAAACTTCCAAATCAATTCTTGTGATGTAAGTATGACATTGATGACAAAGCTTAAGAAAAATTTTACAGAAAAGGAAATTGTAAAACTATCTGACTTTACAAATAAAAATGGAAAATACTAAATAAGGCATTAGCAAAGAAAACTTGGTAACTCATTAAAGAATAGTACAACATAATGAAATCAGAAATGAGAAGGCTTAATATTAGGAAATTTAGTAATGTACTTTATTATATTAATAGGTTAAATAGGTGTAACTTAATGTTGGAGGCCCTAGGGTTCACTCTGTGGTCCTCCTTTCCTCTCTGTCTGCATTCACTCCCTTGGTGACACCAAGTTATCCTGACTTCATGTGTCATCCATGACCTGTTTTTGTACAACTCTCAAGAATGATTTTTCATTTTTAAAGGGTTGTAAAAAACCAACCAGCCAACCAACCAACCAAATAAACAAACAAAAAAAACCCCCAAAAGATAGAATGATATCTCATAAAGTCTAAAATGTTCACTATCTAGCGTTTTAAAGAAAAGATTTGCTTCTCAGATACAAAAAATGGCTTTTGGAATAGACTGAGTTCTAAAAGATTTTAAATTTAAGTACAGTGCACATTCAGAAAAGTGCACATGCCCTAGGTGTACTACTCCACCAATTTCATAAACTGACCTACCTGTGTAACCAGCACCCAGATCAAGAAACAGAATATTCCTTAGTTCCCAGAAACCACCTTGTAATGGGAATGACCTGGGCTTCTGTTCCTGCAAATGCATATCCTCATTTTTAATCCATTGCAATCTTAAGAATACAATTTTAAAATTTGTCTTCTATATTCTTACTTCTCCCACTCTTTAAAAAATTTCCTTCTCACCAGAAAGGAAAATACCTTAATTTTATTGTTATCTTGCCCTATTTCTTTTTAACAACTCGAAATCTTTAGTAGAAATCAAAACTACATTAAGCCAAACAACATGAAACTAATGCAACAGCATCGTGTAGGATGGCAGTATATTTTTTTCTCTAAACAGAACATAACACTGAGAAATAACATAGTACTTCACTTTAAATAGATTAGGGAGAATGACGCTTTGTGTCTTCAAGGTAGCGTATACACAATCTAATGCCAAGGTTGCTATGGAAACTATTGAATGATAGAAAAAACAGTTGCATAAAATCTGTATAATTCATGGATTTCTGAGAATTTTCAAATCTAAGTTTATAAACACACAGAACTTCTTACCCAATGGGGCGTTTACCTATTTGGTAAACATCTTTTTTTTTTGTTTATATGTGCTGAAATACTTCTGATATTGATTGAATTACTCTGAAAGACCTGCCTGGATTATCAAAATTCTGTTTTGAAGGCTTAAATTTGTGAAATATACTTGTTTTTAATAAAAGTATACATGCATACACATTCTTCACTTATTTAAAGAATCAATAAAGAACCATAAACAATTTAAGTTATTAAATAAAGGCACTGTTCAGCCTTTTAGAAATTTAACAGGGATGAGTGATCTGTGGGAAAAGAAAACTGATAATCTAGAAAATAATACATTACAAAGCCTAATTTTTTACTCCAAAGTGGTTCTGAACCAATTTTAGAAAAGATGGTGGGAATCTATGTCAACAGGCATTTATTTAAGCCTTCTTTGTTTTTAGCATTCTTCTAGTTACTGGGGATACAGCAGAAAACAAGACCGTTCTCATGAGGCTTACATTCTAGCAGTGGTAGATGCTAAACAAACGAAAATATTAGCTAGTGATGAGTGCTACAATGACAATCAGATAGAGGGGCTATTTATTTTACTAGTGGGTAAAGGGAAGTCCTCATCAAGGGGATTACCTTTGATCTAAAACCTAAATGGCAAGGAGGCAGGTGGGTGGAGATTTGCGGAAGCAACACCCAAGTAGAGGAAAAGTTGAGGCAGACTCTAGGACACAGATGAGTTTATTTCTCTCTCCTAAGAAATGCAAGCTGCTTTTATTACCTAGTACCCATGTCCAAGAGAAATTTAGAGATTGCTGTGTTGTTTGACATTGGAGTGACATTAAAAGGGAAGAAAAGTTTGCCTTTTTTGTTGACTACCTTCTCTGCAGTCATGACCTTGATGCTTCAAAGTGATCTCCGTGCTATCAGACAGAAACAGAAGATTCAGCAGCAGTGTTCTGGCTCAGCATGCTCTCTTTTCCTTATGTACATTTTTTCTTTTTCCTTTCCTGCCTCCTTCTTGCTGACCGTCTTCCCTTCTTTCTACCCTTCCTTTCTCCTTTCTTCCCTCCCTATCTTTCTTCCTTTATTCCACAAACATCTGTGAAATTCCCAGGGTGTGTGTACATGACAAAGGCACAATAAAAGAAGTTTCATGGGAACAGATTCATCAGTTGGAGTTCACCGAGAACAGGTGGTCTCCATCCAAGGAATTCAAACGCACAGCTTGCTTCAGCTTTGGCTGATTTTCTGAGGCAGAATTTAAAAGTTCCAGATTCCCAAACTTCAAAACACAATAGCCTCTTCTGTTTGTTTCACTTATTATAGCAAATGTCTCTCATTTGTGAGATCAACATTTTTGGCATGAGCATTTTGAGGTGGGAGTGTGGGGGAAAGTGTTATGCCAACAGTCAGGGGGAAAGGAAACTTTGTTCTCTATGCATGAAAATAATGACTAATTCCTTTACATGAGGGTTGGTCTTTGGGATATTGGTTTTGAAAACTTAACTCATTGGTGGGGGGAAAAAACAACAGGCATGAAAATGAAGCCATAAAATAGTGAAAAGTGGACTCTGTGCTAAGGGTGAGCATTAATACAGTAGAATTGTTCTATTGTAGTGTGTAGTACATCCAGACAGGAATATATTTTGGAGCCTTTTATACCATTTTTATAAGTGGATTAGGCAGAATTACTTACCTGTTTTACCCACACTGGACTTCAAAATTTTGAATGCAATTTTTAATGGAGTCAACATCATTTGGATATTGTTATTACTATTTTTATTGTTTTAATTAACACTCTCTGAGGAGGTTCTTTCACTAGAAACTTTATGAAGATAATTAAAGGGTTGCTAGTGAATCCACACTAGCAAATGAGAACTATGTACAGTTTATTAACTATACATGTAAGACCTAATCATAATTACATTTTAAGTACATTATAAATAATAACTAGGTAGAACTTCATGTCTCTTCTCACTAAGAGCTAGTGCAGCCCTTGGCCTTGCATTGCCAAGGGAAAGGTCCCTGTTGTGGGCTGACTGGGATTCTCCCTTCCTTTAGTCTCCATTGATCCACATCCCATAGCAGTTGGTCATGGAAAAGCTGCTTCATTGGATGTGATGGCTAATGTTATGTGTCAACTTGACTGGGCTAAAGGATTCCCAGATAGCTGGTAAAATATCATATCTGAGTGTGTCGGTAGGACGTTTCCGAGATCAGCATTTGATTCAGAAGACAAGAAGATCTATCCTCACAAATGTGGGTGGGCATCATCCAATCTGTTGGGGGCCTGAATGGAACAGAAAAGTGAGAAAGGGTGACGTCTCTCTCTTCTTGAGCTGGGAAGTCTTATCTTCTCCTACCCTCAGACAATAGAGCTCCTGGTTCTTGGGCTTAGGGACTCCAGGACTTATGCTATTGGCTCCCCTGGTTCTCTTCTGAATTGGACGGAATTATACCACTGGTTTTCTTGGTTCTGTAGCTTGCAAACAGCAGATTGTGGGACTTCTCAATTTCTGTTTCTTCAGTTTTTTGGTGTTTAAGTTCTGCTATGGTCTGAATGTTTCTGTTACCCCAAAATCTGTGTATTGAAATTCTAACCTCCAAGGTAATTGTATTAGGAAATGGGGTCTTTGGGAGGTGATTAGAACATGAGGGCAGAGCCCTCCTGAATGGGGTTAGTGCCCTTATAAAAGGGACCCAAAGAGCTGTCTCACCCTCTTTCCATGGTGTGAGGATACAGTGAGAAGTCTGCAGACTACAAAGAAGGTTCTTACCAGAATCTGACCATGCTGGCATCTTGATCTTGGACTTCCAGCCTCCAGAATGTGAGAAATGAATTTCTGTTGTTTGTAAGTCTCTCAGTCTTTGGTATTTTGTTATAGCAGCCTGAACAAACTAAGACAATTTCTAACCACAGTTTTTAATTGCTTTTCTTCAATGTTCTTTTCAAAACATCAGCTGCTCAGGGCTGCTGTTGTATGGCTCTGTGTTTTCAGCAGCATCTCTCTTCTCTCCTCCGGGTCCCTCTAGACTTGGGCACTGGGGGGCAGGGGGCGGGAAGGGGGCTGTTAATCAATACTGACTTTTTTTGTGTGTGAAGCAACTTCTTGACTGGATCAGAACTAATAAACAATTCCCCTTTTCCATGACTGTCTATGAACCGTATTGTCCTCCCTAATGCTACTGACAAATGCCCCTTTGGCTCAAGTTCTCACCTAGAGGCTCTGATCTCTGTCTAGCTACTTACCTACTTACCCACCTACCTCAATCATCCCACTCTCCATGCTCTAGATACACTGGACTTTTTTTAGTTTCTGGACCCACCATATTCTCTTCTTGTCTCAGCTCTGTCTTAGATGCTATTCCTACTGCTTTTTTGCTGTGATCAGCCCTTTTCCCTCTCCCAGCACGCTCTCTCTTCTTTTGCTAGCTGATTGCTACTCATTTCTCAGATCTCTGTTAAATGCCTCTACTGCAGAGATAATGTCCTTGACCATGTAGTCTACGTTGGACTTCCTCACAGTACATTCTCTGCATTAGGGTGATGCTAACTAAGTTAACTTCCTAATTTCAGTGGTTTTACACAGCTTATTTGTTATTCATTATAATAACTTCCTAGGACTGATGTAACAAAGTACCAGAAGCGGGATGGCTTAAAACAACAGAAAATTGTTGTCTCACAAGTCTGGAGCCTAGAAGTCTGAAATCAAGGTGTCAGATATTCTCTCTGATGGCTTTAAGGGAAAATTCTTTCTTAGTGTTTTCTAGCCTCTGGTATTTGCTGGTAATCCTTGGTGTTCCTTGACTTGTAGATGCATCACTCCAGCTACATGGCTGTTTTCTTCTAGTGTGTCTTCACATTGTCTTTCCTCTGTGTGTGTCTGTCTCTGTGACCAAATTTCTCCCTTTTTTAAGGACACCAGTCATATTGGATTAGGACCCACTATAATGACCTCATTTTAAATTGATTACCTCTGTAAAGACCCTATCCCCAAATAAGGCCACATTCTGAGATATTGGGAGTTATGACCTCAATATAATTCAACCCAGAATACTCACATAATAGATGGTTTTGGTCAGTGAGCAGCTTTCCTATCCATGATGATTTAGGAATTAGACTCCTCTTACTTTATGGCTCTACTGTCCCTCAGACTTTGACATCATCTGTGTGGAGCTGATGAAAGAAGGAAGAGAGTGTGGAGAAGGCACAATACCTCATTCCAATGCTGGTGCAGAGGTGGTGCACATCCCTTCTCCTCATACACCATTGTGCAGGCTTTGTCCCAAGACTCTACTTAGACATAAGAGGGGAATGGAAAATGTAGTCTGCTGAGTGTGGTTTCTTAAGTCATCTGTGGTGAAGAGCTGGTACTTTTATTTACAGTCCATCACAGACCAATGTTTTATAAAGTATAATAAAATGTATTATATTGAAAAATGAATTTAAAACATATAGTATAAGATCTTTTTGTTACTAAAATTTAGCAGACATAAAATTCCTTTAACAAAATTCTGTAAGTTTCCAAACACTTAAACTCCCAATTTTTGTCTCATCATGGACCAGTAACAAATAGTTTGCAGATGGGCACTAGGTCATGGCCCACACTTTGAGTAGCACTGCCTTACACAGTGGATGAGAGTGGTTTTAGTCAGCTCTGGCTGCTAAAACAAAAATACCACAGACTGGGTGTATTAAACAGCAGACATTTATTTCTCTCAGTTCAGGAGGCTGGGAAGTTCAACATTAAGGTGCTGGCAGGTTTGGCTTGGTGAGGGTCCTCTTCCTGGCTTGCAGACAGCCACCTTCTCATTGTATCCTCATATGCTAAAGGGAAAGTGAGCTTTGGTCTCTTCCTCTTCTTGTACAGACACTAATCTGATCTTAGGGGCTCTACTCTCATGACCTCATGTAAACCTGATTATCTCCCAAAGGCTCCACCTCCAAACACCATCCCATTGGGGGTTAGGGCTTCAATATGAATTTTGCGGGGACACAAGTCATAATAAATTTTTCGTATAGATGACTTTCTCTGCCTCACTCTTATAACTTCTGGTACTTACCTCACCCCTGCCTTCACCCTTTATTATACTATAATTATTGTTTGGCATTTGTCTTTTCTGCTCATCCTCTGGACTTCAAGCTCTATGGGGGCAGAGACCACATTTCTCTTATTTACATTTGGGTCCTCAGCATTCATTTGAGTGCTTGTCATAAAGCTGGAGATTGATAAATACTTGTCAAAATTCTGTTTCTGGTCTGTACCTGGAATCTCTAAAAAATATGTTTACCTAATATTTATGACATTAATTCACTTAACAGAAGTTTTGTTATTTTCTTCTGACTTTTAAATGTTTTCCTCATGCCTTGTTTATCACTCATACTCTAAGTCCATATATAGTGCAGGAAAGAAGGATTTCCTTGAAACCATGGGCCTAATAAAATGATTAGTGGTCAGACTGGGTAACCGGCCTGGATTAGGGCAACAAGAGTGTCAATAGTTGTAAGAATTCTGACTGCACATAGGGAGAATAATTTATGAGCAAAATAAAAACATTTTGTTAAAGAAGTAATTACTGAGAAAGAGAAGGCCCAGCTAGTAACCACAACCAATGAGAACTCTTTTAGGAAGATAGAAAAAGAAAATTATAGATAATGGATGCTGGTAACATGTAGCCATAGAGAATGGAATGTTGCTGAGTTCTGTACAGAATAAATTTAGTGAGTATTCTAAATGCCAAACTCAGAAGAGGCCCCAGTAGTCAAGCAAGAATCTAATAAAAGACTTGAGCAGGATTATATGCAATATTTTCCTCCAGCAGCTGGAAATTTTATTGTCCTATAGGAAAGAGCTTGGGTGGACTTTTTCCTAATTTTGTATCTGAGTCTTTCTCAAGAGTCTAGTTGCTCCATACAGAAAGACATGAATGCTTAGCATGTATACATTAAATAAAAATAGCTAACATTTGTTGAGAGGTTACTTATGTCAGGTACTGAACTACGTACTTGATATGCATTGTTCATTGAACCCTCGCAGCAGCTCTACTTGGTAGATTTTATGACTTTTCTCCATGCCATGGGTAAGAGAACTGAATCTGTAAAAAGTTAAGTGATTTGCCAGAGTCCCAGAGCTTATAAGTGGAGGGGTATGTACCCAGTTGTTAATAAGTTCTTATTTTAATACCAAATTCAATCATCCAAAGTCAGTCTTTCCCCCAGGGACAAATCACCATAGATGTCTTTTAGTTTTAGAAAGAATGGCATCTTCTGTAAGCATATTTTTTCTTACTGAAACTCTTTATGTTATGTTATATTACATTATGTTGTAATACCATATTTATTAATTTTTGGTGACAAAGATTTTCTTAACTGAAACTGAATATGGCATCACACCGAATTTTCAGAGCTCATATAATTCAGAGAGAAACAAGATAATACATGGGGATTTAGATTAACAATACTAGGATTTGATAGGCAACCCACTGCTTTCATATATTACTCTCTGGAGAAGCTCTTGAGGTATGGAGAAGAATGTTAAACTCTAGTGACAAGACAGTAAACCAGCAAAATAATATGTTAACAGAATGTTTATTGAAGGTGCCATTCTGATGGAATAAAAGTTATTGCTTCAAAAAGGGAGATGATGGCAACTTGCAGTGACTCAGTTTCTTTCCAGCAGTTAAAATGTGTTTTAAACTCATAAGTTTCCATATTATTTGAGTTTCCTGCTTAGCCATCTCATTTAGTATGATATGGCTTCCCTTTCCTTCTTTAAAATTGACAGGCAACTCAGGTTGTGTGTTCCTTCCCTTCCTTTTCCTTTGTATCCTCTGGTTTGTGACAGATGTGTGCCCTATTAGTGCGGCAGGCATCCTGGGAAGGGAGCCTGGAAGGCACCTTGCTTGGCTTATTGTCTGGGATACAGTAAATCATGATACAATATGCTGTGTACTCTCAAAGTACTAAGTATAATGTGCTGTGGACACACAGTGGGAGAATTAGTTGTTTTTATATGGATGAGGGGAGGCTGGACAGAGGATGAAAATTCAAGCTGAATTTCTGAATGCACCAGACTAGCAGCTCCATGAAGGCAAAGCTTAGATCTATTTGTTTACCACTATTACTGAGAGCTTATGGCTATTATTGAAACATAACAAGCACTAAAGAAATATTTGCTGAATGAATGAGTAGGTGGATAAATGACTGAGAAACCACTGTGGCATAGCCAAAAAATGTGAGGACTGTGGAGGTGAAATACTTTAGTTTGTTTCCTTCCCAAGTGTGCTCCTGACCAGCTGTGTGGTCTTGAAGTCATCTACCCTGAGTGTGAAAATGGAGAAAGTAAAGGGAATGTTCAGAAATCATTGTGAATATTAAATGAAGTAAAATATATCAAAATACAAAAAATAGGCCATTAATACATTTTAGGGTTTTTAAAAATACTGAATTTATAAAGATTTATTTAATAATATACCTTTAGACATTCACCATTTTTACAATGGCTCTTATTTTCTTAGAGTTAATTTCCAAATCATTTTAAGAAATCTTTGGAACACAAATAAACTTAGTTACCACCCATTGTTGTATAGTAAGCAGTATATAAAAAATATAAAATATTTCCTCTCATAAGGACAAATATCCTTCTATTTTTGGCTCTACATAGGCAATTCTGATACATATAAAAAATGTTCAGTCATTTTCTAAATGCAGATATTTATATTTCCTCTTTAATGGACTGTATTTATTTGAGAGGATATATTCAGAAGAGTCTAATATTACAATATCTGAAAATAGGTTTTTAGAGACACAAAGAGCTGTCACAAGTTATTCATCCTTTCCCATGGTTCAAGACCTAATGTCCATGAAATTTCTCTCTTTCTAAACCCTGAGACCCAGTGTATCATTTTCTAGCAGTGTTAATAAAACATAATTTGACAAACCAACTTAAGTAAAAAAGGAGTTCCATGCTTTACTCTCATTTCTAAAAAATGTTAAAAGGATTCAGACATACAGTGCCGTACGCAGTATTTTAACATGGCTCCTGAGATTCCCACTCTCTGGTTTACATGTTTTATGTAATCCCTTTCCCTTTGACTGTAGATGAGACCAGTGAATATTAGGTTACTAATCAGTTGACTTTGAGTTAATCAACGGGGATTATCCTGGATGGGAATGACCTAATCAGATGAACTTTTAGAAGAAGTGGCCTGGAAGAAAGCAAATTTACCTATGTTGTGAACTGACTATAAGACATAAGGCAAGAACTATGTACAACTTCTAGACACTGAGCGTGGTCCCCAGCCACCAATAGCTAGCAAGAAAATATGGCCTCTTTCAGTCCCATAACCATAAGGAATTGAATTCAGGCAACACTGAATGAGTGAATGTGCTTGGTAAAGAACCCCGTGCTCCAAATGAGTACTGCAGCACAGCTGACACCTTGACTGCAGCTTTGTGAGATGCTGAACAGAAGGTCCAGTTAAGTTGTGCCTGGACTTTTGGGTTCTGCTTTTTTGTGGGATCAAGTGTGGGGTGCCTACAGTTTTGCAGGTTCACTGTTAATTGGTGAATTTAAAACACAGAAGTGAGAATTAAAGTGCAGGAAGGGAAAAGCAGGGTCACTCGAGTGGTCAGTTACCTAAGTCACCCAGGGTTTCCAAAAGGGGAACTTCATGGGTGGGGTGGCCTGGTTCTCTGTCTAGTTGTGTAGCTCTCAATGTGTTTATTAGAGATGAATTTGAAATGGATGCCTCGGCAATCAAAAGCTTAATGTTTGGCACTTACATTACAATCAAAAAAGCTAATTGTTAGGCACTTACACTACAAATTGTCATTGGCATTGTTGCTTTAGTTGTCTGTTCTATCCACTAGACTGTGATTCCTGGAAGATGAGGATTGGCTTAATATTTCTCTGAATCCCCAGTTCCTGGAATAGGTCCTAATATACAAAAGATACCCAGTAGATGTTTGCTGAACAAATGAATGAAGATGATGTCTGATGATTGCGGGAACTTAGAATGGAATGATAGGAAGTTAGTCTAAACACAGAACTGAGAATCAGGAGTTGGAAAGAAACTTGAAGAGATTATTTTCAGAGCTCTCACTGGTTACATAGTTGATTAGTGACTTATCCAGAATATGAATAATGTTGGCTGACTCCTAGTCTCTACTTTTACCACAATAATGTAGCTGCAACTATATCTGAGACAGGAGATGTTTAGGAAGGACATCTTAAGGAGAGGCAACAGATGAGCAGGAGACTACAGAATAGGAGTGTTTTTGTATGTATGAGGATTTGTGTGTATACTTGTGATATTGTGATTTATAATAATAGACATTTGGTTTTCCTCTTGGTTCCTGGCACAGAGCTTCTAAAACTCACGGAATTTCCTGTAAGGGCAATAGCCCTTTTTTGTTCATAACAAGTCCCTTTCAGCCACACCTGAGTTTATATTAATGAGGTGATTTTTGGAAAGCCCTTAAGGATAGGGGCTGGTTGCTAGGGGAACCAACCCTGTGATTGGAGAGTTGGAACTTTCAGCCCCACCCCTTAACTTCAGGGGAGGGGAAAGAGGCTGGAGGTTGATTTAATCACAAAATGACCAATGATTTAATCAATCATGACTATATAATGAAGCCTCTATAAAAATCTCTGAAGTATGGGGTTCAGAGAGCTTTTGGTGCTGGGAGGGTGTCGCACTAGGAGAGGGCATGGAGGCTCTGTGCCACTTTCCTCATACCTTGTGCTACCCATCTACATATCCTTTTATTTTCTTTTAGCTATTTTTAATTGAAGTATAGTTAATATACAATGTTATGTTAGTTTCAGGTATACAGCAAAGTGATTCTCATATGTATATACATATATATATATATATTCTTTCTCAGATTCTTTTCCATTATAGGTTATTACAAGATATTGAATATAACTCCCTGTGCTACACAGCAGGTCCTTGGTCCTTGTTGTTTATCTGTTTTATATATAATAGTGTGTATATGTTAATCTCAAACTCCTAATTAATTTTTCTGCCCACCCCCCCATCCCCTTTGGTAACTGTAAGTTTGTTTCCTATGTCTGTTGAGTCTATTTCTGTTTTTTAAATAAGTTCATTTGTATCATTGTTTTAGATTCCACATATAAGTGATATCATACAGTATTTGTCTTTCTCTGTCTGACTTACTTCACTTAGCATGATAATTTCTAGGTCTGTCCAAGTTGCTGCAAATGGCATTATTTCATTCTTTCTTATGGCTGAGTAGTATTCCATTGTGTGTGTACGTGTATATATATATGTGTACACACACACACACCACATCTTCTTTATCTGTTCATCTGTCTGTGGATATTTAGTTTAATTTCATGTCTTAGCTATTGTAAATAGTGCTGCTATGAATATTGGGGTGCATGTATCTTTTTTTTTTTTTTTTTTGCGGTACGTGGGCCTCTCACTGTTGTGTCCTCTCCCGTTGTGGAGCACAGGCTCTGGACGCACAGGCTCAGCGGCCATGGCTCATGGGCCTAGCCGCTCCGTGGCATGTGGGATCTTCCCAGAGCAGGGCACGAACCTGTGTCCCCTGCATCAGCAGGTGGACTCTCAACCACTGCGCCACCAGGGAAGCCCACATGTATCTTTTTGAATTATAGTTTTCTTTGGATATATGCCCATGAGTGGGATTGCAGGATCGTACGGTAACTCTATTTTTAATTTTTTAGGGAACCTCCATACTGTTCTCCAAAGTGGCTGTTCCAATCTACAGTCCCACAAACAGTATAGGAGGGTTCTTGCCAATGAAATATCAGAAAGAGAAATTAAGGAAAAAATTCCATTTATCATTGCATCAAAAAGAATAAAATACCTGGGAATAAACCTACTCAGGAGGCAAAGGACCTGTACTCTGAAAAAGTACAGAAAGAAATTGAAGATGATGCAAACAGATGGAAAAATACTCTGTGTTCTTGGATTGGAACAATCAATATTGTCAAAATGAAAGTACTCCCCAAGCTAATCTACAGATTCAGTGCAATCCCTATCAAATTACCAATGGCATTTTTCACAGAACTAAGGCAAATAATTTTAAAATCTGTATGGAAACACAAAAGACCCTGAATAGTCAGAGCAATCTTGAGAAAGAAAAACGGAGCTGGAAGAATCAGGCTCCCTGACTTCAGACTGTAGTACAAAGCTACAGTAATCAAAATAGTATGGTACTGGCACAAAAACAGACATATAAATCAATGGAACAGGGTAGAAAGCCCAGAAATAAACCCATCCAATTATGGTCAATTAATCTGCAACAAAGGAGGCCAGAATATACAATGGAGAAAAGACAGTCTCTTCAATAAGTGGTGCTGGGAAAACTGGACAGCTACATGCAAAAGAATAAAATTAGAACATTCCCTAATATCATATACAAAAATAAACTCAAAATAGATTAAAGACCTAAGTGTAAGACCAGACACTACAATACTCCTAGAGGAAAACATAGGCAGAACACTCCTTGACATAAATTGCAGCAATATTTTTTTGGATCCGTCTCTTAGAGTAATGGAAATAAAAACAAAAATAAACAAATGGGACCTAATCAAACTTAAAAGCTTTTGCACAGCAAAGGAAACCATAAGCAAAATGAACCTATGGAATGGGAGAAAATATTTGCAAATGATGCTAGGGATTAGTTTCCAAAATATACAAACAGCTCATACAGCTTCATATAAAAAAACAAACAACCAAATCAAAAAATGGGCAGAAGACCTAAATAGACATTTCTCCAAAGAAGACATCTAGATGGCCAACAGGCACATGAAAAGATGCTCAATATTGCTTATTATTAGAGAAGTGCAAATCAAAATACAATGAGGTACATCTCACACAGTCAGAATGGCCATTATTAAGAAGTCTACAAATAATAAATGCTGGAGAGGGTATGGGGAAAAAGGAACCCTTTTATATATCCTTTTACAGCAAATCAGGAATCTAGTAAGTAAACAATTTTCCTGAGTTATGTGAGCCATTCTAGTGAGTTATGAAACCTGAGAGTTATGAGACCTGATTAGGGGGTTGTGAGAAACTCTAATTTGTAGCTAGTGGGTCATAAGCCCAGGTGACAACCTGTACTTGCGACTAGTTCTGAAATGAGGGGACGGTCTTGTGGGACTTAGCCCTTACCCTTTGGGGTCTGACACTATCTCCAGGTAGGGTCAGAATTGAATAGAACTATAGGATACCCAGCTCGTGTCAGAGAATTGCTTGGAATGGGAAAATCCCCCAGACATCTGGTGTCAGAAGTATTGGGAGTAGAGTGTGGAAAAAGAATTTTTCCTTTCAGTACCCATACACAGGCTTTGGTAGGACACATTAATAGCCCTAATTCTTCCCTTCTCCATGTATCCATGTGCATTGTTATGTGACTTTGCAGTTTATTCCACTAAAGAGGCAGAGTATATTTCCCTACTCTTTTGGGTTCAGACCCATGCTTCTGCCAATGGAATGTTAACAGGCATGACATGACCAAAGGTGTGAAAAAAGCCTGCATGATTGAGCTTGCTCCTGTTACCAGGAGCAGGATGATAGACAAGTGGAGCAGAGACAGTTTGCTAGAGTTGAGCCCAGTGTAGGGTCTGCTGGTCCCCTGACAACCTTCAGATGTGTAAATGAGCCCAGGTGGGAGCAGTAAAATTGCCCAGCTGAGCCCAGTATAAATCAATTTACCCACAGCCATGAGATAGATAAATCCTTATTGTATGCTGCTGAGATTGTTATACAGCACTATTGTAACCATAATGAACTGATAGGGGATTATTGCTAGAAATAGGTAATATAGATGATGGGGGAGTGATGTCAGTAAGGTTTTCTTGAAAAGGAATTATGGGAATTGGGGATTGCATTTCAGTGGGAGGGCAAAGCCAGTGAAATGCCATGTTTGCATGTTAGACTTGTAGTGGTGTCCTCATGACACACATTTAAGTTTTAGATGGCAATATTTGATTCTAAGAATGATTAAATTATTTTCATTTTACAAAGACCAAAGAGTCATGAAACAGCACATTTTCTGAAGTTGTTATGAGGACTAGATACGGATGAAAGAAATAAGATAAATATGTATCTCACTCTTTAATTATTGCTGTATAGTTGAAAAATTAGATGAAAATCCACTTTATTAGAAGATAGAGAGCTCAGAGTTATTTGTACTATTTGCACAATAAAGGGCATTTGCTTTATGGGGAGAGATACCACTTTACTTCATCAACACATTTGCCTGTATAGAGAACCCACCATTGCCAAAAATACACTACTGACTTTAAATTATGGCAGGAAAGTGAAATGGTCTTGACTAAGAATTTTTCAAGTTCCTCTTGATTTAAAACAAGACGCTCAGTACTAGGCAGACTCTCTTCTCTCCCTTTCCTTCTTCAGCTGAGTCCTCTGCCTCAGTCATCCTTAGATTTCTTCTTTCACTTCTTTGTCTCTGGTTAGGAATTTACTTCTTTCAGCTTTAGTATTATCACATTCTTATGCCTTTAATTCATAACTCTTCCCACATCTCTCTTGTTTCAAGACATATACCAAGTTTAGGTGGGTAAGGACAAGGATCCCCAATTACCTGAGAAGACACCATGCTGCTATAGCAAGGAAACCCCAATCTATAAAGGCTCAAATAAGACACAAGTTTATTTCTCTCTCACTGAATATTCCAGAGGGAAGGAGTAGGAAGGTGACTCTGACTCACAAGGTCAGCCAGGAATACAGGAATCAGGTCACTTTAATCATGTTGCCCTGCTTTTGACTAGGGTGTTGTCCACATCTGCATTTTTGATGCTTGTAATTTTATGGCCACATTTATGTTCCAGTCTTCAGGAAGAGGAAAAGAGAGAAGTAGAGGGCAGTGATTCCCATTTAAGGAAGTGATGTAAAAGCTGCACACGTTACCCCTGTGTACATTCCTCTGGTGAGAACCTAGTCACTTGGCCGTATTTTTTATTTAAAAAAATTTAATATTTTATATTGGTGCATAGTTGATTTACAATGTTGTGTTAGTTTCAGGTGTACAGCAAAGTGATGCAGTTACACATATGCATATATCTATTCTTTTTCAGGATCTTTTCCCATATAGGTTATTACAGAGTATTGAGTAGAGTTCCCTGTGTTATACAGTAGGTCCTTGTTGATTATCTATTTTATATATAGTAGTGGTTTTTTTTTAAAACATATTTATTGGAGTAAAACTGCTTTACAATGGTGCATTAGTTTCTGCTTTACAACAAAGTGAATCAGTTATACATATACATATGTTCCCATATCTCTTCCCTCTTGCGTCTCCCTCCCTCCCACCCTCCCTATCCCACCCCTCTAGGTGGTCGCAAACCACCTAGCTGATCTCCCTGTGCCATGCGGCTGCTTTCCACTAGCTATCCACTGTACGTTTGGTAGTGTATATATGTCCATGCCACTCTCTCACTTCGTCACAGCTTCCCCTTCCCCTTCCCCATATCCTCAAGTCCATGCTCTTGTAGGTCTGTGTCTTTATTCCCGTCCTACCCCTAGGCTCTTCGTGACATTTTTTTTCTTAGATTCCATATATATGTGTTAGCATACCATATTTGTTTTTCTCCTTCTGACTTACTTCACTCTGTATGACAGACTCTAGGTCCATCCACCTCACTACAAATAACTCAATTTCGTTTCTTTTTTATGGCTGAGTAATATTCCATTTTATATATGTGACACATCTGCTTTATCCATTCATCTGTTGATGGACACTTAGGTTGCTTCCATGTCCTGGCTATTGTAAATAGAGCTGCAATGAACATTTTGGTACATGACTCTTTTTGAATTATGGTTTTCTCAGGGTATATGTCCAGTAGTGGGATTGCTGGGTCGTATGGTAGTTCTATTTTAAGTTTTTTAAGGAACCTCCATACTGTTCTCTATAGTGGCTGTATCAATTTACATTCCCACCAACAGTGCAAGAGGGTTCCCTTTTCTCCACACCCTCTCCAGCATTTATTGTTTGTAGATATTTTGATGATGGCCATTCTGACCGGTGTGAGATGATATCTCATTGTAGTTTGATTTGCATTTCTCTAATGATTAATGATGTTGAGCATTCTTTCATGTGTTTGTTGGCAGTCTGTATATCTTCTTTGGAGAAATGTCTATTTAGATCTTCTGCCCATTTTTGGATTGGGTTGTTTGTTTTTTTGTTATTGAGCTGCATGAGCTGCTTGTAAATTTTGGAGATTAGTCCTTTGTCAGTTGCTTCATTTGCAAATATTTTCTCCCATTCTGAGGGTTGTCTTTTCATCTTGGTTATGGTTTCCTTTGCTGTGCAAAAGCTTTTAAGTTTCATTAGGTCCCATTTGTTTATTTTTGTTTTTATTTCCATTTCTCTAGGAGGTGGGTCAAAAAGGATCTTGCTGTGATTTATGTCATAGAGTGTCCTGACTATGTTTTCCTCTGGGAGTTTTATAGTGTATGGCCTTACATTTAGGTCTTTAATCCATTTTGAGTTTATTTTTGTGTATGGTGTTCTAATTTCATACTTTTACATGTAGCTGTCCAGTTTTCCCAGCACCACTTATTGAAGAGGCTGTCTTTTCTCCACTGTATATTCTTGCCTCCTTTATCAAAGATAAGGTGACCATATATGCATGGGTTTATTTCTGGGTTTTCTATCCTGTTCCATTGATCTATATTTCTGTTTTTGTGCCAGTACCGTACTGTCTTGATTACTGTAGCTTTGTAGTATAGTCTGAAGTCAGGGAGCCTGATTCCTCCAGCTCTGTTTTTCTTTCTCAAGATTGCTTTGGCTATTCGGGGTCTTTTGTGTTTCCATACAAATTGTGAATTTTTTTGTTCTAGTTCTGTGAAAAATGCCAGTGGTAGTTTGATAGGGATTGCTCTCAATCTGTTGATTGCTTTGGGTAGTATAGTCATTTTCACAATGTTGATTCTTCCAATCCAAGAGCATGGTATATCTCTCCATCTGTTTGTATCATCTTTAATTTCTTTCATCAGTGTCTTACAATTTTCTGCATACAAGTCTTTTGTCTCTTTAGGTAGGTTTATTCCTAGATATTTTATTCTTTTTATTGCAGTTGTAAATGGGAGTGTTTTCTTAATTTCACTTTCAGAGTTTTCATCATTAGTGTATAAGAATGCCAGAGATATCTGTGCATTAATTTTGTATCCTGCTATTTACCAAATTCATTGATAAGCACTAGTAGTTTTCTGGTAGCATCTTTAGGATTCTCTATGTATAGTATTATGTCATCTGCAAACAGTGACAGCTTTACTTCTTCTTTTCCGATTTGGATTCCTTTTATTTCTTTTTCTTCTCTGGTTGCTGTGGTTAGAATTTCCAAAACTATGTTGAATAAGAGTGGTGAGAGTGGGCAACCTTGTCTTGTTCCTGATCTTAGTGGAAATGGTTTCAGTTTTTCACCATTGAGGACCAAGTTGGCTGTGGGTTTGTCATATTTGGTCTTTATTATGTTGAGGAAAGTTCCCTCTCTGCCTACTTTCTGGAGGGCTTTTATCATAAATGGGTGTTGAATTTTGTCGAAAGCTTTCTCTGCATCTATTGAGATGATCGTATGGTTTTTCTCCTTCAGTTGGTTAATATCGTGTTTCATGTTGATTGATTTGCATATACTGAAGAATCCTTGCATTCGTGGAATAAACCCCACTTGTTCATGGTGTATGATCCTTTTAATGTGCTGTTGGATTCTGTTTGCTAGTATTTTGTTGAGGATTTTTGCATCTGTGTTCATCAGTGATATTGGCCTATAGTTTTCTTTCTTTGTGACATCTTGGGTTTTGGTATCAGGGTGATGGTGGCCTCATAGAATGAGTTTGGGAGTGTTCATCCCTCTGCTATATTTTGGAAGATTTTGAGAAGGATAGGTGTTAGCTCCTCTCTAAATGTTAGAATTCGCCTTTGAAGCTATCTGGTCCTGGGCTTTTGTTTGTTGGAAGATTTTATATCACAGTTTCAATTTCAGTGCTTGTGATTGGTCTGTTCATATTTTCTATTTCTTCCTGGTTCAGTCTTGGCAGGTTGTGCATTTCTAAGAATGTGTCCATTTCTTCCAGGTTGTCCATTTTATTGGCATAGAGTTGCTTGTAGTAATCTCTCATGATATTTTGTATTTCTGCAGTGTCAGTTCTCACTTCTCCTTTTTCATTTCTAATTCTATTGATTTGAGTCTTCTCCCTTTTTTTCTTGATGAGTCTGGCTAAAGGTTTATCACTTTTGTTTATCTTCTCAAAGAACCAGCTTTTAGTTTTATTGATGCTTGCTATTGTTTCCTTCATTTCTTTTTCATTTATTTCTGATCTGATCTTTATGATTTCTTTCCTTCTGCTAAATTTGGGGTGTTTTTGTTCTTCTTTCTCTAATTGCTTTAGGTGCCAGGTTAACTTGTTTATTTGAAATGTATCCTGTTTCTTAAGGTAGGACTGTATTGTTATAACTTCCCTCTTAGAACTGCTTTTGCTGCATCCCATAGGTTTTGTGTCGTCGTGTCTCCATTGTCGTTTGTTTCTAGGTATTTTTTGATTTCCTCTTTGTTTTCTTCAGTGATCACTTCGTTATTAAGTAGTGTATTGTTTAGCCTCCATGTGTTTGTATTTTTTACAGATCTTTTCCTGTAATTGATATCTAGTCTCATAGCGTTGTGGTCGGAAAAGATACTTGATACAATTTCAATTTTCTTAAATTTACCAAGGCTTAATTTGTGACCCAAGATATGATCTTTCCTGGAGAATGTTCCATGAGCACTTGAGAAAAATGTGTATTCTGTTGTTTTTGGATGGAATGTCCTATAAATATCAATTAAGCCATCTTGTTTAATGTATCAGTTAAAGCTTGTGTTTCCTTATTTATTTTCATTTTGGATGATCTGTCTGTTGGTGAAAGTGGGGTGTTAAAGTCCCCTACCATGAATGTGTTACTGTCAATTTATCCTTTTATGGCTGTTAGTATTTGCCTTATGTATTTGTAAGTGCTCCTATGTTGGGTGCATAAATATTTACAATTGTTATATCTTCTTGGATCGATCCTTTGATCATTATGTAGTGTCCTTCTTTGTCTCTTGTAATAGTCTTTATTTTAAAGTCTATTTTGTCTGATATGAGAATTGCTACTCCAGCTTTCTTTTGGTTTCCATTTGCATGGAATATCTTTTTCCATCCCCTTAGTTTCAGTCTGTATGTGTCTCTAGGTCTGAAGTGGGTCTCTTGTAGACAGCATATGTATGGGTCTTGTTTTTGTATGCATTCAGCCAGTCTATGTCTTTTGGTGGGAGCATTTAATCCGTTTACATTTAAAGTAATTATCAATATGCATGTTCGTAGTCCCATTTACTTAATTGTTTTGGGTTTGTTATTGTAGGTCTTTTCCTTCTCTTGTGTTTCTTGCCTAGAGAAGTTCCTTTAACGTTTGTTGTAAAGCTGGTTTGGTGGTGCTGAACTCTCTCAGCTTTTGCTTCTCTGTAAAGGTTTTAATTTCTCCATTGAATCTGAATGAGATCCTTGCTGGGTAGAGTAATCTTGGTTGTAGGTTTTTCTCCTTCATCACTTTAAATATGTCCTGCCACTCCTTTCTGGCTTGTAGAGTTTTCTGCTGAAAGATCAGCTGTTAACCTTTTGGGGATTCCCTTGTGTGTTATTTGTTGTTCTTCCCTTGCTGCTTTTAATATGTTTTCTTTGTATTTAATTTTTGATAGTTTGATTAATATGTGTGTTGGCATGTTTCTCCTTGGATTTATCCTGTATGGGACTCTCTGTGCTTCCTGGACTTGATTAACTATTTCCTTTCCCATATTAGGGAAGTTTTCAACTATAATCTCTTCAAATATTTTCTCAGTCCCTTTTTCTCTTCTTCTGGAACCCCTATAACTCGAATGTTGGTGGGTTTGATGTTGTCCCAGAGGTCTCTGAGACTGTCCTCAGTTCTTTTCATTCTTTTTTCTTTATTCTGCTCTGCAGTAGTTATTTCCACTATTTTATCTTCCAGGTCACTTATCCGTTCTTCTGCCTCGGTTATTCTGCTATTGATCCCATCTAGAGTATTTTTAATTTCATTTATTGTGTTGTTCATCGTTGCTTGTTTCATCTTTAGTTCTTCTATGTTCTTGTTAAATGTTTCTTGCATTTTCTCTATTCTATTTCCAAGATTTTGGATCATCTTTACTATCATTATTCTGAATTCTTTTTCAGGTAGACTGCCTATTTCCTCTTCATTTGTTAGGTCTGGTTGGTTTTTACCTTGCTCCTTCATCTGCTGTGTGTTTTTCTGTCTTCTCATTTTGCTTATCTTACTGTGTTTGGGGTATCCTTTTCACAGGTTGCAGGTTCGTAGTTCCCGTTGTTTTTGGTGTCTGTCCCCAGTGGCTAAAGTTGGTTCAGTGGGTTGTGTAGGCTTCCTGGTGGAGGGGAGTAGTGCCTGTATTCTGGTGGATGAGGCTGGATCTTGTCTTTCTGGTGGGCAGGTCCACGTCTGGTGGTGTGTTTTGGGGTGTCTGTGGACTTATGATTTTAGGCAGCCTCTCTGCTAATGAGTGGGGTTGTGTTCCTGTCTTGCTAGTTGTTTGGCATAGGGTGTCCAGCACTGTAGCTTGCTGGTCGTTGAGTGAAGCTGGGTGCTGGTGTTGAGATGGAGATCTATGCCGTTTGATATTACATGGAGCTGGGAGGTCTCTTGTGGACCAGTGTTCTGAATTTGGCTCTCCCACCTCAGAGGCAAAGCACTGACTCCTGGCTGCACCCTGGCTGCAGCACCAAGAGCCTTTTATCCACACGGCTCAGAATAAAAGGGAGAAAAAGAAGAAAGTGATAGAGAGAGAGAGAGAGAGAGAGAGAGAGAGGGAGAGAGAGAGAAAGGAAGGAAAAGAAAGAAAAAAGAAAGAAAGAAGGAAAGAAAGAAAGGGAGAGAAAGAAAGGAAGGGAGAGAGAAAAGAAAGGATAAAATAAAATAAAGTAAGATAAAATAAAATGAAGTTATTAAAATAAAAAATAATTATTTAGAAAAAAAATTTTTTAAATAAAAACAAAACAAAACAAACAAACAAAATGGACGGATAAAACCCTAGGACAAATGGTGAAAGCAAAGCTATACAGACAACATCTCACACAGAAGCATACACATACACACTCACAGAAGGAGGAAAAGAGGAAAAAATAATAAATCTTGCTCTCAAAGTCCACCTCCTCAATTTGGGATGATTCGTTGTCTATTCATGTATTCCGCAGATGCAGGGTACATCAGGTTGATTGTGGAGCTTTAATCCGCTGCTTCTGAGGCTGCTGGGAGAGATTTCCCTTTCTCTTTGTTCACACAGCTCCCGGGGCTCAGCTTTGGATTTGGCCTTGCCTCTGCGTGTAGGTCACTGGAGGGCGTGTGTTCTTCGCTCAGACAGGATGGGGTTAAAGGAGCAGCTGCTTCGGGGACTCTGGCTCACTCAGGCCGTGGGGAGGGATGGGTGCGCATTCGGGGTAAGCCTGCGGCAGCAGAGGCCAGCGGGACGTTGCACCAGACTGAAGCGTGCCGTGTGTTCTCCCGGGAAGTTGTCTCTGGATCCCGGGACCCTGGCAGTGGTGGGCTGTACAGGCTCCCCGGAAGGGAGGTGTGGATAGTGACCTGTGCTCGCACACAGGCTTCTTGATGGCGGCAGCAGCAGCCTTAGCGTCTCATGCCCGTCTCTGGCGTCCGTGCTGTTAGCTGCGGCTCGCGCCCGTCTCTGGAGCTCCTTTAAGCAGCGCTCTTAATCCCCTCTCCTCACGCACTAGGAAACAGAGAGGGAAGAAAAAGTCTCTTGCCTCTTCTGCAGGTCCAGACTTTGTCCCGGACTCCCTCCCGGCTAGCTGTGGTGCACTAACCCCTTCAGGCTGTGTTCACGCCACCAAACCCAGTCCTCTCCCTGCACTCCGACCGAAGCCCAAGCCTCAGCTCCCAGCCGCCCCCTTCCTGGCAGGTGAGAGACAAGCCTCTCGGGCTGGTGAGTGCTGGTCGGCACCGATCCTCTGTGCGGGAATCTTTCCGCTTTGCCCTCCGCACCCCTGTTGCTGCGCTCTCCTCTGCGGCTCCGAAGCTTCCCCGCTCCGCCACCTGCAGTCTCCGCCTGTGAAGGGGCTTCTAGTGTGTGGAAACCTTTCCTCCTCCACGGCTCCCTCCCACTGGTGCAGGTTCTGTCCCTATTCTTTGTCTTTGTTTATTTTTTCTTTTGCCCTACCCAGGTACGTGGGGAGTTTCTTGCCTTTTGGGAGGTCTGAGGTCTTCTCCCAGTGTTCAGTAGGTGTCCTGTAGGAGTTGTTCCATGTGTAGATGTATTAATGGTGTATCTGTGGGGAGTAAGGTGATCTCTGCGTCTTACTCTTCCGCCATCTTCCCGATTCCTCCAATTTTTTTCTTTTATTGACTGTGATAACAAATGGATATCCAATTGTTTCAGCACCATTTGTTGAAAAGAATATCCTTTCTCCTCTGAACTGAATTTGCATCTGTGTTGAAAATGGGTTTTCTATGTATGTGTGGGTCTATTTCTTTATTCTGTTCCATTGTTCTTTTTGTCTATCTTTATGTCAGTACCACAGTCTCTTAGTTACTGTAGCTTTATGATATGTCATGAAATCAAACAGTGTTAGTTCTCCACCTTTGTGTTTCTTTGTCAAAGTTCTTCTAACTATTGTAGGTCATTTTGCATTTTTACATGAATTTTAAAAGTACCTTGTCAAATTTCTACAAAACAAAAGCCTGTTTGGATTTTGATTGTGATTACATTGAATCTATAGATCAGTTTAGAAAAAATTAATATGTTAACAAAATGGAGTCTTCTGTTCCATGAACATGATATGTCTTTCCATTTATTTATACCTCATTCAATTTCTATAAGCAATGTTTTGTAATTTCTAGTGTATGTTTTTCATGTATTTTGTCACATTTATCTCTAAATATTTTATGTATTTTAATGTTGCTGTAAATTGTTTTACAATTTTAATTTCTAATTGTTCATTGCTACTGTTTAGAAATATACTTGTTTTAATATATTTATCTTGTATCGTACAACCTTGCTAAACTCATTGATTGATTATAGCAGCTTTTTGTAGATTTTATTGGATGGACCCTCTACATAAATGATTATGTTGTCTGAAAATAAAAGCATTTTAATTCTTTCTTTCTATTCTACATGTTTTAAAATTTTAAATATTGCTTTATTTCACTGTCTGGAACCTTGAATAAAAGGTTGAATAGAAGTGGGGAGGGCAGATATCTTGCTTTGTTACTGATCTTACAGAGAAAGTATTCAGTCTTTTCTCATTAAGTATGATGTTAGTTGTAGTGTTTTTGTGGATGTTCTTTATCAGGTTGAGGAAGCCCCCTTTTATTCCTATTTTTCTGATAGGTTTTATCAGGAATCGATATTGAATTTGGTTAAATGCTTCTTCTGCATTTGTTAGAATGGTAATGTGGCTTTTACTTTTTAGTTTGTTAATATGTTTAGCTTGTTAACAAACCTTGCATTCCTGTGATGATTCCCACTTTTATATATAGAAATTTATTTTGTATGTCATTAGGTCATGATATGTTACCCTTTTCATATATTGTTGGATTTGAGTTTCTAATTTACTTAATAGCTTTATTGAAATATAATTTGCATACCATAAAGCTTACTTATTTAAAGTGTAAAATGTAATGGTTTTAATTATAGTACAGATTTGTACAACAATCATGATAATCTGATTTTTTCATGACCCCCAAAAGAAACCCTGGTCCTATTAGCAGTCTCTCCCAGGCAACCCTTCCACCCAGCACTAGACAATCACTAATCTATGTCTTATAGATTTGCCTATTCTGGACATTTCATATATGGAATCATATAATATGTGGTCTTTTGTGTCTGGCTCCTTACACTTTGCATTAAGGTTCAACTGTTTTTTAACATGTATCACTAATAAATTCCTTTTTATTGCCAAATAACAGTCTGTTGTATACATATATCACATTTATTTATCTAGTCAAATGATGAGAATTTGGATTGTTTCCACTTTTTGGTTATTATGATTAATGCTGCTGTAAACATTTGTGTATACATTTTTGTGTGGACACATGTTTTATTTCTTTTGAGTAGATACCTGGGAGTAGAATTGTTGTGTCATATGGTAACTCTATGTTTAATATTTTGGGAAACTGCAAACTGTTTTCCAAAGCAGCTCCCCCATTTTAAATTCCCACTTGTAATGTATGAAGGTTTGATTTGATAAAATTTGTTCAGAATTTATTCATCTATGTACATTAGAGGTTATCTATCATTTGTTTTCTTGCAGTGTCCTTCTCTGGTTTTGTTACCAGGGTAATGGTGGCTTTATTGACTTAAGAAGTAGTCTCTCCTCAGTTTTCTGGAAGAGTTTGTGCAGGTTGGTATTATTTGTTCCTTAAATGTTTGGTAGAATTCATCAAAGAAGCCATCTAAACCTGGAGTTTTCTTTGTGGGAAGGTCTTTAATTATAAATTCATTTTCTTTAATAGATATATGGCTATTCAGATTATCTGTTTCTTCTTATGTGAACTTTGTTAATTTATGTCTTTCAAGGGATTTGTCCATTTCATTTAATTTGAATTTATTGGCACATACTTGTTCCATCTCAAAGAACAAGTATTTGTTGTCACTAATTATCTCTGATCTTTATTATTATTTTTTTCTTCCACTAACTCTGAGTTTAATTTGTTCTTATTTTCCTAGTTCTTTAATATTCAAAGCTTTTTTTAAAAAAAATTTGAGATCTTTCTTCTTCTTTAAGGTAGGCATTTAATGCTACATACCCCTTCCTAAGTATTGCTTTAGTTGCATCACCCAAACTTTAATGTGTTCTCATTTTTATTGAGTTCAGTTCAAACACTTACTAATCTCCCTTTTGAAATCTTCTTTGGTCCATGGGTTATTAGGTTGTTTACATTTCAAATATTTAGACATCTTCCAGAAGGGTTTTTGTTCTTGAGTTCTAATACAATCCCACTGTGGTTAGAGAACATACTTTTAAATTTATTGGAAACATTTTAATGACCCAGAATATGACATATGCTGGTAAATATTCTGTGTGCGTTAGAAAAAAGTGTTTATTTTTCTGTTGTCCTGTGGAGTGTTCTATGAATGTTAATTAAATTAAGTTTGTTAAATGCATTGCTCAAATCTTCTATGCTTTACTGATTTTCTGTTTAGTCATTCTATTGATTATTTCTATGGACTGAATTGTGTCCTCCACAAATTTATATGTTGAAGTCCTAACCCCCAGTGTGATGGTATTTGGAGATGGGGCTTTGGGGGGTAATTAGGTTACTGGTTCTACCAGTGTGGGAGGAAACCCCAAAATGGATTCAGCTGCTGCTCCAGGAAGGCATTGCCAGAGGTGAGGAAGCATTTCTAAGTTGCTGTTCACCTAGGAATAGGGAACAGACAGGATGTCAATAGGAAGGAAATAAGAATGAGCAATTGCCACCTCCCTCCTCCAGCCTTGCATTCTCCCTCTAGTGTACCCCAGAGCAGAAGTTTGGTTGCAGTTCCAGTCCCAACATCATGGAGTAAGTATAGCAGGGTGGGTTTGGAACTGAGAATCAAGAGCTTAATAATTAATTAGTTAGCTAGATTGGAATCAAAATGGCAGAGTAGAAGGACATGTTCTCACTCCCTCTTGTGAGAGCACCAGGATCGCAACTAGCTGCTGGACAGTCATCGACAGGAGGACACTGGAAGTCGCCAAAAAAGATAGCCCATGTCCAAGGACAAAGGAGAAGCCACAGTGAGACGGTAGGAGGGGTGCAATCACAGTAAAATCAAGACCCATAACTGCTGGGTGGGTGACTCACAGACTGGAGAACACTTATACCACAGAAGTTCACCCACTGGAGTGAAGGTTCTGAGCCCCACGTCAGGCTTCCCAACCTGGGAGTCTGGTAACGGGAGGAGGAATTCCTAGAGAATCAGACTTTGAAGCCTACTGGGATTTGATTGTAGAACTTTGACAGAACTGGGGGAAACAGAGACTTCACTCTTGGAGGTCACACACAAAGTGGTGTGTGCATCGGGACCCAGGGGAAGGAGTAGTACCCCAAAGGAGACTGAACCAGACCAACTTGCTAGTGTTGGAGGGTCTCCTGAGGAGGCAGGAGGTGGCTGTGGCTCACCATGGGGACAAGGACACTGGCAGCAGAAGTTCTGGGAAGTACGCCTTGGTGTGAGCCCTCCCAGAGTCTGCCATTAGCCCCACCAAAGAGCCCAGGTAGGTTCCAGTGTTGGGTTGCCCCAGGCCAAACAACCAACAGGGAGGGAACCCAGCCCCACCCATCAGCAATGAAGCAGATTAAAGTTTTACTGAGCTCCAACCACCAGAGCAACAGCTTTACCCACCACCAGTCCCTTCCATCAGGAAACTTGCATAAGCCTCTTAGATAGCCTCATCTACCAGAAGGCAGACAGCAGAAGCAAGAACTACAATCCTGCAGCCTATGGAACAAAAACCACATTCACAGAAAGATAGACAAGATGAAAAGGCAGAGGGCTATGTACCAGATGAAGGAACAAGATAAAACCACAGAAAAATAACTAAATGAAGTGGAGATAGGCAACCTTCCAGTAAAAGAGTTAAGAATAAAGATAGTGAAGATGATCCAGGACCTCAGGAAAAGAATGGAGGCAAAGATCAAGAAGATGCAAGAAATGTTTAACAAAGAATTAGAGGAATTAAAGAACAAACAAACAGAGATTAACAATACAATAACTGAATTGAAAACTACACTAGAAGGAATCAATAGCAGAATAACCGAGGCAGAAGAACAGATAAGTGACCTGGAAGACAGAATGGTGGAATTCACTGCTGCGGAACAGAATAAAGAAAAAAGAATGAAAAGAAATGAAGACAGCCTAAGAGACCTCTGGGACAACATTAAACACAATAACATTCACATTATGGGCGTCCCAGAAGGAGAAGAGAGAGAGAAAGGACCTGAGAAAATATTTGAAGAGATTATAGTTGAAAACTTCCCAAAATGGGAAAGCTAATAGCCACCCAAGTCCAGCAAGCACAGGGAGTCCCATACAGGATAAACCCAAGGAGAAACATGCCGAGACATATAGTAATCAAATTGGCAAAAATTAAAGACAAAGAAAAATTATTAAAAGAAGCAAGGGAAAAATGACAAATAACATACAAGGGAACTCCCATAAGGTTAACAGCTGATTTCTCAGCAGAAACTCTACAAGCCAGAAGGAAGTGGCATGATATACTTAAAGTGATGAAAGGGAAGAACCTACCACCAAGATTACTCTACCCAGCAAGGATCTCATTCAGATTTGATGGAGAAATCAAAAGCTTTACAGAAAAGCAAAAGCTAAGAGAATTCAGCACCACCAAACCAGCTCTGCAACAAATGCTAAAGGAACTTCTTTAAGTGGGAAACACAAGAGAAGAAAAGGACCTACAAAAACAAACCCAAAACAATTAAGAAAATGGTAATAGGAACATATATATCGATAATACCCTAAAAGTGAATGGATTAAATGCTCCAACCAAAAGACACAGGCTTGCTGAATGGATACAAAAACAAAACCCATATATATGCTGTCTACAAGAAACCCACTTCGGACCTAGGGACACATTCAGGTTGAAAGTGAGGGGATGGAAAAAGATATTCCATGCAAATGGAAATAAAAAGAAAGCTGCTGTAGCAATACTCATGTCAGATAAAATAGACTTTCAAATAAAGAATGTTACAAGAGACAAGGAAGGGCACTACATAATGATCAGGGGATCAATCCAAGAAGAAGCTGTAACAATTATATATGCACCCAACATAGGAGCACCTCAATGCATAAGGCAACTGCTATAAGCTATAAAAGAGGAAATCAACAGTAACACAATAATAGTGGGGGATATTAACACCTCACTCACACCAATGGACAGATCATCCAAAATGAAAATAAATAAGGAAACAGAAGCTTTAAATGACATAATAGACAGATAGATTTAATTGATATTTATAGGACATTCCATCCAAAAACAGCACGTTACACTTTCTTCTCAAGTGCGCACGGAACATTCTCCAGGATAGATCACATCTTGGGTCACAAATCAAGCTTCAGTAAATTTAAGAAAATTGAAATCATATGAAGCATCTTTTCTGACTAGAACACTATGAGATTAGAAATAAGTTACAGGGAAAAAAACGTAAAAAGACAAACACATGGAGGCTAATAGAATACGTTACTAAATAACCAAGAGATCACTGAAGAAATCAGAGGAATCAAAAAATACCTAGAGACAAATGGCAATGGAGACATGACAACCCAAAACCTATGGGATGCAGCAAAAGCAGTTCTAAGAGGGAAGTTTATAGCTATACAAGCCTACCTCAGGAAACAAGAAAAATCTCAAATAAACAATCTAACCTTATACCTAAAGGAACTAGAGAAAGAAGAACAAACAAAACCCAAAGTTAGCAGAAGGAAAGAAATCATAAAGATCAGAGCAGAAATAAATGAAATAGAAACAAAGAAAACAGTAGCAAAGATCAATAAAACTAAAGGCTGGTTCTTTGAGATGATAAACAAAATTGGTAAACCATTAGCCAGACTCATCAAGAAAAAGAGTGAGAGGACTCAAATCAATAAAATTAGAAATGAAAAAAGAGAAGTTACAACAGACACTGCAGAAATACAAAGCATCCTAAGAGACTACTACAAAAAACTCTATGCCAATAAAATGGGCAACCTGGAAGAAATGGTCAAATTCTTAGAAAGGTATAACCTTGCAAGATTGAACCAGGAAGAAATAGAAAATATGAACAGAGCAATCACAAGTAATGAAATTGAAACTGTGATTAAAAATCTTCCAACAAACAAAAGTCCAGGACCAGATGGCTTCACAGGTGAATTCTATCAAACATTTAGAGAAGAACTAACACCCATCCTTCTCAGATTCTTCCAAAAAGTTGCAGAGGAAAGAACAGTCCCAATGTTATTCTATGAGGCCACCATCACCCTGATACCAAAGCCAGACAAAGATACTATAAAAAAAGAAAATTACAGACCAATATCACTGATGAATATAGATGCAAAACTCCTCAACAAAATATTAGCAAACAGAATCCAACAACACATTAAAAGGATCATACAGCATCACCAAGTGGGATTTATCCCAGGGATGCAAGGATTCTTCAATATGTGCATATCAATCAATGTGATGCACCATATTAACAAATTGAAGAATAAAAAGCATATGATCATCTCAATAGATGTGGAAAAAGCTTTTGACAAAATTCAACATTCATTTATGATAAAAACTCTCCAGAAAGTGGGCATAGAGGGAACCTACCTCAACATAATAAAGGCCATATATGACAAACCCACAGCCAATATCATACTCAACAGTGAAAAACTGAAAACATTTCCTCTAAGATCAGGAACAAGACAAGGATGTTCACTCTCACCACTGTTATTCAACATAGTTTTGGAAGTCCTAGCCATAGCACTCAGAGAAGAAAAAGAAATAACAGGAGTCCATATTGGAAAAGAAGAAGTAAAACTGTCACTGTTTGCTGATGACATGATACTATACATAGAGAATCCTAAAGATGCCACCAGAAAACTACTAGAGCTAATCAAATGAATTTGGTAAAGTTGCAGGATACAAAATTAATGCACAGAAGTCTCTTGCACTCCTATACACTAATGATGAAAAATCATGAAAGAGAATTTAAGGAAACACTCCCATTTACCATTGCAACAAAAAGAATAAAATACCTAGGAGTAAACCTACCTAGGGAGACAAAAGACCTGTATGTAGAAAACTATAAGACACTGATGAAAGAAGTTAAAGATGGTACCAACAGATGGAGAGATATACCATGTTCTTGGACTGGAAGAATCAATATTGTGAAAATCACTATACTACCCAAAGCAATCTACAGATTCAATGCAATCCCTATCAAATGACCAATGGCCTTTTTTACAGAACTAGAACAAAAGATCTTAAAATTTGTATGGAGACACAAAAGACCCCGAATAGCCAAAGCAGTCTTGAGGGAAATAAATGGAGCTGGAAGAATCAGCCTCCCTGACTTCAGACTATACTATAAAGCTACAGTAATCAAGACAATATGGTACTGGCACAAAAACAGAAAGATAGATCAATGGAACAGGACAGAAAGCCCAGAGAGAAACCCACACACCTATGGTCAACTAATCAATGACAAAGGAGGCAAGGATATACAATGGAGAAAAGACACTCTCTTCAATAAGTGGTGCTGGGAAAACCGGACAGCTACATGTAAAAGAATGAAATTAGAACACTCCCTAACACCATACACACAAACTCAAAATGGATTAGAGACCTAAATGTAGGACTGGACACTATAAAACTCTTAGAGGAAAACGTAAGAACACTCTTTGACATAAATCACAGCAAGATCTTTTTTGATCCACCTCCTAGAGTAATGGAAATAAAACCAAAAATAAACAAATGGGACCTAATGAAACTTAAAAGCTTTTGCACAGCAAAGGAAACCATAAACAAGACCAAAAGACAACCCTCAGAATGGGAGAAAATATTTGCAAATGAATCAACGGACAAAGGATTAATCTCCAAAATATATAAACATCTCATGCAGCTTAATATTAAAAAACAACCCAATCAAAAGTGGGCAGAATACCTAAATAGACATTTCTCCAAAGAAGACATACAGATGGCCAAGAAGCACATGAAAAGCTTCTCAACATCACTAATTATTCGAGAAATGCAAAACAAAACTACAGTGAGGTATCACCTCACACCAGTTAGAATGGGCATCCTCAGAAAATCTACAAACAACAAATGCTAGAGAGGATGTGGAGAAAAGGGAACCCTCTTGCACTATTGGTGGGAATGTAAATTGATACAGCCACTATGGAGAACAGTATGGAGGTTCTTTAAAAAACTAAAAATAGAATTACCATATGAGCCAGCAATCTCATTACTGGGCATATACCCAGAGAAAGCCATAATTCAAAAAGACACATGCACTCCAATATTCATTGCAGCACTATTTACAATAGCCAGGTCATGGAAGCAACCTAAATGCCCATCGACAGGCAAATGGATAAAGAAGATGTGGTACATATATAGAATGGAATATTACTCAGCCATAAAAAGGAATGAATATGGGTCATTTTTTGAGACGTGAATGGATCTAGAGACTGTCATACAGAGTGAAGTATGTCAGAAAGAGGAAAAGAAATATCGTATATTAATGCACATATGTGGAACCTAGAAAAATGGTATAGGTGAACTGGTTTCCAGGGCAGAAATAGAGACACAGATGTAGAGAACAAACGTATGGACACCAAGGGGGGAAAAGCGCCAGGGGTGGGTGGTGGGGGTGGGATGAATTGGGAGATTGGGATTGACATGTATACACTGATGTGGATAAAATGGATGACTAATGAGAACCTGCTGTATAAAAAAAATATATTGTTCAAGTCACCCAATGAAATAAATAAATAAATAAAAAGAAATAAAAAGAAAAAATCAATTAATTAATGCACACCTTACATATGTGGCAAGCAGTGTGCTAAGCTTTGCAGGATGGACAAGGGTGGAGAGGCTAATGCTTGCCTTCAAGGAGCTTTCAACTTCATAGGGCAGATAAAGCATATGCATCAATAGCTGTAACAAAATTAAGATGAGATATTGCTGTTCTAGGAGTATGAAAACAAAATCCCATGGGTCGTCAGAGGGAGGATGAATCACTTTGAGATGGGGTTTGGAGAAACTTCTTTGGGAGAAGTTGTATTTCAACTGGTGATCACTTAACTCTTCTTTCAAGAGTCCTCTGAAAGACGTACTCTTTTCGGGAAGGCTTCCCCAATTCCCAAGACAAATGGATGTTTCTTAACCTTGTGTTTCCATAAAAGCCATACCTAACACTTTTTGAATACTTAATATGGGTCAGACATGCATTGGCTTAAGCTCCAAGAAGGTATTACTGCTTGATCTTCACAGTAACCCTATGAAGTTGATCCTATTATCCCCCATCAAGGAGGAAGCAGAGTATAAATAACTTGCTTTATTGATAGTAAAAGTGCCCCAGATTCTGATAGTAAAAGTGTTCTAGATTCTGATCTAAGTGATCTGACTCCAGAACTTGTGCACTGACCTATCACATCTTACTGCTTTTCCAATAAAGTCTATTTACATTTTCATTAAAGAACTTTACTATATGGTTATTATTTATATGTAGACCTGTCTCCTTTGGGTTAGTTTTGTAAGGTATTCAATTTTGCAAACAGTCTTCAGCCCAGTGTTTGGTCCTAGTAGTTCCTCAATGAATATTTTCTGAGTGAATGAATATGGTTGCTTTCATAGTACTTGGCACTGTAGGAGGGAAATTACATAAGGGTTCCACCTAGGAGACTCAAAAATCAGGGGAGTGTATGTTACACACATTCCACAACCAGGATGACAGAAATCATTAAATATGTACAACAGAGGGAATTTAATGCAGAGAATTGGTTACACAGGTTTTGGAGGGGCTAGAAAGTCAAAGGATAATGTGGCAGCCTTTAGATTAGCAATGGCAGGAAGCCCTTACTGGGTAGAAGGGACACACAGAGGAGGTAGAGACTGAAAATCATGTCAGACGTGTGCAGAGGAGACCTTGCTGCTGGACATGCAGCCTGAGGCAGAGAGGGAGGGTGATGTCTACCCTGCTTCTCTTTTTTACCACCTTCTAATCCCTTTCCATTACCTTGTACTGGCTTTCACAGGTGTCTGGAAGTAGCCTGCAAGAGTCAATGTCCATGTAATACAGAGCAGAGTGTGGGTTAGGACTAGATCTGAGGCCAAACAAATCCAGGAGTGGTGCACATAGTGAGTTTTGGCATCGGCAGAATGTGGATTGAAGAATGTGGTAGACTGTAAAAATGATCTCTCAAGAGGTACAGTCTTTCTCTCCTCTCGACTTGAATCTGGGCTGATTTTGAGCCTGGGTTTGACCAGTGGAGAGTAGTAAATGGAATGCAAGCAGACGACCCAAAACGGTATGCACATTAGGACTTATCCTCTCTTGCGGTGCATAGAGCTCGAGGCTGCCAGGTGAATGAGCCTAAGCTAGCCTCTGGATAATGGGAAGCTGCATGGATGAGAGCCCAGATCCCCCAGCCAGCCCCCAACTGCCCCAACAGCTGACCCAGTAGCCAACTGCAGACACATCAGTGAGGCCTAGCTGAAATCAGTTATGCTCAACCCAAATCTCTGACCTACAATTTATGAACTAAATAAATGATTGTTGCTTTGAGCCACTAAGTTTTGGGGTAGTTTGTTATGCAGCAAAGCTAACTGATAGATAAGCCCAGTCCTTCTACTTACATAGCTATATGACTTTGTGCAAATTGCTTCATCTTGAAGCCTCATTTTCTTCCTTTGTGACATGGGATAATGACAACACATATCACCGGACAATTGGGAAGATTTAATGAAAAATGCATGTAAAATGGAGACACGATGCTGGGCGCATCGTGAGTGCTCAGTAATCTGCAGCTTTTATGAGGATGATTTCAGGCCTTTCCAGCCTGTCTGCTTTGTCTAATTGTTGACTCTATGTGGGAAAACGATGAGGAGGTTATTGCTTAACAGGGCACAGCTCGACACAAATGTTTTATTAAGAAGCTGTCTTAATTTCCTGCTGGCATGAGGCAAAGAAGAGGGCAGATATTTTGTTAATTAAAAATTTAAAAGTACATAATTCTCTCTTTGGCATAAGTGTGTATGTAAGTCTGGAAAGCTAAATCTCTGAAACAGGATATTCACAAAGGTGTGTCTTGAATAGTAATTGTGATTCACGCAAAATGTATATTTGTGTTAGAGATGTTGTGGATAAGATTATGTCAAAAAGCACAGGATACTAAATTGCTGAAACTCATTAATTCACATAACATCGATGTGCATTGCCATATTCCAGATGCTTGATTGCAATTCTTTAATATAATGAGTTGCCAATTCCTTTTCTCTAGAGAAGGATTGACAGATTGTAATGCAATCTGTTGGTGTTCTTTGACGGTGATTCTCAGTCACTGCCACCACTGCTAAGGAGCTGGAATCCTAAACACAGAGGCTTTGCTGAGGGAACTGTGTGTCAGTGCTGGGTGTTGCAGCCATTCCCACTGGTATTAGGAAATATAAACTATCAGCTAAAGAGTGAGATTTGAGGAGCTTCAAAAAAGGAGAAGAAACTGGCTAAGAATGTCACACAGAGGAGCCAACAATTAAATTACAGTGTGTGTTTTATAGAACAAGGTGTCTTCACAGGAGACAAAGGAAAGCTGCTAAAAATGAATTATAGGGAGATTAAAAGACCATAAAACCTCGAGTTTTTTGAAGCTTGTATCTTTCAGTCTTGGGGCAGAGATGAGGCTGGGGAGAAGAGGTTTGGTGTGGTTAGGAAGGTAAGATTGCCTTTGAGATGTGTAAGAAAGATCTCAAGGGAGGAATAAGCTCTCAAGTCATAATGCTATTGATTTCTGGTTAGCAAATCTAGTTGCTTTCAGTTGATTTTTAGAATTTATTTACTCACATTATAAACTAGTACATGTTCATAGCCAGAAGTATGGCACATTGGTTAAGATCCGGAGTCAGCCTGCCTGTTCTCAAATCCTTTACAATTGTGGGATTTGGAGAAAGTTCACCTCTTTAAGCCTTATGTATATAACAGGGATATGGATTTACTTCATATGCTTCCTTTGAGGATAAAATGAGATAAAGCATGGAAAGTGCTTAGAACAGTGCCTGCCAAATAGTAAGCACCCTGCAGGTATTAGTTATTGGAGAAAATTTGGAAATGACAGCAAAGATAATAAATAAGAAAAAATATCACCTAGCACCAGAAACAATTACCATTAATATTTTGATGTATTTTCTTTTGAAATCCATGTCTTTTTAAAAGGATATTGGTAACTCATACAAACTCAGAGAAGACTGGCATCTCTATTACTTAGGAGAATTTCTTTAGGGAGAAAATGAAAAATGAGATCAGCTAATTCAAATGAAAACAATTTGTATATTATAGCAGGTAGGGCTTTAAGAGAAGGCTATAAATTCAGAAGATTCATTGGGAATGAAAAATAGTTTTTATAAGCTCATAGAAAAGCTGGATTTGGACGTCTACCATATTGCAGAATGTGAAGAGTTTGATAATATCCAGTGTGGGTGAGAGTGTGGGGAAAAGATGTCTTTAAACACTGCTTTTGAGAGTGCAAATTGATATAGCCCTGTGGGAGGACTCTTTGGCAATGTCTAATTACATTTTTGAATGTACATACTCTTAAGACCCAGCAATATCATGCTTGAATCTCTTCAAAACAGGGCATGCCCAAGAATATTCATAAAGATTAGAAACAATCTAAATGTCTATCAAAAAGTGAGTAGAAATGATAAGTAATGAATTTCCATGTTATGGAATACTGTGCAGAAATTAGAAATAGTGAGGTATATCTACATATAATGATCTCATAAGAATATATAACATATTAAGGGACAAAGGCCAACTGCAGAATAGTACATATGCTAACATTTATGTTAGAAATAAAAAGAAAATTATAAATTTCTATGAGTAGATGATGTGAAATTGATTAGAAAACAACAAGAACAACAACTGAAAAGTGTTTGCCTGAAAACAAACTGATAGTCCTTGCCCTCAAGTCAGGGAGGGGTGGAGGTAGGGAATAGGAACTCAGAGAGGGCTTCACTTTGTCTGTGTTGTATTATTTACAAGGAGAAGGCAGTCAAGTATTTCTTCTTGGTATCATTATTAATAAGTTGAAAAGATTAAAAATTTAAACAAACGTCAGTGTAAATTTATAGGATTTTTAAGGGGGGAAATGGCACTTTTGATTGTTAGGACTTATTTTCAGAGAAAAGTCTAATGTTGTAAAAAGCATTATAAAACATTCAGCACAATTTGGCAAGTTTATTTATGAATAAACAGAAAAGCACCGAAATGTAAGATTGATGTTTTTCAGTTCTTTTTCAGACATTCTACTCTATCTTCATTAAGAAGTTTATTTATTTCTTTAAAAAATTTTTAAAGGGTCAGAATTCCTGGCTTTCTTAAATTTTTTGCAGGCAGAAAATTTTCAAGATTTTAATAACAGTTATTTGGAGGTTGAGCATGTGGTGAGCTCTTCCTTGAGAAGAAGTACAAGGGACACATGGGTACTTTCCAGCTGGGCTGTTGCCTTGCTCATCTGGTTTGCCAATTTCTTTCAGGAATTTCTAGGAATCCACTAGGGTACACTTATATATTGCCAAATGATTATCACTATAGCATTAGATAACACCTGTATCATGTCACATAATTACCATTTCTTTTTTGTGGTGAGGAATTTGAGATCTAGTCTCTTAGCAATTTTCAAGTATACAGTATGGTATTATTAACTGTAATCACTATGGTATACACTAGATCCCCAGAACTTGATCATCTTACAACTGAAAGTTTTGTACTCTTTGACCAACATCTCCCTTTTCCCCTACCCCACAGCCCCTGGTAACCACCATTCCAGTCTCTGTTTCAATGAGTTGGACTTTTTTAGATGCCACATATGATTGCTATCATACAGTATTTGTCTTTTCTTCGTCTGACTTATTTCACTTAGCATAATGCTCAAGTTTCATACATGTGTGGCAAATGGCAGGATGTCCCTCGTTCTCATGGCTGAATAATATTCCATTGTGTGTGTGTACACACACACGCACACACACGTGTGTATGCACACACACACACCCCATCTTCTTTATCCATTCATCAGTTGATGGACACTTAGGTTGTTTCCATATCTTGGCTATTTTGAATAATGCTGCAAAGAACATGGGAGCGGATCTTTTTGAGATCCTGATTTCATTTCTTTTGGATATATATTCAGAGGTAGAATTGCTGGATCACATGATAGTCCTATTTTTTAATTTTTGAGGAAATGTAGACCAGTGGTTCTTTTTTTTTGTATTTTATTTTATTTATATTTCATACAGCAGGTTCTTATTAGTTATCTATTTTGTACATATTAGTGTATATATGTCACCACCACCACCACCACCCACACTTTCCCCCCTTGGTGACCATACGTTTGTTCTCTACATCTGTGTCTCTATTTCTGCCCTGCAAATCGGTTCATCTGTACCATTTATCTAGGTTCCACATACATGCGTTAATATACGATATTTGTTTTTCTCTTTCTGACTTCACTCTGTATGACAGTCTCTAGGTCCATCCACATCTCTACAAATGACCCAATTTCGTTCCTTTTTATGGCTGAGTAATATTTCATTGTATATATGTACCAAATCTTCTTTATCCATTTGTCTGTCATTGGGCATTTAGTTTGCTTCCATGACGTGGCTATTGTAAATAGTGCTGCAATGAACATTGGGGTGCATGTGTCTTTTTGAATTATGGCTTTCTCTGGGTATATGCCCAGTAGTGGGATTGCTGGGTCATATGGTAATTCTATTTTTAGTTTTTTAAGGAACCTCCATACTGTTCTCCATAGTGGCTGTATCAATTTACATTCCCACCAACAGTCCAATAGGGTTCCCTTTTCTCCACACCCTGTCTAGCATTTGTTGTTTGTAGATTCTCTGAGGATGCCCATTCTAACTGCTGTGAAGTGATACCTCACTGTAGTTTTGATTTGCATTTCTCTAATAATTAGTGATGTTGAGCAGCTTTTCATGTGCTTCTTGGCCATCTGTATGTCTTCTTTGGAGAAATGTCTATTTAGGTCTTCTGCCCACTTTTGGATTAGGTTGTTTGTTTTTTTAATATTGAGCTGCATGAGCTGTTTATATATTTTGGAGATTAATCCTTTGTCCATTGATTTGTTTGCAAATAATTTCTCTCATTCTGAGGGTAGTCTTTTCTTCTCGTTTAAAGTTTCCTTTGCTGTGCAAAAGCTTTTAAGTTTTATTAGGTCCCATTTGTTTATTTTTGTTTTTATTTCCATTACTCTAGGAGGTGGGTCAAAAAAAGATCTTGCTGTGATTTATGTCAAAGAGTGTTCTTCCTAGGTTTTCCTCTAAGAGTTTTATAGTGTCTGGTCTTATATTTAGGTCTCTAATCCATTTTGAGTTTATTTTTGTGTATGGTGTTATGGAGTGTTCTAATTTCATTCTTTTACATGTAGCTGTCCAGTTTTCCCAGCACCACTTATTGAAGAGACTGTCTTTTCTCCGTTGTATATCCTTGCTTTCTTTGTTATAGATTAGTTGATCACAGGTGCTTGGGTTTCTCTCTGGGCTTTCTATCCTGTTCCATTGATCTATCTTTCTGTTTTTGTGCCAGTACCATATTGTCTTGATTACTGTAGTTTTGTAGTATAGTGTGAAGTCAGGGAGTCTGATCCCTCCAGCTCTGTTTTTTTCCCTCAAGACTGCTTTGGCTATTCGGGGTCTTTTGTGTCTCCATACAAATTTTTATATTTTTTGTTCTAGTTCTATAAAAAATGCCATTGTTAATTTGATAGGGGTTGCACTGAATCTGTAGATTGCTCTGGGTAGTAGAGTCATTTTCACAATATTGATTCTTCCAATCCAAGAACATAGACCAGTGGTTCGTAAAGTGTGCTCCCCAAAAGAACATCTACACCACCTGGAACTGTATAAGAAATGCAAATTCTCAGTCCCCTCCTCAAAGCTGACTTAGATGCACACTGAAGTATGAAAACCATTGTCATAGATAGTAAACCCTTTGAAGGTAGGAGCCATTGCATTGCCTGGACCCTTGCTTAGGCCTTAGGATATGATAGGTGCTACATTTATTTAGTGAATGAGCAAGTTTGGGAGGTGTGGGTATAGCAGGAGAGGTATTTGTAAGGTACAGAGGTCAATGTGGTGAACAACCAACCGTAGGGGTACTGAAGAGCACCTGCTCATTGGGAGGTAAACAAAAAGCAGGGCAGTAAGCTCTCTGTTTTCATCAAATGTATAGTCTACCTGGGAGGGAAAAAATAAATATATGTGGAATATTCAGAGGCCAGTAAAGGTACTGATTTTCTTGTTTCTGACGTTAAGTTTAGAAAAATAGGAGTTTTTGATCAGCTGAATCTGAATCATTCATTCTTTGGCCTATTTACTAATTGTAGATTTGTAGACTATTATATATTGCTTCTAGGAAGCCAATAAAGGTTAAATAAAATTAACATATTTTAAAACACCAATTTGACTACCATTATCCAGCTTCAAGTTTTTTGCAACTATATGCCCATTTTAACAGTAATTTTGAGCATTAAAATTTAAAACTACAAACTTCCCTTCAATTACTCCTTTGTTCATTTTTTCACAAGTATATTTAAGAATTTATCATGTGTCAGGCAAATAATAATTTTCCAAATGTGAATAATAGTCCTCAAAGTGCTGAATTTAAAAAATGTGAATGCTGTGTAATAAAATCCTTCTTTGCCTCAAGTGAAATTGCTCACTCATACAGTCAGTCCCATTATGTAGTGAAGATTTGGTGGTTATTTAATAAATTTAAATCATAAGGTCAAGTGGGATAGCTGATGCTGCAGATTTGATTTCTTGGATCAAAGGATCTGATTTTGCTATCCACAAAGATCAAATAAATGGAGAACTGCCAGATATCTACTTCATTTTGTGTTGGGTAGACACAGCCAGAGATGGGCAAGAAAGCTGAGTTTTAAAAGGCAGGATTATTTCAAAGACAGGAATAGTACTGGAGAAATGAATGCAGTCTCATGTGGAAAGGCACTGATTATACAAGGCCAGGAGGAACTGGGGAGACCAACTGTCTGAGATTCTGAGATGGTTAAGGGGCCTGCTGCGAAGTGGCATGGAGGACACCTGCCAAATGGTTAGACTTTGGGAAAAAGTCCTCCATCACTCCGTCATAAAATGTCTGTTCTATGCTGTTGAAACCTGCAGATTCAGTATTAGACAAGGTGAGTAGATTAAAGTGAATATTCTGTGATCTCAGCTTTGACACTTTTTAGTTGTCATCTAGTTAGTGTTTGGGAATCCTGGCCTTGGATTTTACTAGGTATGGAGAATCCAGGACCATTTTTAGGAGGAGAGATGGGACAGAAACCCCAGATTATTCAGGATTCCAGACTGTGATCTCCTTCAGTGTAGGGTTTATGTCCAGCTCACCTCTGCATCCAGGGGCCTGGCCTGAATGCAGCTTGGTGAGGGTCACTAAATTTGTTGGATGCCTGCATCTCTTGTTTCATTATTGCTCTTCAGATAAAGGCCCTTCCTGAGAGAGCTCTCCACACAGCTGGAAAGACCAAGATAATCTGAGAAAAGGTGCTTGTTTCTACAGAGATATTTTCATCTTGAAAAATCAGAGCAGAAATAAATGAAATAGAAATGAAAAAAGAATAGCAAAGATCAGTAAAACTAAAAACTGGTTCTTTGAGAAGTTATACAAAATTGATAAAACTTTTGCCAGACTCATCAAGAAAAAAAGTGAGAGGACTCAAATCAATAAAATTAGAAATGAAAAAGAAGCTACAACTGATACTGCAGAAATACAAAGGATCATAAGAGACTACTACAAGCAACTATATGCCAATAAAATGGACAACCTGGAAGAAATGGATACATTCTTAGAAAGGTACAACCTTCCAAGACTGAACCAGGAAAAAATAGAAAATACGAACAGACCAATCACAAGTAATTAAATTGAAACTGTGATTAAAAACCTTCCAACAAACAAAAGTCCAGGACCAGATGGCTTCACAGGCGAATTCTATCAAACATTTAGAGAAGAGCTAACACCTATCCTTCTCAGACTCCTCCAAAAAATTGCAGAGGGAGGAATACTCTTAAACTCATTCTACGAGGCCACCATCACCCTGATACCAAAACCAGACAAAGATATCACAAAAAAAGAAAATTACAGGCCAGTATCACTGATGAATAGAGATGCAAAAATTCTCAACAAAATACCAGCAAACAGAATCCAACAGCACATTACAAGGATCATACACCATGATCAAGTGGGACTTATTCCAGGGATGCAAAGATTGTTCAATATACGCAAATCAATCAATGTGATACACCATATTAACAAATTGAAGAATAAAAATCATCTTTAAAATTTAATAACATACCCCTGATCATTGGAGCAATAGATTTTAAAGACTTTTAAAGAGTTTTTTGTTTGTTTTTTTAAAAATAAATATAGCTTATTGCAAGGTGCACACTGATTTAATATCAAAGTCATAAGATATATATTTTTTAATTTTAAGAAAAATTATGGAAAATCAGATTATATTATATAAGCTCCACTCCCCCCACCCCCCTTCAAATACCCTGATGCCAACTTGGAGTGTGGTGTCGGGAGGAGAAGGTCTGAAAGACTGGAAATTGTTTTGAATCATCCAAGAAGGCACTAAGATATCCAAATAAAATATCACATCTCTGTCTTTCTCCTTTTCTTTCTCTTTGTCTCTCTTTCTCTCTCTCTCTCTCTCTCTCTCTCTCTCACACACACACACACACACACACACACACACACACACACACACACACACACACACACACAAGCACAATCTTTAAATGATAGGATGGGGGAACCTGGCCTGTGCTCCTTGGATGGGCTTGAGTCACTTAAGTAGGAAGTTTGTCTTCACCTTTTTCAGCTCTAACTCCCTATCTTTTTCTCTACCCTTTTCCCTCTCAGAAAGACCAGACTATTGAGGTATGAGGCTGTAGAAGGGGCATAAATGTCCCACAGTAGAGTATACTGTGCAGTCTCAGTATAGGTAGCTTAAAAGAATTGCCTGTTCTTTCTCTTATCCTTCTTCTGCATATCCTTTTTCAAGACTCAGCTCATATGTCACCTCTCCTAGAAACCTTTACTCCCTTAGGCAGAATTTCCCCTCTGGGCACATTGTATTATAATGATGTGTCTTCATGTCTATCTTCACGACTCTATATGAGTCTGTAAAGACATCACTTTTTGATTTACTGTTTCATCTCCAGTGACAAGTGTCTGACCTATAGAAAGTGTTCAATATGTTCAATGACTAAATTACTCATACCTTGAAGTATCTGCATTGGGAACTGTGACTCTTCAAGCTTTGACTCTGAAAGGGGCATTCCAACCACAGGATGAAAGATCCATGGCATGTTAAGATCTTGCCATTATTCCTGGAATATGTCTTGAGCCCAACAGCTGAATGGAGATCAGTCTAGTTTAAAGAGCTCCAAAAGCTTTGAACAACTGCTCCAAAAGAGACTACTAAAAGTGACTCTAACATACTGAGTGCAGAGGAAAGATTGCTTCTGGCTACTGCCCCATTATCTTGGGGTAGTTGAGTGAGTAAGAAATCTAATGACATATTTACACAGTGCTTTATAATTTATGAGTCTTTTCTCTAGGTGATTTCACTTGATACTCATAAAAACTGTGAAGTAGGTATAGATTTTTATTTTAGAGATGTAAAAACTTAAGGTCAGAGATGGTAAATGACTTGCCTAGGTCACAGAGACTAGTGCTTTCTTCATTCCTCTTAAGCTCTGAAGAGATGCCATCTTGTTATCTGTCTGAGCAGAGCCACCATATTTCTCCTGTGGTAAATAATAAGAGCTAACAGTGATCAAGTTGTTATTTTGTGCCAGATGCTGGGTTAAGCACTATGCACTGATTTACTTAAAACTTATGAAATGCATTATTACTATCCCCATTTCATAGACATGGAAACCAAGGCAAAGAGATGTTAATCAATTCCATGATCACATATCTGCTAAGTAGCGGTGCTGGATTGAGAATTCAGGCAGTCTGACTTCAGAGAATACATGCTTAACCACTAATACATTGTTTTGCGTTAGTACAGGTTCTGAAATTAGACCATCAAGGCTAAAATAATGGCTGCTACTCTTGTTAACGGTAGCCTTGGCCAAGAAACATGGCCTCTCCAAGCCTCAGTTTTCTGACTTATAAAATGAGATTAAAAGTAAAGCTAGGAATAAAAGAATGAAATATGCTACAGTGTCTGGTACATAGTAAATGCTCCACAAATGTTAGTTGTTATTTTGGTAGGAGATATTCTGTTATCCACCTCTAGATGACTTCATGGTAGGCAGTCATAGGAAGTCATTGCTAGAACTTTGAGAGTTTGATTAATGAAATCAGAACATAACAGATGAGAACAGAGCCATGTAATTCACTTCAAAAGAGACAACGACTCCCAGGCTACCAAAATCTGATCATAGTTTAACCAATAGGATGCCAGAATATGAGGATGGAAGAGCAAAGCTCAGCAAGGAAAGACCAAAAAAAAAAAAAGAGAAAGGTTTTGAGATGCAACATTTGTGTGTATGCATCCAATACTGTCCACAGGAGAGGATGACCTTGCCTGGCTATGATCCTATCTGGGTGCTTGAAGGGTATATCAATTCAAGATTAAATATGACTGCATAAAATAGGAATAGGACTTCCATGGATTAACCTGGTGGAGGATTTATTTTTCTCTCATATTAAGTTTGGTGATAGATCATCTGGGGCTGCTACCACCAGAGACCCTGGCTTCTTCCATGTTTCTGCTCTGCCATTCTCCACTGTCATCCTCATGGTAACATGGCTGCTCTTCCTCTGTCCTCTCATCTGTATTCAGTTAGGAAGAAGAAGGCAGAAGGCATAAGAAAGGAGGAATGGCATCTACATTTGGAAAGGAAAATTCTCCCAAAAATTCCAAGCAGACTTCTGCTTATATATCATTGACCAAAACTGTGTCACTAGGAGCTATTAAAAAGGAAAAAAACATGGCAAATAGATATCGAGTAAGCGATTTTGTCCTCCTAGACCCACTCTCCAATCTTCTCTGTCCCTTCAGCCCTGGAAGCTGACCTATATGGATTATATCAAGTTCCTGGAATTTTGGCTTCCAGTTTGGTTTGGCCAGTGGGAGCCCAGGCAGGAGGCTGGAGGGAATGAAGAGAAGGGGGTCAGGGTATATTTATTTCCTCAGTTGCCTTCTTAAGAAATTACCCAGAGGTATCTGTGTCCTTGACCAAAGATCACAGCTCCTCTAAAATGGCCCTCTATACAAACTTATTTTCTGGGTCCCAGTGGCCATTCCCTCCTCCATGTCTTTAGGCTTATTGTGTTGTAACAGCCCCAGGATCATGCACTTTCCCTACATCATGTCCACACATTTGTAAATAACACTTTTATTAAACCCTGTTTAAATCATCCTAATTTGCACGTGTGCCATTATCTTCCTGATGGAAACTGACTGAGAATACTCATCAGTGTCTGCCTCCTCGGGGCATATTACTATGGTAGGAAGGAGTGCATTAAAGCCTTATGATGAATGCCATCATTTATTTAGCCAATATTTATTGAGCATCAATGTACCAAGACACAATGCTAGATAAAAATCTAATTCCTTGCCCTCACGTAGCTCACAGTTATTTAAATCTTTACATCACTCGACTCACTCCTCTTGCTTAGTCTCCAAGCTTGTCAAGTCGATACTAAATTGCAGTTTGGCTTTCTGTGTAGCATTCCCACAGGGATAAAATTCACTTTTCATGCTATTTCAAGATCCAGTTGACTATTAATGATATTCTTTGTGAAAATGAAGATGTATAGAATAGTGCCAGATAGCATGGATTTTGGAGTCAGGCAGATTAACATTCAAAGCTCACCCGATGTATAACTTTGGACAAGTTATATAATCTCCATGGCCCTGAGTCGTTTGTCTTATACATGGGGCTAAATTGCATTTATGTCCTCTGACTGCTGTAAAGACAGAAGGAGATCATGTCCACAAAGTTCTTAGCTCAGCGTCTGGTTCACTAAAGAAATGGCAGCTATTCTAGTTTATACATTACTTTCTTGTGAGTGTGTTTAGTACAAGCTGTTCTTAAATGAATGGTCATCTCTTGAGAGAATGACTGTTGAGTTTCTTACATGCAAAATTTAGGAACAGTCCCTGGTCTGTAGTGACTTCACCCAGAAAATATTACCAAGGAGGGCTCTCTCTGGGCAGCTTGCAAGTTAGTCTCAGTCCTTTACTTGAGGATACGATCCACATTGACAAGAAAGTCCCAGTCCTCGGGAGTCCGGGCTCTGGACCAGTCAGGCACTCTGGTTCCAGCGGTGAGAAGTAGAATATCCAGGGTGAGGACAGGTTGGCAGGACCAGCAGAAGGTCTAGGGCCAGACAGTCTACAGGCAGGGGGCTATTTGAGTTCAGGTGAGGCAGGAAATGAGGAGCGTAGATGAACTCTATCCAGGGCATGGGAACTCAAAGGTTTAGGAAAAATGCAGCTGGGCAAGAGACACCAAAGTGGAATCCTGATGACCTGCTCTCTGCAATCTTTTATGTTTTCTGTCCTGGCATAGGCAGGCATGTTTAAATATGTGTGATTTTAGCCAGAGGAACAGAATTGAGAAGGTATGGTTAGAGTCTGATCAAAGCAGGGAGAGAAGGTTTGGGAATTCCAGAATTTCTCCCACTAAGATCTTGATTGGTTAAGACTCTGTTTTGAAAGAATCTAGAAAGAGTTTCTTCCTGTTTGGCTATTGAATTCATGTAATAAAAAAGCTGGAAATAATTCTAAGAGTCTCTCATCATTAGGAATCCCCAGAATAAACAGCATTATACTACTACTCTCTTATGTGGTTCTGATTATACATTGTTTTTAACTTAATGATACCTTATGATTCCATAGCACATTACAGTTTTCAAAATGTTTTTACTTGGATGATCTAATTTAATCCTCATAGTAATAATGTGAGGTGGTTGTTATTATCTATTATTATCACTCTGTTGTAGATTCAGCTCAGCTCAATTCCATGGAACATTTATTGAGCACCTACTTTGTGCCTGGCACTCTGCTAGGTGTTGGGATATAACGCCCTTCACACATAAGTGAAGACTTTCAGAGCTTGCTATAGCAAAGGAGTCAGCACCATCACTTGTGTTTGGCAGAACTAAAAGGCAAGCAGAGGAGTGGGAAAGTTTTACAGTGAAAACAGAGGAAGGTTTCAGCTATGCCCTGATTGGAGGCTGCTGTCATGGGGAACTGGAGATGAGCTATCTACATGCAGGGCAACCTGTGTTATCGATTGGTGGAGCATAATTGACTTTTTCTAGTTGGTCCTAAGTTGGAAGTGGGGCCAAAACTTAGGGAAGCTGCCAGTTAATGATCAAGTTCTTACTATTGTGGGCGGATTGCTACAGAGGTTGTGGTTTAATGTTTTTGGGCTGATTGCTACGGAACTTGTCTATCAGTGTACTGTTGCTATCAATGGTCTGTTTGCATATTCAGTCTCTCAACAGTATGGGTGACAAACACATAACAACATGAGAGTATGAATTTGGGAGTCAGACAGATGAACATTCAAATGAACTCCATAGATGTGTAACCTGGCGCAAATTATGTCATCTCTGTGGACCTGAGTAGCCTTACCTGAGGCTACTCATCTTCCTGAGGGGATGAAGAAACAGGGGCAACCAGATCTTTAACCAACTCTCCTGGAGTCATGAAAAGTGGGATGAAGAACTGGAGTTTAACCTGGGTTTTCCAACTCTGTTCAGTGCTCTTCCTGGTTACGACTTTTGGAGTTTATCATTCACTTTGGGGAAGAGGTAAGCACAGATCTTTCTTTTAGTACAGTAGCAGTGCACTTCTAAGCATGAGTAAACATTTCCCCTTGAATCTTTTATCTGTGTAGCTGTAGATGGTGATCAGTGAACACCTTCTTTATTTGCACTAAAAATTTGACAAGAGAAGACTGGTACAATAGCAAAGATGCTGTAGAGCCCAGAATCAGGTCTCCAATTTACCAGTTCTTGGCTTCCTTTTGGGGGCTCTGCGACTGTTTTCTGTTCTCCTGGGGATTCTCACCATTATGTGCTAACCTCCCAGACAGATTCTCATTTCCTTTTTTTTTTTTAATGTCTGTTTCACCTCATACTCCATACCCCTGCTCCCTCAGCCATCCTTGGAAAGGTTGACAACTGTGCTGACCACTCTTCCAATATTATGGCTTCACACTTTCTATTGTCATTCTTTTTTTTTCAATGTGCAAAATTTACTAGGCAATAACTAGGTTTCAGGGACTGTTCTAGGTGTGGGGAATACAGAGGGAAAAAGACAGTAAAAGTACCTGCCCTTGTAGTGCTAACACGTCTAGTGGGGAAGCAGACAAGACACAGATGAGTAAACAAATAAGTATGTCAGATAGTGATAAGTGCTAAAGCCGGTCAAAGGAGGTAGAGTATGATGTGTGTGCATATAGTCGCTGCAGCTGCTTTTTAGGTAAGGTGGTCAAAGAAGGTCTCTCCAAGGAGGTGACCTTTAAGCCGAAGCTGAAATGGAGAGAGGGCATGAACTAAGGAAGTTCTAGAGGGATATCATTCCAGGTAGCAAGAATAGCAAGTGCCATATCCTAGAGGCACTGGTGTATCTGAGGGATAGCAAGAAGTCCTGTCAGGCTAGACTGGGGTTAGTGAAGGAACTTGCGCAGCTATAGTGTACTAACTACATTTTTAACTTGCGGAATAAATGTCAGTAAAGGCAGAGGGAAAATATTTGTTTGCTACTTCCATTGGTTAAAGGAAACATATACAACATGCCCATTTTCTTTCTTTTTTTTTTTTTTTGTGGTACGTGGGCCTCTCACTGTTGTGGCCTCTCCCGTTGTGGAGCACAGACTCCGGACACGCAGGCTTAGCAGCCATGACTCAGGGGCCTTAGCCGCTCCGCGGCATGTGGGACCTTCCCGGACCGGGACACAAACCCGTGTCCCCTGCATCGGCAGGCAGACTCTCAACCACTGCGCCACCAGGGAAGCCCCCATTTTCTTTTTTAGTATCAAGTCTGTATGTGACTCTCTAGCCCATTGCTGTCCCTTTCTGTCAGGGATATCATGATGTGTTTTTGCCTTAACAAGCTTTGAGGAGAGTCATCTTTTATTCTTGTTTTACTGTGTTGTGTTTTTCCGTCTAATCCTTGGCCTTGCCTTGAACTTGCATAATGCTCATGTACAATATATTCAATAGAGAAAGAGTGAGGGGCACAGGGAGGAATATGACATGAGTGTGGGACGTGCAGTAGACACTATTGGTTTGCCTGCCCACCACCTCTTCTTCCTTCTCCTTCTAATAGCACTATCCTCCCCTTTCACCTGAGAAATGCTCTTTACTCCACATCAACTATGGAGTTTGAATAAGAGCTGCCATCTTTTTATGGAAGTTCCCCCACCCCTCCGCACCCACCTTCAATTTCACAATGCTGCATTGACTTTTCAGCACAGTTGATGATCTCAGGATGGACAGTTGACTTAAGCTGAGCAAAAGGAGAATTTTCATCGATATTTTTGGGCTAGAGCTTGAGAATAGGACTTATATCCTCTTGGATGGCAAAAACCTACAGATGAGTGGGTGGGGGGGGGTGCTGAGATCTGCTGGTAGCTATGTTCTTTGACTTGTGGTGGTTCCTGGTCAGAGAGAATGAAGCAGACACATCAACACAACAGCAAAGATGAGTGGGTGTGGTGGCATTTTATCTCCGGTCCCATTCCAGGTTCTCTGTGTCCTGGATGAGTGCTTATTCTTCCCTTAGTTATCTGAAACTTCAAATACACTTCTCTTGTAAATTTAAGAAGATTTGAGTTGCTACTTTCAATGGAGAGAATTGTGAAAAATACATTTAAAAATATGCCATTATATTTTACATTCAAAATTGTGGTTATAAGTGATCCTATAAGTACTTGATGCAATTCTTACAGTCAACTAGAGCAGTGCTTCTCAAACTTTAAAGGGCACACAACTCAGCAGGGAATCTTCTGAAAATGTGGATTCTGATTTGGTAGGTCAGTGTGTGTTCAGGGAGTCTGCATTTCCAGTGAGCTCCCAGGGGATGCTGCAGGTTTGAGGACCACAATTTGAGAAACACGGGACTAGACAGCATATGTAAAGCTTCTAGCCCACTGGGCTGGTGGTCATAGATGTCAGCTATTAAATACATACCTATTGAGCTGAGTGAAAACTTTCAGATCCACATTGTTCTATTGAGGTTGGATAATTAAATGATGCTGAAAATTGGGAAAGCAGTTTAATACAAGGCATTATGAGGTTTACTCACCAGAAAAACACAGTCCTATTTTTTTTAGGATTTGAAAATGTGAATAACACATTAAAAAAATCCTTTGACAGACTGAGACCCAGTCTTTTAGAGACATTGCATGGTGGAGTGGAAAGAATGATTCTTCCTGAAGCCACACAGCCTGGGGCTGGAAATATGTTTTGTTCATTTCCAACTTTGTGTTGGAAAGTCTTAGTTCTTTCATTCATGTGTAGTAGGTAATTTTATGGTCAAGTGTGTAAATATAAAATTTTGTTTCTCTAATAACTGAACAAGTGTATCTTTTTGGCCTCTCTGTTCCCCTTAGAGCAGAAAATTCAATCTTACCAAATCTTAGTAAACTCAAACACATTTCCCTTAGTCCCTTCGGATAAACTTTACTCCGTTCAAGATTTCTCCACCTCATTTATTTTTCTTTTCTCTTCAGGGATGTCTCAGTTCTGGAGGGCTCATGTGTGGTCCAGGTATTGGTGGGAGGCAGCCTTTACTTCTCATCCTTGGTCTTTCTCATTTCTGTATTGGTATCTGAAGCTCCTGTATTTATACATTTGTTCCTTGTCAGTCTCTTTCTAGATCTTATCTGCTGCTAAATCTTCTATAGCCCCCTGTCTCCGGGTCCTTGCAGACCATTTTGCATCCTTCTTGTCCATTGGACAACCTCCCTAGGTCAACTGACCAATTCTCAGGCACTTCTGAATCCCTCTTGGGGTCATGGGAAACATAGAAACTCTCAAGTTTCTCAAGAATGCACCTTATCCATCTTTAGTGCAATTATTCAACAAATACCAAGTGTCTCCTATGTAACAAGCACAGTTCTGGACACTGGCACCAATATTCTTTACCCTAACATAGTGTTTAGCTTACAATAGATGTTTAATAAAAGTTTATTGAACAAATGGATATTTCTTAAAATGAAAAACTGTAGAAATGGAAATACTTGGATAGATACATGTTTCTCAAAATAACAACCAGTCATTCATGAAAATAAGTAGAAATGTTTCAGACTATTTTATTTAATACAGTCTAATCTCTCCAAGGGTGGAGTGGAATTGTCCTTTGGTATCATAACAGGGCACTGAGATGCACCTTTAGACTATATTTGATGTTCTAAAGATGTGAGACTATAGGCAGAATGTTCCATAGTACTCAATTGTGGTATCATTGATTTACCTAATTGGATTCTTGATTTACTTAAACCTTGACCTGTTTTTTAAAGTGTCACTAATTCCATTACTTGGTTATTCAAGAATGTGATAGTTCCTTACTACAGCTCATTTCCTGCCCCATCTCCCCTACCTGGGCTGTTCAATTTCTGTGTGTGCATTTTGTGATTTAGCAGCATTACTGATGGTCAGTATATATGGAACGTGTCTAATTGTGTTGGTCTGATGTTTCTGTCCTTCAGTGTTTTGGGGTCTTGGAGGCTTTTGTGTGGGGGGAGGATTGGAGCTACTTAAATGTTCTTTTCCTAAACATAGCCGTTCAACTCTACTTTGGCTTGATAGTAGATCCTTGATTTTAGAGTATGTGATGATTTAGGAAGAGGGCTTCATTTGGAAGGGACTTAGAGATTGCCTCTGCTCAGCAAACACCTAAACCTCCATGGGGTTTTATCAGCTTTCCCTGGGCCTTGGCTGGAGGTGGGCAGAAGGATTCGTTAGGTAGCCATTACCTACAATCAAGTCTTATTCCTTCTAAGTGTCTCCCCTCCACTAGCTTTTTGTAATTTAACGTTGTTTTATTGAGAGGAAAAAAGGTTTACACAATGTAATTTATTCTTTTCTTTTCCGAGGTTGATGTTATCAACTTTCTTTTTATAAGTTTTCTAAGCCAGTAGCTTTTTAAAGTTCAAACCCCATTTTCTTTCTTTAAAGTCTAGCTTAGATAACTTTAGCTTTCAAAACTATTTTCTAAGCTCTGAATTACAAAAAAAAAAAAACCAAAACAACAGTCCATTCAGAGACTCATTTGCCTTCCTGGCTCATATTTATATTTCCTCTCCCTGCAAAGTGATGAAATCCCTCATTCAAAAGCTGGTGGATCACAGGGCAACAGGAATACTGAGGGAAAGAGAAACCTCATTCGCGCTCCCAGAATTTTATCCCTTCATCTGTAAGAGGGGGGAAGGCTCATGAGATAGCCAGACATGGAACAGGAATGACTTTCTTCAACAGGAACATTGGTATCTCTTGGGCTCCCAGAGATGTACCACACAGCGTGGAGAGCAAAAGATTAAAGGCAGCAGATAGACACATAAGTGGACTACCAATTTTACTTGTATTGTTTTTGGTGCTTTTCTGTCATTAGGTGTGTGCAGGGAATGCCTTCCAGAAGCGCTGGGTTTAAGGAATTGTTCTAAACTGCTTGGTTGTGTATTAAGACTTAATTCTCCCCTTTCTCTCGAATAAAATCTTCAATCTTTATCAAATGGCTAGAGCCCAGTGTGTCTGGAGAGGGAGCTGGCCGTGCTACAAGAATTCATGTTTCCATCCTCCTAAGTCCCATCTGTGCCCTGGATGTCACCTGGAGAGACTGTTTTTGGAAGAGTAGATCAGGGACAGGCCAAGGACAAAACGTGGATGAGTCGATCAGGAGCCTTCACTAAGGGGGCAAGGCTTCTTCCTTGCCTTCTTGCATTGTTCCCTATAGTGGGGGTTGTTTATTTTAACATCCCTTTCCTGTGCTCTTACAGGCTGCTTTCTGACATTGTGAAAGCTTCCTGAGACCTTTAGAAATTCTGCATGTTTACCTATCTCTGAGCCCTTTTGAGGTAGAATACTGAGATATTTGCTTCTCTCCCCAGGATTAAATTTATAATTTGAAGGTTATTTCTAATGAACCAAGGCTGAGAAGAAACAGGAAAAATTTTTTTCATGGAGTTCCCCTCCCCCACTCAACGTAAACACACACACACACACACACACACACACACACATGCTGCAAATGGGAAAAGTGTTCGAAATAGAGGCAGACTAATTATCCAGGTTGGAATAGGGCCAGGATATTGGTCATCGGATTCTCTCTCTTCCCCAGTTTCTTTTCCTCTCCCTTCTGTCATCTTTCCTCAACCATCAGGTGGGTGGGTGGGTTGCTGGCTGGCTGTTGGTTGGCAAACAGAAATAGTTTAGGAGCAAGTGTTCTTGGGGTATGTTCACTGAAGGATGAACCAGAGCAACAAAGAGTGATTTTTTCTCTCCACATTCAGCCAATTTACATACAAGGAGAGCAGGTGGGGAGATGTAATTTGTAAAAGACTGTAGACACAGAGATTTAAATCTGAAGATGTGACAGATTTTCCACAGTGAAGAAATAGGAGTGTGATGGGAAGTGTTTTACCTGAAGAGCAGTAAGGAAGGGATGTACATATCCGTCACAGCAGACAATAAGTTACTCCATTCTGAGGAGTGCACGAATGAATGTGGGTGCCTTGAAAGAGAATGGATTCCAATGTGAATTGGACAAGAGGGTAATTAAAAGCCATGAAACTGAAGACACCAGAAGTCGAGCAACTTAAATGGGCCGGGTATGTTTAATGAACTAGCCTTTTCCTGGTTTGTGATGTGTCCTTAAGTTAGCAACATCGCATTGTTTGTACAAGGAGACTGTGCTCACAGATTAATTCAGTCATCAAAGATACACCCAAAGAGTGCTACAGTTTGTAATCTGGATTTCAAAGGTGCAGACTGTCGATGTTCAGTTTAAGAGGATTTGTTTAATAAGCAGGGATTTGTCTTGCAACAAGCCTCTCTGGGCCACCTACGGAAGAAAGCAAGCTGAACTCCACAGACTTGCCTTTGAAACACTCTAGCAACTTCTTTTGGGCTACATGATCCTTTTGCTCTGACCAGGCTGGTCTCCTCACCACCAAAAGCACCTGTTTGCCTGATTCCGGGCAGTGTATCTTGGCTGATGCTCTTTCCTTCACCTAAAAAGCTTTTTTCTTCTCCTTGGTCCATCTGGGCACATACTTTTTCTTTGGGTCTCTCCCCTTTGGGTGCAAATCCTACAAAACACCTTCATTCTGTGATGACAGAACCTCCTGCTTGGGAGGGAGGAATCTCAAATATTATCTACTGGAATCAGTATTCATTGCACAGTGTGCTGAGAAGGACACAGCCTTTAGAGCATGAGCTCCACTTGGTAACAGTTGCTATACACTTTAGGCCCTGCATTAAGTAATCATATTTATTTCTCATAGAAATACACTAGGAGAAAAGTGAAGCACCGAAAGACTAAATAACTTGTCAGGGCTATACACTGAGTAATTAGTTGATTTGGAATTATAACCAAAATCTCTCTGACTCCCATGCCCAGTGCATACTGTGCATACTACAATCTCCCTGGCATGGGCAAGTTATTTGCATTTCCACTGCCTTCCATCTATCATTTGTGGGTAAAGATGAGAGATTATGTACATTCAACACCTAGTACAATGCCTGACAATATTAATGCTTCCTACATGGTAATTAGGTTATTGTTAATAATCAGGTGATTGTTGCACCCCTTGCTATTTAGAGTTTGGTCTGTGGATCAGAGCATCATCTCTATGTGGGAGCTTGTTAGAAATGCAGGATCTTGGACTTCAGACCTCCTGAATCAGAATCTGCAGTTTGATAAGATCCCCAGGTGATCTGTATACAATTTAAAGTTTGAGAAACACTCCACTACCCTCACACTTGCATACCCACAGAGAATGAAACTTGTTACCTTTTTTCTTTTTCTTTACTCTTTATTTAGAAATATTTCCACACTTCCAAAAATATAACAAGAATAACAAAGAACTTGTTCCTTTTAGTGGAGAATGGTATTTAGAAATTAAGATCCATGTGCCAGGTGTGCTCAGAACCACAGGATTCCTTCCAGCTTTCCCACTTTTCATATTTGTAATTCCTTTTTCTGATGGTTGAAAACCTGGGATATCCATTGTCCCCAATATGTTTATGTATTTCCCTGTTGTTCCCTTTGTATGTAACCAAAACCAATTTCCTGCTCTGCCCATCTTCCCATTTGACAGTCTTCCTGGTATGGGTCCTGACCCCCACCAGCTTACCACTAGTCCTAGTGGCTTATTTGTTATTCCCTGAGGCAGCTCCTGCTAGCCCAGAATAGCTCCTACCACGAGAAGTTTCTTTCTTATTTTGAACTAAAGTCATATTCTTGTTGCTTCCTCTCCTCTCTTTTCCTTCTTGGGAATACGAAGTGTAAGTGTGCTCAGATGTAGTGTGATGTGGTTGGAAAGGGCATGGCCTGGAGTATGAGACATTGTTCTACACTTGCTTCCTGTGAGAACTGTTCACGTTATGTGACCTCTCCTTGCCTCAGTTTTTTCATTTGCAAAACTGGGGACAACATACCTACTTACAGGTAATTGAGGACCAAATGAGACAAGAATATAAATGGCTTAGCAGAGTGCCTCGTCCATATTAAAGGCAAAATGACATGAGCTCCTTCCTCCATTCATTCCCTCCCTCTGTCTCTTCCTCCCTCCTTTCCTTTCTTTCTTTCCTCTTTCCTTTAGTAAAACATTTGCTAAGTCTCTAAGCTGTGTTGCACCGTAGTAAACAAAATAGACTTCTTCTATTTTCTGGTTTCTTCTCCCGCAGAGCTTACAGGATAGAGGTAAATAGGTATATTTAAAAAATTACCTAAAAATGCAATTAGAGGTTGTAACAAGTATACGCTCTAGGTACTGGGATACAGAAGTAAGCTAGATAGAGAAGGGCCCCACTTTTACGGAGGTTATATTCTAGGGGACAAGAGAAAAAATAAACAAGAAACAAGTAAGTAAACTCATAAGATAATATCAGATAATGGTGAGTACTGTGAAGAAGCACAAGCAGAATGATGTAATTATGATGGGACAAGGGGAGCCTCTTTGGACTGCATGGTCATGGAAGGCTTCTCTGAGGAGGTGGCCTTTGGATTGAGCCCCAAGAAGCAAGGAGTCAACTACATGAAGATATGAGGAAGAATGTCCTAGGAAAATGGAGTGGCTGGACAGAATGAATTCGTGTGTTTGAGGGGCAGAAGGAAGGCCCATGTGACCGGAGCTCAGTGAGTGAGGGGTGGGTGGTGTGAGATGGGGCTAGAAAGGGAGGTCCAGTGGGTCACACAGAGCCTTGGAGGTCACAGTGGGCTGTTCTGTGCCGTATCACTATAGACAAGAAGTTCACTCTTTGGAGGACCCTGTCTGTAAAAGGGGGACACTAATATTCTCCAGGCTGACTTCATGAGGTTTGTTGTGAATATAAGTCAAGGAGAAATATAAGAATTTTATAAAGCTCGATGTGATTGTTGTTGTCTAGTAGGCATTCTGTGGAACTCTTGGTGAATGGAGAAACAAAAGAATAAGATAACAAAGATGCAAAAGACAGCCAACTATGCTGTCTGTCTTTGTCATTCCTAAAAGGAAGGATCAAGAGGCACTTGGAAAAGGGCTGCAAATTTGAGATCACAATAGAAAAAGCTTTTTTAGTGGAGACACGATGAATTTTTAGAATGTGTTTTCAGGGAGGCAGGTAGATAGCATTTAAATGGCCTGACAAAAACACTTTCTTAAAAATACACAAGTAAAAAGGTTAACAATTTGAATCTATCTTGACATTTCCTATTGTCAGCCCCAGGGCTATTTTCTTCCTTCCTTAGGATCATCGCTTTCACATATACTTGAGATTGTTATTTCCTGGGCTGGACCACCCACCATGGAGTGGAGGCTCAGCATGCATGTAAATAAGAGTAGTTATTGGGCAGCATCCACACCGCCTTTGCATTTCTCTCCTTTACTTTTCACCTCCTCATCCCATGTTTTTGTAACCTGGTCATCATGTGAATCATGGTGGTCTCATCCCATATTATTATGGTCTGGTGGTCATGTGGACCACTGTGGTCTTGGACTGAAGCCCATCCTTATATTTGCCATAAAAACACTTGCCAAATTGAATAGATCCTGTGTTTGATAGACAACTATATTGCTCTCCAAGGGGCTTGGAAACCAGCATATCCAGTGATCTTGATGAGTTGGATGGTTTTAGGGAAAACCAGGAAGAAGGCAAGGGATGTCCTTTATGATTTTGTCCCCTGCCCCCCCCCCTTTTTTTTTAAACCAGTGCAATGCTGGATATTTTCCTTCCTCCTGATACCCTCTCCATTCTCTTTTTCCCTGTTCTCCACCTTGGGAGACTGACGTACATGGGCTATATCAGCAAGGCTGCTTTTGGCTTCTAGTTGGGCTGACTAATTGGCCCCTGGCAGGAGATGAGAGGGCAAGAGGGGAGTGAGGTTGGGATATTTTACCTTCCATGTAAGATCTCTTTAGACTGAGTGTGCCTAGGGTGGAAGGTCACTGACTCTCATGAGGGAATTAACCCTGGGGCTAAACTTATATGACTTCTTCCTTCTGAAGATTCTGGTGATCATACCCTTCCCTGGTCTCTTTGGGCATAGGAGTGCTAATAGCTCAGTTGCCATGATGAGCTCCAGCTTACTGGATTATCCCTTACGGTTACCACACAGCCACACTTTGTAAACAGCTGCTTTGTTAGATAAACCTTTTTCAAATCATCCTATTGTGAATGTCCTATCTGTGTGAGATCCTGACTAGTACAGGTACTGTAGGTGTTGGCTGACAAACCCTGTAAGCATGGCCTGTGCTTAGAGGCAACACAGTATAGTAGAAAGAGCTTTGAGTTCAACTGGACAGTGTTTGAGTTCAGTTTTGTTACTTCCACATTTGTAACTGTGGGCAAAGTTTATAATGTCTCAAAGTTTATAATGTTTATAGTTGAGGTCCTCAGTTATAAAGATAAGAAAATAATACCTTTTTTTAGAGTTGTTTTGATGTTTGTGTAAAATGTCTGCTCACAGTAGAGCCTCAGTCCCTATTTTCACAAATATTCTTTCATGTAAGAAAAAAGGCCGAATGAGATTAGGAGAGGGACAGGCAAGCTGGTAAAAAGTTGAGTTAGGCCAAGCCCTGAAACTTTCTTCATCCAGTCCCAGCATTTGTTTCTGTCCCAGCAGACCCCTCTTCGGAAAGGGAAACTGAGAGAGGGTGTGTTTCTCTCCAAGTCAGTGACACTCTGGTTCTCACTGGAGAAGTCCTTCTCAAACAGCTGAGCAGAACAGGGCTCAGCCAACCCCAATACTGTCACCCAGATAGGGAGAGCCTGAGGCTCGCAGTGCTCAGCAAAGGGTGGCAATGATGATAGGGTGACTGGGCTCAGCAAATGGAGACAATGGCAGGAGAATGATTGTGTCCAAATATGTCTCCTCGACTAGGAATCGTGTTGAACTTTCATCCAGCCGCCCCTCAGATACCACTCTCGCTGTTTTTTTTGCCAGGCTGTCCCTTACCCTGCTGTCATTTTTTGTCCCACAGAAGATGTACTCTCCATGGTAATCAAGAGTCTGCTTTTTAAGAGCAGGGTCAAGGGAAACTTGGAGTAGGGAGGGGCCATGATAGGTCCCTCCCATATTAATCTCTATGTGCAAATCCATTCCAAATCAACACACAATTTAAGAAAAAACTGAAATCTTATACAAATTCAAGACACGTTTTCTGACACCACTTGAGTGTGCTCCCTCTAAGTGCTTCCCACAGGGAAACTCTGGACCCCTCACTGCTGCTCTCCACTCTTCCTCAACGCTACCCTGAGGCCCGCCCTCTGACACCAGTGCCCACCCAGGGCATCCCCTGGGCTCCCTAATTTAAACACAATCACACATTTAAATAGCTTAGTCCTGAGTGTCTGATACAGAGCTTATATTTCATTTCTCTCTTTCCTGCAAGCTTCTAGAAAGCTGTACACAACCGGATTCATGTTGGGAGCTTTGGAGTCATCTAGCCGTCTTCTCCTTTCCTCTTTACTGGCTAAGATGACTTCTCCTCACTCAAAATGATTTGCAGACCCTCCAAAAACAGCTATTTTATACTTTTCCACCTCCCCAGCAAACACTTTTTTGTCCTGCATAATGATTAGTATTCACATGTATGGGCACACATTGATTCATCACTTACAGTTAATAAAGGTATTTCAAGCACCTAATATATCAGGTTCTGTTTTAGACACTGGGAGCTATAGCAGTCAATGAAGCAGATAGGGCCTTAGCCTTTAAGAGCTCCTATTCCCAGATATTATCTCTCCCCCAAATCCCCAGGTAGCAGCAAAGCAAAGCAAAGCAAAAAAAAACAACAAAATAAAAACACAGAGAAGTATCAGCCTTTTTTTGATGATGGGGAAGGGAACCCAATAATTGCAAGTGATGGCTGGAGTGTAAAGATTAAATGCTCAGATCCTGGAGCAAGACTACCTGGGTTCATAATGAGGATCCATCACTTACTAGCTGTGTGACCTTAGGCAAATTATAATACTTAACCCTTCTGTGCTTCTGTTTTCGAATCTGCAAAATGGAGGTATCTACAGCACCTATAAGGAGTTGTGAGGATTTATGGTGCCAGCATGTAGAAGCCGTCCATAAAGCTTGTAACTGAAGCCCAAGAACAAAGATTCCATGGCTAATGGCCAATACTACCTTCCAAGCATAGTTGTAAACACCTTATATGTACTGAAGCTCTCACAACAACCTTATAAATCAGGACTAGTATTACTATGCTTATTTTAGTGAAGAAATGAAAACACATAAAGGTGAGATTACTTGTCTGAGATCACACAGCTAACATGTGCCCAAGTTGGGCCTTGAACTTGGGCCATGTGGGTCCAGAGTCTCCTCTCCTCTTCATTACACTATGCAGTTAAGATGCTGGGCATTAGCTCAGTTAAGACAGGCTTTGGATTATTTGTACCTTTTCATTTTTCAATCAGGAAACACCAGAAGGCGAATTAGTGATCATGGCCTTAGCATTTTCGATTGTGATCTCCCTAAGACCTTTCCCCTTTCCTTCCAGAGCAGACATATTGGGACTCCTACTGAGGGTTTCAAAGGCTCTGGGATCCATGTTGGGTGAAGAAAGAAAATTGGACTGACTCAAATGAACATGCATAGCATGCATGCATGAGCATGCATCTTACTGGTTTTTCTATCTTATGTTTCCCTCTGGGATAATTTAAAATCTTTATGCTGGTACCTCTTCATCATTAGTGTGAATTTGTGAGGTCTGGGATATGTAGCTCTGTCCCTCTCTCCTCCCCTGGAGAGAGGGACAGAACTGCATATGGGCAAAGTCACTTTCATCTCATATTGTGGGGACATTCTCCTTATTTCTGCCACATTCACAGGCCTTCAGTAATCTGTTGCCCTTCAATGGGCCTTCGCATTTCCTGTTACCTCCAAAAGTATCTTTCCTTGGAGGTAAAGTGACATAGCTGAGTGCGTTATACATGAAAGTGAGGGTGCTCCATTGGCTTATGTTACAGCTTTATGGTATTTTTCATATTATATATTCACTTAATATAGTCTGATTTGTGTACTTTCTGACTGCCACCGTGGATTCTGCAAATATCTTTATTGGGCTGTTCTTAACAATGCCTAGATCTACTTCCTGTGAGGTGGCAATTAATTTAGATTTATCAGTATATGGGAGCATTCTACAGTCTCGTCTCCAAAGTTCTCCTATCAAAATAGGAATGTGGAAGATTAACACATTTAATTAATAATAGACAAGATACTCATTTGTTCCTAAGGCCATCTACTCAAAAGGGAGATAAGCATTTTACAAGATATAATTCTAATTATGGGATGAGTTTTAGTGGTATTTCTCTATAATGTATATAAGCATGGTGTGACAATTTGAGATGGTACTATTCCATAAAGCAATTCCATAAGGATGTGTTATGAATGAATCAGTGTCTATCTTTCTCTTCGTCTCTCAGTCACACACGTAATGCATATACATAAGGTCAGACATACCTTGTTATAATACACAAGAGTACCTACACTTGCACTTGTACATGCACTCATAGAATGCTATTGACCCATACTCAGTAGGGTGGGTGAGTTTTCCTACCCCTGCTGATAAATCTTTACTGATTTATCCATGCTATTGTCCCCCGTAGCTGTGATTACCTTTCTCTGTACTGTGTTTCCTTCTTCTCTCTTCGTATAGCGATCCTTTCCTTCCTAAAGCCCAGATCAAATCCCACCTTTTCCACAAAGCCTGCCCTGATTAGTCCAGCTCACTTTGTTTTCTACCTTGTTTCTATTCATATAGGATTCATGGTCAGTAACATACAATCTGAGATTACAGTTATTATCTAATTGCTTTGGGTGAATTATGTTGCCCCAGTAAGACTAGGGACCCTTGAGGAACCCTGATGAGACATATCCAACTGTGCCTCGAATAGTGTAGGTTTTCAAAAATTTTAGTTGCTTCCAAAGTGAAATATTAAAATCTTTTTTTTTTTTTTTTGTGGTACCCGGGCCTCTCACTGTTGTGGCCTCTCCTGTTGCGGAGCACAGGCTCCGGATGCGCAGGCCCAGCGGCCATGGCTCACGGGCCCAGCCGCTCCGCGGCATGTGGGATCTTCCCGGACTGGGGCACGAACCCGTGTCCCCTGCATTGGCAGGCGGACTCTCAACCACTGCACCACCAGGGAAGCCCTAAAATCTTTTGTATTCTTCATAAACATGTAATACAATATTGGAGCAGTAATTGACATCAGTAAATTTCTTTGTGTAATGCATATATAGGTAAACACAATAGCCTGTGTTAAAATAGCAGGTTTTAAAAAATCAAAGCATGTTTAGCGTGAGATAATTGTTTTTTTGTAGAACAGGAAGTTTTTCATCAATGTAGTCTTCATGAAGTTACATGTGCAGGAGTAGCCTTTGAGGCTGTTTAGAAAAAAATTTGTTTCTGAGGAGCTCTTAGAAAGTTGGCTTGAAGTCAACATCGCTTCTGGGTTATCCTCAGCAGGCAGAAACTGATGAATGCAAAGGGCTGGATGCCGCAAGGGCTGGGAAGCCGAGTGTAAAGGAGAGCATGTGGATTTCTGCCTTAATGTGAAGACTGTCTTCCTCAGTGGCTCGAGTAGTGCCTGGCCCCAGTCGGTACTCAGTAAATATTCATTGGATTAATTTAGATATACTTCTTGAATACTGATGTCAAGCAAGTTTTGTGATTTCTTAGTCTGTTGATCACAAATATTCATGCCAGACAGTATTTCTGGAAGGAATTACATCAGCATAATGCAAAGCCCAAGACAGTCTTTGGATAACCAGCTGGCTACATTTTTGGTGTTAAGCACTGACATGCCCTATAGATTATTTTAGGGGGCCAAATGATTTACTTTCCCAGTTTCAATACCAGTTAAGAACTTGATTAAAATGTGCCAGAATCAGGACCTGTCTCTCCCTATCAGTTGGTGATTCCTGTTTATTGCTTACATAATTTACCATTTTGCCTAGAGAAAAGACTTCGAATGTGGGGAAGCTTGTAACAGGTGTAGTGTATGTTCTTGTTTTTCCTAGTAGCAGATGGTGCTGAAAGAAGATCATCTCTGTGGGACCATTACAGGATAATGCAGAGGAATAAATAAGCACAATGATAGGTCTCAGCAAAGGCAGCCTGGTCTCAGGTCTGGTCCCACATTTGGAAATGGTACAAGTACTATGAGCAGGTTTATCTATAAGCTCAGAAAGGCTTATTTAAAACTCTAGCTCTTTCCTTTTTATTTTCCTTTGTATAACATTTCCTCCCACAAATCAAACCACCCTGCTTCTCACTTGAATTATAGGTAGTGTATTAAAAAAGATCTAAATAAAGTGAAGTTCTTTGAACAGTGCTTTGTACTGCAAAGGAAGAGGTGATTTGCCTTGGAGTTCCTCCCCAGCTCCCAACAACTTCTGTTTGTATTTTAATGGATTTGATGGGTCCTGGTCTTTGATCTTGGCCTCTTAAAAACCAAAGGAGCAAAGGAAGGTTAATTCCAGCAATTCTATCATAATGCACCTCTGCTACTCTGCATGATGGACACTGCACTAATATAATTTAGCCTGGTAGTGGACTGAGGATATAATTATCTTCTCTTGTACAAACATAATTTTCATCTTTCCTGGAAAAAACGAGCCCCCTTAATATAAATTATATATATATATAATATGTATATATATATGTATACACACACATATGTCTTTTCAGCAGATACACTCTTATATTTCTCGTATTTAAAAACATTTAAATTTGACAATGCCAGGGCAGTATTTCAGCAGGACCTAGGCTCATCTTTTCCCTCTCCTTGTTTAAATTTTATTCCTTAATATCCCAGCCTCAGCAATATTTGAAGAATATTGTTCCCTTGGCCTGATGCAATTTTTTCCACATGATGTATTCTTAGCCTGGCCCTTATCTTCCCTTCACTTGCTGACACTACTGTTTAGTCCATTTGGGGCTAAAATGCACTGAAAGTAAATACGTACTATTTTAACATTCTGCCTGATTCTTATTCATTAGCAAGAGATTCTCTCTAACAGGTTGGTTAAATGGCCTTCACCCCTTTTAAGAAAAAAGAGCAAAGGATTCTGTTATGTCTTTGAAAAACAGAAGTGGTGCACAGATACAAGCTTATCAAAAATAATAACATCTCCCAAAGCATCTGAGTATGTATATGTGTGTAGCATGCATGTGGGTTTATACATATAATCATGTATCCACAACTAGAGTCACCTTATTTCTCAGCAGCATACTTATTGATGCTTTCTGAAATCTCATTATGCATCTAGGTCTAAGACCTACTGAAATGCTTCCTTTCCTATATTAAAAAAATCATGTTTAATGTAAGTATTTAAAATGTGGCCTTTGTATGGCTAACGTCTACATGAATACAGGCATTTGAAGTATGGTTAGCCTCTGCAGTGCAAATGTCTGTGGGCCAGAGTGGGTTAATTTTTGATTGCCTTTTCTACCTGCAGCCTCGGAACTGAAAGAAGCATGCACGAGAAAGAACAAAAACAGACCGTCTTTGTGATGGTACATGCATCTGCCTCTAAATTTTAGTATAGAACATAAATGGCAATAAGAATTGAAAGAGAAAACAGGAGAGAGATTGCTCTTGAACTGGAATTATTCCATTTTAAAGCTCTAAATTAATTATCTCTTCAGTTTTTGTGATTTCTCAAACATGGAGTTCATGTATATGAGTGATGATGGGATGTGCAGGGCAAGAGAGGACTCATAAAAATTGGCTATAGCTGAAGAAATCCTTTGTCATCCGCCTACCCCCCGACTCCCGTTTGGCTAAATTGCCAAATAGTAACAATGACTAGGATATAAACAAAGTTAAGAGAATGATCTTTTTTGGTCAAGGCCTTGTGTTTAATAGTAATGAACATGTAGAGGAGGCAAAATAATTGTAAGGCTGATCATGTAGACTAAGCTTGTTAAATGAAAACAATACATTCTACAACTGAGAATCACACAAAAGAAAATCTCTGCTTTAGTTGGACAAGTTAATATGAATTCCTTTTAGTGTTTACCACATCTAATTAGCCTTAGCTCCATTTCATAGGCAATATTTAATTATTAGTATTGTTTTTTTACCTTTTTAAAATATTATCATCTTACCTCGAGTGCAATTATCCATTCCAGTCTAGTAGGAATAAATTTGCTCAGGAGTTACTGCAAGATAAACACTGCTTAGAAACCATAACTTTTCTATTGTATTTGTCTAGTTAATAAAGGGAGGCATTTTATTTTCCCCCAGTGACCACTTGTACTTTGTTCAGTAATTAAGGAAGTAAGCTCCTACATTTTAGCCTTTCAATAACCTCTTCAGGTCTGTCTGGGATGCCAGAGCCAGTTGTATTCCGGTGTTGGGTAGTTACGGAAAAGCCTGGGATGAAACCGGAGAGGATTCTAATAGTAACACCTTAAATTAGTATCAATAATTTGATCAATATCAAATATATCAAATACGTTCTGCCTGAGAATAATCTGCAAGCTCCTTTTCAGCCTGTATGTTTCAGAGTTTTCAGAAATAGCTCTTCAGCTGCAACGGAATGCTTTAAAAAATACGTGTCATCTCTGTATATTTTTATGTGTACACTTGCTCATAGGAGAAGCTGCATTTTTGCTGTCAGATGAGGGTTTGAATCCTGGCTCTACCACTAATTAGTTGCATGATCTTGGGCAAATTACTTAGCCTCTTTAAGATTTTGCTTTCTCATCTATAGAGTGAAAATAGCAATATTGCTTACTTCCTACTATTAATGTGAGGATGAAATGAGGCATTGTATAAGAGGCATTATATGGTGCTAAATACATAATAAGATTCAATAAATATTTTAATTATTTATTGTTAAAGTATATTTATATATAGACTGTGTGTTGGGTTATAAAATTGTGATGCTGATTTTTGGATGAAGTTCATGAAATCATTCTGCTCGCTTTCTTTTTCATTTATCAGTACAAAGCACAGTTACAAGCGATGCTCATGAAGTACACTTTCTTGTTTTGTTCTACTCGTGCTTCAAGTCTCCACCCAGATGTTTCCTCCTCATGGAAGCTTCTCACTCCACTCCATCCAGCTGGAACCTTTTATTCTGTGTGGCACAGCACTTTGAACCCATCTCCATGAAGGCTTGGTCATTATATGTGCATTATAATCATTGCTTTCCATGTCTTCTTCTCCAGAAGGTGAACTTCATGTCCTGTTTATCTTGGCAGTCACACTGCCTTGTGCACATGTGGTCGTAGCAAGAGATCAATAAAGGTTTCTTCAATAAATAAATGAAATAGAAAACACTGTTGTTTACTTATGCAAACAAATAGTGATCTTTTTTCAATGATGTCCTTCCTTATATTATTTTCCCCTTATATTATCTTTAACCATGTTTTTGGTTTTTATTCAAGTCACCTTCAGAACTTGTGATACATCATGCAGCATTTAGGAGAATTTCATGTCATTTTACTTAATCCCGCAGGATCCCATGATGTAGCTACTTAGCTGGGTGGGGAAGCAACCTTTTTTGAAACCATTACATTTTTAACTGTTTTATGTATGTTGACTTGCCAGTTGTTAAAGCTAAAATGAAAAGAGACTAGAGGAAGTGACATGAGAGTGAAATTGTCATCCAGGGACAGCATTGTTTATGGAGTTTGATTGCTGCTTACCAGTAGCACAGGTGCCAAAACTCCAAATCTGACCCATGAACAGATTTGCTACCTCAGGGCAAAATCCAGCTATATCCCTTCCTGGCTCTAGGGCTAGGTTTGGTTAGTTTGCTTATCAACATCTAAGGCTCTGAGTGATAGTGTACTTGCTCAGGATTGCACACGCAGCATGGGATGCTTGTGATTCAAGCCAAGGCTTTTCTGACTCTAGTCAGAATGAAAGCTTTCTCTGCACAACATCTTCAAGGTTGGAGTTACCACTTCATTTGCTGGTGGGGTCAATTTGACCACGCCCTGCGTGCCTGACTGGCCACTGTCTGAAGAACCCATATAATGCTGATGCATCACCAAGCCTGACCCCAGGCGACACAGCCCTGCAGAGAGAAGCTCTGCTATCTTGAGTGGGAAGGTCAGCAGGGGGCAGGAGCAGGGTTGGGTAAAGGGGCAGCAGTTGCAGAGCTGCCAGAGGTGCTGACCTAAAAAGGGGCAAACGTGTCTGGAATAAATTAGCAAAATATAATATTTTCTCTCGTCAAAATACACAATAGACCCTGTGTGTGTTTATTTGTGTATACATATATGTGTGTGTGTTTATCATGATCTATCTTCTCAGATGCATATACAGTAACAGTGACTTAAAGTCTACAGACTTAAAAATCTGAAACTAAAAAGGCACGCTTAATGCCATTTACCAGGAATCAGAGTTCTATGTTATTATCTAAATCTAAAACCCTTAAATATATATCCTTAGAAGTTTCCTAGTTTTCACCTTCCAAACAAATTTAAAAAGTGGAGAGAGAACAAGTATTACACAAAAGTGGGAAATGTTTCCCGCCCCACCTCTGTTTTTTCCTAGCTATTGTCTGCTTTGGCTGTGGTAGTAAATTAGTAAGTAAATATATTTCTTTATATAATTTTATTAATTAAAATGAGTTTCTCCTGCTTCCACCAAACAACTAAATAATTGGCCACTTGGCACTTTATCCCTGGCATGTATGCTGTTCGTGGTGTTGAATGTGGCCGGTGTTAAGCCTTCAGGATCAGGTTGATAACTATTGTCAGCACTCTGGGCACACTACATCTTCTGCTCCTCTATCGTACACTGCTCCCTTTTCTGATCCTTAATTTCTTATGAGCAACTCTACCCTTGTCTGGTTGGGAGGGTTCCGTCACAGGCACAAAGACATGGGAACACCCTGTGTCACTATGATGTCCCTGTATACACTTGCACTTCTTTGGTACTGTTATTTTATCAAATTCTGCATATACCTTCAAACTTAATAAGATATTTGCTTTTCTTCTGGCCAGAATATTGAAGCTTATTCCTTAGCCTAGAGGCTGTCATACAGAGTGAAGTAAGTCAGAAAGAGAAAAACAAATCCCTATGCTAACACATATGTACGGAATCTAAAAAAAAAAAAAAAAAAAAAAAAAGTGATTCTGAGGAACCTAGGGGCAGGACAGGAATAAAGACGCAGATGTAGAGAATGGACTTGAGGACATGGGGAGGGGGAAGGGTAAGCTGGGATGAAGTGAGAGAGTGGCATGGACATATATACACAACCAAATGTAAAATAGATAGCTAGTGGGAAGCAGCCAGCCACATAGCACAGGGAGATCAGCTCAGTGCTTTGTGTCCACCTAGAGGGATGGGATAGAGAGGGTGGGAGGGAGATGCAAGAGGGAGGAGATATGGGGATATATGTATGCATATGGCTGATTCACTTTGTTATACAGCAGAAGCTAACACACCATTGTAAAGCACTTATACTCCAATGAAGGTGTTAAAAGAATAAAACAAAACAAAAAACTTACATTCCACTTACAAGTAATTAAACAGAGAACATTTTATCTTCACAAAGGACTTGCAGGGTCTTTCCCCCAGGGTAAATTTCAGCATGCTATTGATGCTGAAGTCTCTGGAAAACAGCATCTTAAAAAATGTGGCCCAAATTAGGTAATTACTTGAGCCCTCTCTGTTCCAAATAATATATGAAACCAAGAAAAAGGAATTATTTGTTTTAACCATAGGTAAGCCTTTAATGCGTGTACACATAGATTTGAAGATTAACCTCTCTGAAAGTTAAAAAACAAACAAAAAAAAACCCCTAAGGGTAACTGATGAGATACTTCAACTACAGGGAGAAAAAAAATGCTTAAGGGTAGATTTTATGTAATTTATATAACTTTGATTATTTGTACTTTAGATTTCCTTAAGTAACTCACCAAGAACAGTTGAAAACACCCTCTCTCTTCCAGGGAAAATTTCTTAGTTTGTGGAAGGGCTTGATCTCTAACATATTGTAGGTGATACTTTGTGTGACAGCAAAAATATGTGAAACTCTTTATTCATACACTATATTTTGAAAATTAGCTGTAAATAAGGAATGATGATTCCTTAGCTGCTATTTTACTTTTATAGAGATAATATTAATGACTATCGTATTAAGAGCTAAAGTACAATACTCTGGGCTTAGCAATAAGGTTACCTTTTTGCTTTTATTTAGTATGCCCTCATTTAACATTCAGTCACCTCTGTTATGGACTAGGCACAGGGAACACAAAGATGACTGGGGTGTGGCCCATATGCTCAGATTGCTTATGAATCCAGTACAGGAAGCAAGAAAAATACCCAAATAACTACAACACGAGGCAGAGCTTCATAAGCACACTAGGAGAGTTACTGGGTTGTGGGCATGTTTGGAGCTCTGAGAGACCTTATATGTTTGGGAGGATTTGGGAAGGTTTCTTGGAGATGATGAACTTAGAACTAGGTCACAAAATATAGGTAGGTCCTTGCCAGAGGCAGAAGAACAGAAAGAGATGGGAGGGTATGTCATGCAGAGGAAATGGTAGGGACCAGTTGTGGAAAGGACACTTTGTGGGGTAGTGTCTGAAGCCCCAGGACATGTGCATTTGGCTAGAGTAAGAGACGCACAGGAGAAGACTGGGAGAAATGTCTGAAGTTATAGGTTCCTGATCATGAAGGAACTTGACCTCATGGTTAAGGAGTTTGGAATTTGTTCCGAGGGTATAATCACAAGAAGTGGCTACTCAGAAGAGGGGCAGGATTGGCCATGCCTCAGGGTAGTTTCTCTGGTAGTGTGTGCAGCTCTCCCATTGATATTGGGATAAAGTCACAAATCCTTAACATAGTCTATGAGCCCCTGAGTCATCTAGTCCCCCTTCTGCCTCTCCAGCCTGCTCTTTCCAGGCCCGCACCAGGCCCACTCAGGTTCTCTTAGCCTGGCAAGCTGTTTCTTGCTTCTCCCACATCCCCACCATAACCAGTTAGTACTCACCTCTTCTTTCACAACTTAGCTAAATGTCACATCCTCAGGGAAAACATCCCTGACCACCAAGCATCTTTCCTTTTTCTTTGTATTTATCACTTTATCTCAATAGTGGAATTAATAGTTACTGTGTCTCTCTGCCTGTTGCAGATGAGAAATTCAAGCTCAGAGAGGTTTTCTTCCCCTCCCCCCAACAGAAGAGCAAAGAAGGAGGAGAACAAACTAGGGCTCTGAGAAGTATTTACCCCAGAATAAAGAGAAGCATTTCCGATACTTAGTTGATTTTATTCAATGACTTCCTGCTTGTAGTCCTTGAATTAGAAAATATCAATTTGTCCTCTTCCATAGTAACTAACCGTTACGGGGCTTTATAATTTTCATATCCACATGAATGTGATTTTTGTATCTCACTTGACCTCATAACAATCCTGGGAAGTGTGCAGAGCCGGTGTTACCCAGTTTTACAGATAGTGCGGTCCAGGGTAGAGAGGTGATTGGCCCAAGGGCATGGCTATTAAATGACAAACTCAGACTTTATCCCCTTCAACTTTGAATTCTGGTCTTTTTGATGGAGTCATTTTTTCCCTCTGAAATAGAATATTACGAAGAGATATTAATATAAGTGCAAAAAAGTGCTGTGTAATGTGTAGCATAAACATCCAGTATTCAATTAACGTATGGAGAAATGGCGGGAGAGCAGAGAGCCCACTAAAAGAACGGAATGGAGTCAGATTAGGGCATTGATGCACTTCCAACTTGTTAGAGAGCATTTCTTTAAGTCAATTTGAAAAATTGGCTAGGAATAAGTATTTAAATCCTGCCTAAATGACCTCAATTTCTGTTCCAATAAATTGCTGGTCTTTTTTGCAGTTAGTCATTCAGCTTGTCAACCATATGAGGAGAGGATTTATTTTCTGTTTCAGGCAGTTCTGTTGAGCAGATGGGCAGGCTGCCATGTTAGACCCTGGCTGTGCTTCCAGGTAGTGGGGTGGGGGTGGGTGCCGGTGGAGGGGAGGGACACAGAAGCTGGGATTATCATCTGGAGAAATCTTATTGTTCAGTCAGCTCTGAGATGATATTCAGGCTTTGTTCTATGTGTGTGGTTTGGAAGTTGAGAGACTTTTTCCTATTGTTGTGTCTGGCTCAAGGCCAGCTGGGCAGAGGGGAAACCAGAATGTGTGCAGGTTTAGTCCTAGAAAGCATTGAGGGAGTGTTGCTTAGTTCATCATCCGCAAGGCGGGATCTTGAGCGGCAGCCAGATTTAATTACTTCGAGGTCCCTGGAAGGTGCTGTGATCTGAAGCAGGAGGGGAGCTGCAGATCAGAGCCTGGGGAAACAGAGAAACAGAAGACCGGAATGTAGGAAGAAGTGGACACAGAGTGATGGCTGATCCTGTCAGAGGATGTGGCTCTTGCCCAGGATTAAGTCACTGGATTGTTGCAGAGATATGCCTTCCTGCCCACTGGGCAAGTGTCTATGGGCAACACAGTCAAGGTTTCAATTTGGCCTTTTCCTTATTTAGATTTTTTAAGGTTTTTTTTTTTTTTTTTTGATGTGGACCATTTTTAAAGTCTTTATTGAATTTGTTACAATATTGCTTCTGTTGTTTTTATGTTTTGGTTTTTTGGTGGCGAGGCATGTGGGATCTTAGCTCCCCAACCAGGGATTGAACCCGCACCCCCTGCACTGGAAGGCGAAGTCTTAACCACTGGACCACCAGACCGCCTGGCCTTTCCTTTTAGATTAATGCAGTAACCTCCTAACAGGTCTCCCTGTTTCTACCCTTGCTTTGCTTCAGGAATATCTCAATATGACAGAGTGATTTTGTTAAAATATAAGTCATATCCTATCGTTTCTTTGTTCCAAACCCTTAGATGACTTCCCTTTTTACTCAGAGTAAAAGCCAAAGTCCTTAAGATATTTACCCTCCTGGCGCTTACTTACAGGATCTTATCATCCATTGTCGCTCTTACCTCACTCACCGGATCTGACCCTACTGGCATCTTTGTAGCTACTCAAATGCACCAGATATATTCCCACTCCAGGGCCTTTGCACTTGCTCTTCTCTGTTCTTAGATCCTCTTCTGCCCTGCATGAGTCTCTTCTTTATTACCTTCAAACCTTTGTGAGCAATTGCCTTATCAGAGAGTCCTTTCCCAACTACCTTCTTAAAAGTGCACCTCTTGCCTCACCATCTTCCTTCCATGCTTTATTTTTCTAACATACCATATCCCTTACTTAATGAGTTTATTGTCTTGCTCCTCCCTAATATAAAGTTCCATTAGGGAAGGGATTTTTGTCTGTTTTTAAAAGTTTTGATTTGTTAACTCTTGTATCCCCAGTGCCTAGAACTATGCCAGACATATAGTAGGCATTCAGTTACTATTTTACTATTCAGTCAATAAATAACCTTATGTTGGGCTGGGTTCTCTATTTTTTTTTTCATCCATCCATTCATCCAGCCAGCCACCCATCCAATCATTTATGACCCAGTCACTCATCACTTCCTCTGATACTGCTTTCCCCTCTGTTCATTATTCTCCAATTTCACTTACTTTCTTTTTGCTTCCTAATCAGTCCAAATTGGTTCCCTTCTGAAAGCCTTTGCCCTTGCTCTTCCTTTTGCCTGGAAAGCTTTTCCTCCAGATCATCTCATGTCACTCAGATCTCAGCTCAAATGTCACCTCCTTAGAGGAGTCTTCGCTGACCACCCTGCCTAAATCATCCCCTGTCCCCCATCCCAATAACTCCATTCACTGTCTTGTTACCCTAGTTTGGTATCATGTTTGGGATTAAATATGACCATTTAAAATTATCTTGTTTATATATTTGTTTGTTTGTGTACTCTTTCTGTCTTGCCTCCTGGTAGAATGTAAGTTCCATTAGAGCAAAGATCCTGCTGGTTTTGTTTCCCATTGTATACCCAGTATCTAGACCAAAGCCTGGAGCCTGTTGGATGCTTAATAAATATTTGTTGGTTGTATGATTAAGATCACATTTCCTGGAGTTAAAACTATCTGTATTGAAATCCCAGCTTCACCACTGACTATCCCTATGGCTTGGGGACAGTGTTTGACTTTCCTATGCCTAAGTTTCTTATCTGTATATGGGTGTTGTAATAGTAAATCATGTGATTATTGTGGGGATCAGTGATAATGATAATTATAATAATAATAATAGTGATAGCTACCATTATTGGTCAGTTACTATAGACCAAGCACTGTTTTAAACTCTACCTATATTTAATTATTTAATCCTCCTCATAACTCTATGAAGCGGGCATTATTTTAATTCCCATATTTCACATGACTCAAGTTTTAGAAAGGCAAATAACATGTAGTTACAAATAGGTGGAAAAGAGATTGAAGCCAAGGAAGTTTGGCTCAGATCCTGTGCTTTTACATGTGCTCGGGACATAGTAATCATTCAGTAAATGTCAGCCATTATTATTATTAACTACATATTTGTAAATGAATACACAGTAAATCCTATTATTTTCCCAAAGATATCAGCTGCGAAACTGGCAGCTTCATATTAGATTCCAGTAAAAGCAAGAGGAAATTCACACTGTTGTTAGACTATAATTCAAAAATACAAATCCTTTTGTTACATAAGAAGTAATCAAAATACATAAAAAGGAATATATTTTATTTAATTTGAGCATTAAATTTATTGAAGATATAACATGTGCTATATTATACTGGCAACAGACATCTGTTAAAACAAGCTTCCAGAATGTCAGTTTGGCTTAGGTAATTTTGTGAAAGAGGTTCAATATCTGTGTTCTGGATAATTACCCAAAGAAAATATCTTGGCAAACTACAACATACAGGCTTTCAAACTTGCTTTTGAATAGTTAAAACTGAGCTCCAAATCTTCAAATGTCAAAGGAATACTGTGTTTTTTTTTTGTTTGTTTTCTACTTTGTAATTTTCATTATGGACATTTGTATACTTGTCAATATTTACTAAGCTGCAGTAATTTTTGAGAACAGGTATTATATGTTTTTATTTTTTCACACTATATTTATGCCAGCACCTTGCATTTTTTGTAGGGAGTTAAAAACTTTTACCACTCATAGATAACCATTGTTAACTTGTGCATATTTTGATTTTATATTTCATATTCAGGGAAACTGTTTTTCCTGGAGTTAGATGATGACGTTGAGTGATTAAGTGTATATACACGTCAACTCTGGTTTATAGGAGATACAGCATCTCTGTTCAAATGGAAGATTTGTGTTTAGACCTTCTATAAGGGTAGTAGGTGTACCCAGTGAAGGCATTTAGATAATAATAGGATTTTAGAGCTGGAAAGAACATTGGGACCCTATAATCTAATTTCTTCCTTTTATAGATGTGCAAACTGAAAACCAGGGAGAATAAGTGACTTGTCTAAAATAACACAGCTAGTTAGTACTAGAACTAGAGCTAGGACACAGGTGTTCTAATTCCTGTTTTAATGCATTGTCAGAGGGAAGAAATAAAATGCTCCAGGAATTTTGCTTTCCTATTGTAGACAGTTACCCACCATTTTGCCACTCTTAGACAACCATTGTTAATTTATGGATGTTTGGTTTTTGTATTTCATGTAATATATGTGTGTACATATATGTGTGTATAAAATATACAATTATATATAGTATAGTTTATATCTAAATGTATATTACATATTAATATATATCAATACAGGCCTTTATTATTATATGTAATAACATTCTATAGTTTTATATACATATAATTAACATTTTCTTATTTGGGATCATATGAAAGTTTTTTTTCATCAGAAAATAAGCCTTTATTTGACACTTCTCTTACACAGCAGGAGTTGAGCAGGATTGCTTCTCCTCTTGCTTTATGTGAAGAAGTTCAGCCTCGAGATCACCTGCAGGCTTGATGGTTTGGTGACAGTTGCTGCATTGTTTCACCTGAACTATGAAACATTTTTAAATTTAAAAATGTGTTGGAGAATGTTCTCTCTTTTCTTATCCTTGAGTTTTTTTAACGTTAGAATTACTTTACTATTTGGTAAAACTCACTTTGTCTGGGCATAATGATTTTGGGGAGGGGTAGATTTTAAACTATGAATTCACTTTCTTAAGAGTAGAGGTTTACTTAGTGTTTCTGTTTCTTCTTTTTTTTTCTTTTTTTTTTTGCGGTATGCGGGCCTCTCACTGTTGTGGCCTCTCCCGTTGTGGAGCACAGGCTCCGGACGCGTAGGCTCAGCGGCCATGGCTCAGGGGCCCAACCGCTCCGCGGCATGTGGGATCTTCCTGGACCAGGGCATGAACCCGTGTCCCCTGCATCGGCAGGCAGACTCTCAACCACTGCGCCACCAGGGAAGCCCCTGTTTCTTCTTGAATCATTTTTGATATGTGATAGTTTCCAAATATATTGGCATAAATTTGTTTATAATATTCTAGAATTGAAATGTTTTATCTTTAGTTTCATCCCATTTTCATTCTTAATTTCTTTAAGTTTTTTGTCTTCTTTATCTTTACTTTTCAATCAAGCTTATCAGATGAAAGTCAATATTATCAGATATTTCAAAGAACCAGCTCTGGTGGACACAGACCTGTGCAACCCAGATCCTTCTTTTAGGATGTCCTTTTTCCCCCAGCTGCTGGAAATGCTTTCACCTACAGGGAACCTAAACTACAGGGAACCACCTAGTCCAAGGCCACACTCTTATCGTAGGGCAGCTCACATGCAAAGACTGACTGAGGCAGGGGTATAAAGGCCAGTTATTTTGGTCCAGTGGGGCAATTTTAATGGATCAGTTCAGCCTCAGAGCCCCCCATAGAGTCTGCTGAAGTTCTTTGGCTTGCATTGCAAACCATCTTCCCCCTCAGTTTCCTCTTCCTCTCTTCTACAGGTGTTAATCCCAAGAACAAGTTCCAGTAAACATCCTGAATGTAAACATCTCTGTAAACATCTCTGTCTCAGAAACCCCTTCTTGAAGGACACAAGCTTCAGCATTTGGTACCAGGAGGAGGCCAAGAAACTGGCAATAAGATGGAGTTTGGGAGTTGTATCATTCACTGCCCAGTTGGTAGTGAGGATCCCATCACTTGGTGGCAGGAAGAACACAGACAGCGCCTGGCAAAGGTGATGGTCCAGTCATGAAAACTTTCACTGGTGGTGATTTGGGATATTTTCTAGAAGCAGTGCCTTAACTAGTGTGAAGCATTAGGCATTTGTAAACCATGATGGAAATAGTAAGTAAAAGGACAGTGGGATTAGATAGCTATTTCTATGCTCTGTTCTAGAAAAAGATGTTGAAAGACTGAAAATGGATAGCAGGCAATTAAAAGCCAAACGTGAAAGACTGAGGGCTCCTTTGGGAGTCTTTAAAGAGGACTGTATCTCTTGTAATGGGAGAGAGAGAAAGCTGAGGACCAGGGGCTCCATCAAAGAGTATTTGAGCTCCAAAGTGGTTAAACTTCCAACCAAGACACATCTGCTACACCACGGTCAGGGCCCCAGGTGGGAAAGAATGAGTAAAGATAATAGAAAAAAGAGCAAGATCCACATTAAAGGATAGACTGAACAAACGGGTAGTCAATTGTAGGGAAAGTGTTACAGAGATGTAGCCAGTTAATCAGTCAAAGTATGTTAGTTTTGTGGCTTTGTGAGGTTTGTAATTTGTTGTGATTTCTTTTTTTTTTATAATTTGTTGTGATTTCTTTTCTCCACCTAAATAAATATTCACTTTGTACAAAAAAACAAAGAGCAAGAGGCTGGACGTGTAATTTCATAGAATAGGAAACAAGAACCGCTCTTAAATCTGTAAAACTCACTAGTAATCAGAGAAATGCAAGTTAAAACCACAACTAGATGACATATTTTATATTTTAAATGGACGGCAGTTTGGAGACATAAAGAGACTTTAGTCTATAGTGATGCAAACAAATCAAAATGGACTATTATTCATTTCTGATTTTGAGTCCTTTGGCACAACCAGCATATGGATTTCTCATTGGTTCACTTCACAAGGTCCACTTGCTATTTGTGTTGTTCTGCTCTCTCTTCTATGCTTTTTTATTACCACCTACATTTCTGTTTGTTGCTAAGGCAGAGAAGATTAGCATTCTCAATATATTTTTCCAACTCTTCCTCTCAAGGTCTATTCCTGTTGGGGCAAGCTTTATAGAACACTTTCCTCATCAAAAATACTTCTCTCCTGGGCTTCCCTGGTGGTGCAGTGGTTGAGAGTCCGCCTGCAGATGCAGGGGACACAGGTTTGTGCCCCGGTCCGGGAAGATCCCACATGCTGCGGAGCGGTTGGGCCCGTGAGCCATGGCCGCTGGGCCTGCGTGTCTGGAGCCTGTGCTCTGCAACGGGAGAGGCCACAGCAGTGAGAGGCCCGCGTACCGCAAAACAAAACAAAACAAAACAAAACAAAACTTCTCTCCTTAAGAGAAAGCTGATATTAGCCACTCATTCATCAATATTAACTCAAATGTCACCTCTTTTGGTAAGTATTCTCTTATCTTCCTAGGCAATTTATATCTCATTCCACTGTGTGCCCATAGCTTATAGCACTTATTACACCATAATTATTTTCTTTCATTTTTGTCTTTCCCATTTAACTTGTGAACATTGCTAGGGAGGAAAGAAATCTTATTTTTTATAAAACCAGTGTGTTATTTATGCCTAGTCCAGAGTGAGTATCAACTGATGATTATTGAATGAATGCATGCCTGCAGGATCCAAGCAGTATCTTGAAACAATTAGAGGGCCCACAGAATTGGCCTGATTCCTTTTCTCAAAGCTTAGAGTTCCTCAAATTTATGGCTGACCCAAGTAGGAAGTCTTGCCTGTTCTTTTTGTCCTTTAGCCCACTTGTATTATTTAATAAACATAGGTGTCAGCAACTTTATATGTGTTATTTCACACCATCCTTAAAACAGACCAGCTGTGGGATATTAGTATCCCTATTTTAAAGATGTCAAAGTTGAGGCTAAGTAACTTGCTCAAGATTATGTAATTACAGAATGTTAGAACCAGGATTCAAAGCCAAGCTTGTCTCTAAAGCTCAGGCTCATTCCACTGCATCACATTCTTCACATGCCTGAGCTCTGAAACTTTGATGTGATCACTTGGCTTCTTTTGGAGAGTAGACTGAGGAATGAGGAGGCTCAGTTATGATACACCAAAGGGTTGGTGCCATGATGTTCAAGAGTTGCTGATGACTGCTGCTGTCAAGATGATCAGTGACCACTTTGAAGAAAGGCCAGGCTGCTGGTTACCTCTTGGGTTAGAAGAACATTGCTTTTTCTTAAAATAACACAGCGAGCCTGGTTGTTTGAAGTGGTGCTTTGGTCTGTCTTTATAGCTTTCCTTCTGTCTGCCTTATGAGTTCTTACTCTCACCTACCATTCAGTGATACTTTACACATCCCATAGTGGCCAGTGCAACAGTGGGTCCCACCTACCTGGAGGATATTGGCAGCTTTTTTCACTTGCAAATGCTCCTGCTGTATTGACTGTACTGGAGGGGACCTTAACTAATGTTTCATGATGCTAATGAAGTTGTTCTTGTTTGAATGATTGGAGCTGCACTATTGCAAGATTAATCTGACAGCCTTGGAAAAGATAGATGGGAGTTGGGGTATAGCAGGTAGACAAGCTGATTAGAACATTAAAACTGTCTGGGAGGAGAAGGATCAGATGCTCAACTAGAGTAGCAGTGGAGACATAAAAGGAAAATGCAAAAGACAATGGGGACATATCTGAGGTGATAGTTGAGGCAGTTCCAAATCTCCTAAGCATATAGAAGTCAGAGCATTGCTACTTCCTTATAGCTCTTTGGTCTCAGACTTGATAGACCATGAATTCAATTTAATTCAACAAGTATTTGTTGAGCACATGCTATATGCCAGGCATGCTATTAGAAGGTGTGAGACCTGCCCTCAAACATCTTACAATATAGTAGGTTATATAGATAAAATGGTGAAATATGGTTCACTTGAATTATGAGAACTGGGGAAAAGTTTTATGAAACTATTGGCAGTTGAGATAGGTTTGATAGATGGATGTGGTTTTTAACAGGTGGTGATAGGGGAGGAGAGAGAAGGTATTCCAGATGGAAAGAGATTGTATGGGGGGGGACACATGGCCCGCCGCCACCATCTTGAATTGCGGTGTTGTGCGTGGCGCTTCTGCACATGCCCCAGAGCTGAGGTGCTGGCGCAGCCATTTTGCACCTAGAACTCTGGTCTGAAGGGCCGGGGGTGTGAGGCCTCTGCCTGCGGCCGCCTCTGAGCAAGTGAAACCAGACTAAGCACCAAGGAAAAGAAAAAAGGGTCCTTCGTCAGGAGGGAAGCGTCATCCTCAAGGATAGGAGTCCTTGAATCTGGCATCAGAGTCATTTTGGAGAACTGGTTAAAAACACTGCCCCGTTTCCTCTGGACTCAGCCCCGTTAGGAGGGATAGTTACTCTAGTAACCTCACTCAATTCTGTTGCAGCCGTGTGCCTGACAGGGTCTTGGTGCTCCGGCCTGGTGTCAGGCCTGAACCTCCGAGGTGGGAGAGCCGAGTTCAGGACATTGGACCACCAGAGGCCTCTCGGCCCCACGTAATATCAGTTGGCGAGAGCTCTCCCAGAGATCTCTGTCTCAACGCTAAGAGCCAGCTCCACCCAATGGTCAGCAAGCTCCAGTGCTGGATGCCCCATGCCAAACAACTAGCAAAACAGGAACACAACACCACCCATTAGCAGAGAGGCTGCCTAAAGTCATACTAAGTTCACAGACACCCCAAAACACACAACTGGACGTGGCCCTGCCCACCAGAAAGACAAGATCCAGCCCCACCCACCAGAACAAAGGCATCAGTCCCCTCCACCAGGAAGCCTACACAAGCCACTGAACCAACCTAACCCACTGGGGGCAGACACCCCAAACAATGGGAACTACAAACCTGCAGCCTGCGAAAAGGAGCCCCCAAACACAGTAAGTTAAACAAAATGAGAAGACAGAGAAACATACAGCAGATGAAGGAGCAAGGTAAAAACCCACCAGACCAAAGAAATGAAGAGGAAATAGGCAGTCTACCTGAAAAAGAATTCAGAGAAATGATAGTAAAGATGATCCAAAATCTTGGAGATAGAATGGAGAAAATATAAGAAACGTTTAACAAGGACCTAGAAGAACTAAAGAGCAAACAAACGATGAACAACACAATAACTGAAATGGAAAATTCTCTAGAGATTGTATGGGGGTAAAAGAGGTGTCAAATTTAGAGTAAAGGAGTCCACAGGAGATGAAACTAGAATCTGGGCTTTAGCCATATTTGTAGGGTAAGGAATTTTATTCTACTTAGTAATAGAGATCCATTGAAGAGTTTTATGCTAAATGCCATAATGTGAGCTTGATTTTAGGAAATCAGAATCTGACAAACATGAAGTGACAAGCTATTAGAAAAAGAATACTGGGGCTTCCCCGGTGGCCCAGTGATTGAGAATCTGCCTGCCAATGCAGAGGACACGGGTTTGAGCCCTGTCTGGGAAGATCCCACATGCCGCAGAGCAACTAAGCCCATGCGCCACAACTACTGAGCCTGTGCTCTAGAGCTGGTGTGCCACAACTACTGAGCCTGTGCTCTAGAGCCTGTGAGCCACAACTACTGAAGCCCACGCACCTAGAGCCCGTGCTCTGCAACAAGAGAAACCACTGCAATGAGAAGTCTGTGCACCACAGTGAAGAGTAGCCCCCAGTTGCTGCAACTAGAGAAAAGCCCGTGCGCAGCAACGAAGACCCAATACAGCCATAAATAAATAAATAAATAAATGAAAGAAAAAGGAAAAGAATATTGAACTTAATAGGTGGTATACTTGAGTCCTTGGTCTAACTATTTTATTTACTAGGTAAGCTGCCTTACACTGGTCATTTAGTTTTTCTGAATTAAGATTTCTTCATGAACAAGGGCAGATAATAATTTCTGAGTTCCTCAACCGTTGTTGTGAGCACCAAATGAGAAGTGAGTGAAAAGATTTAATAATCAAGTAAGACTCAATCAAGTTATTTTTAAAGTTGGGAATAGGGTTATGAGTTTAGAGAATATGATCACTGTTTGAGGTGATAAAGAATAAGGAGAGTATCTACAAAAAAAGAAAATTACAGACCAATATCACTGATGAATACAGATGCAAAAATCCTCAACCAAGTACAAGCAAACAGAATCCAACAACACATTAAAAGGATCATACACCATGACCAAGTGGGATTTATCCCAGAGATGCGGGGATTCTTCAGTATACGCAAATCAATCAATGTGGTACACCATATTAACAAACTGAAGAATAAAAACCATATGATAATCTCAGTAGATGCAGAAAAAGCTTTTGACAAAATTCAACACCCATTTATGATAAAAACTCTCCAGAAAGTGGGCATAGAGGGAACCTACCTCAATATAATAAAGGCCATATATGACAAACCCACAGCAAACATCATTCTCAATGGTGAAAAACTGAAAGCATTTCCTCTAAATCAGGAACAAGACAAGGATGTCCACTCTCACCACTATCATTCAGCATAGTTTTGGAAGTCCTAGCCATGGCAATCAGAGAAGAAAAAGAAACAAAAGGAATCAAAATTGGAAAAGAAGTAAAACTGTCACTGTTTGCAGATGACATGATGCTATACATAGAGAATCCTAAAGATGCCACCAGAAAACTACTGGAGCTAATCAATGAATTTGATAAAGTTGCAGGATACAAAATTAATGCACAGAAATCTCTTGCATTCCTATATACTAACAATAAAAGATCAGAAAGAGAAATTAAGGAAACAATCCCATTCACCATTGCAATAAAAAGAGTAAAACACCTCAGAATAAACCTACCTAAGGAGGTAAAAGACCTGTACTCAGAAAGCTATAAGACACTGATGAAAGAAATCAAAGATGACACAAATAGATGGAGAGATATATCATGTTCTTGGATTGGAAGAATCAATATTGTGAAAATGACTGTGACTGTGCTACCCAAAGCAATCTACAGATTCAATGCAATCCCTATCAAATTACCAGTGGCATTTTTTACAGAACTAGAACAAAAAATCTTAAAATTTGTATGGAGACACAAAAGACCCCGAATAGCCAAAGCAGTCTTGAGGGAAAAAAATGGAGCTGGAGGAATCAGACTCCCTGACTTCAGACTATACTACAAGGCTACAGTAATCAAGACAATATGGTACTGGCACAAAAGCAGAAATATAGATCAATGGAACAGGATAGAAAGCCCAGAGATAAACCCACACACCTATGGTCAACTAATCTATGACAAAGGAGGCAAGGATATACAGTGGAGAAAAGACAGCCTCTTCAATAAGTGGTGCTGGGAAAACTGGATAGCTACATGTAAAAGAATGAAATTAGAACACTCTCTAACACCATACACAAAAATAAACTCAAAATGGATTAGAGACCTAAATGTAAGACCAGACACTATAAAACTCTCAGAGGAAAACATAGGAAGAACACGCTTTGACATAAATCACAGCAAGATTTTGTTTGATCCACTTCCAAGAGTAATGGAAATAAAAACAAAAATAAATGGGACTTAATGAAACTTAAAAGCTTTTGCAAAGCAAAGGAAACTACAAACAAGATGAAAAGACAACCCTCAGAATGGGAGAAAATGTTTGCAAACGAATCAACAGACAAAGGATTAATCTCCAAAATATATAATCAGCTCATGCAGCTCAGTATTAAAAGAACAAACAGCCCAATCCAAAAATGGCAGAAGACCTAAATAGACATTTCTCCAAAGAAGACATACAGATGGCCAAGAGGCACATGAAAAACTGTTCAACATCACTAATTATTAGAGAAATGCAAATCAAAAGTACAATGAGGTATCACCTCACACCAGTTAGAATGGGCATCATCAGAAAATCTACAAACAACAAATGCTGGAGAGGGTGTGGAGAAGAGGGAACCCTCTTGCACTATTGGTGGGAATGTAAATTGATACAGCCACTATGGAGAACAGTATGGAGGTTCCTTAAAAAACTAAAAATAGAATTACCATATGAGCCAGCAATCCCACTACTGGGCATATACCCAGAGAAAGCCATAATTCAGAAAGACATATGCACCCCAATGTTCATTGCAGCACTATTTACAATAGCCAGGTCATGGAGGCAACCTAAATGCCCATCGACAGATGAATGGATAAAGAAGATGTTGTTCATGTATAGAATGGAGTATTACTCAGCCATAAAAAGGAACAAAACTGGGTCCTTTATGGAGACGTGGATGAATATAGAGACTGTCATACAGAGTGAAGTAAGTCAGAAAGAGAAAAACAATTATCGTATATTAACGCATATATGTGGAACCTATAAAAATGGTTTGCAGGGCAGAAATAGAGACAGAGATATAGAGAACAAACATTGACACCAAGGGGGGAAAGTGGTGGGGGGATGGTTGTGGGATGAAATGGGAGATTGGGATTGACATATATACACTAATATGTATAAAATAGATAACTAATAAGAACCTGCTGTATAAAAAATAAATAAAATTCAAAAGAAAAAAAGAATAAGGAGAGTATCAACTGAAATGAAAGTATAGGAAATGGAAGCAAACAATTTAAAAATAATAACTAACACCTTCGAAGTACTTACTAAAAGATGTTTTTCCAAGAACTTTGTATACATTAATCCAACAACCCCCCGAGGTAGGAACTATTATTATCTTTACAGTAAGGTTAAAAATGTTGCCCAAGTTCATTCCATTGAAAAATGGCTCAGATTTGAACCCAGGCAGGTTGACTCTAGAACTTCTATTTTCACTGTTATAATACTAGCCTTCAATGTTGTAGAGGAAGCTTTGGTTAGCTTAGAGTTTCTGTATTAGTTTTGCTGTTGACACTTGCATGGGTAGGAAGATACTGAATAATGATTCAGTGTTTAGATCTGGAATCAGACAGTATGGGTTTACATTCCAGCCCAGCTAGATTTCTTAGCTCTCTGGTCCTTGGTTTTTCCACCTATAAAATGGGGATTCATTTAATGCTTAAATTCTAGTGTTGTTGTGAAAATGATTACAGGTAATCTGGTGAAGCACCTGGATAAAATAATTATTTTTTAAATTCTGAACCTGCTTCTCAAAGCATTACTCCATTCAGGGTTATGCTCCCTGGTTGATCTTTTTGTTGCCTTTGTGTGTTCCAGTTCCACGGCATCCTTAGCAGCTGAGTTTTATCGAGAGCTGCACTGTTCAGTAAAAGCCCCACACTGCTTTTGGAGCACGATCATCTTTGATTTATTGTGTGACTTTCGGTTGTGCACTTAACCTTTGTGGGTTTCAGGTGGCTCCTCTAGGAAATGTTGCTTACTCTTCCACAGAAGACTCAGTTCAATGAAATGGAGTCAAGGTGGTTTAATCCTGGATGAGAACGGTGTCAAAAGGATTATGAAAGTGGTAGGAGACTTTGATTCCAACTAAGAGAGATTGACAGATGGATTGGTCTATCTTATTTAGGGTTTCAGACCTAGGGAAAAAAGGTACTGGTTATGAGGGAAATGAGCACGGTGTATGGTTAGGAGCTTCGGATAGTGAAAAGAGGCTTTGGGATCACGTAAACCTGAGTTTGAGTCCTAGTTTTGCGCTTCCTTTGTGAGCCTGTGACTTGATCTCTCTGACCCTCACTAACCTTTTTTTTTTTTTAAATCATAAGACTAATTATAATTTCATGAGGTAACTGTGAAGATTAAATGAAATAAAGTATAGTAGGTCCAAAAAAATGCTATAATTGATTTCCATGTCTAGGCTCTTGAATGAGGAAGTAATGTATCATCATGTTTCTTCACTTTTTCTGAATGACCCTAAAAGTCATAACTTTGTCCACTGACATGGGAGACAAGTTTGAGAGCCCTTACTGTTCAAAGGTACCTAGAATCTCTGAGGCTATTCATCTTAATTTCAGTTAAGAAAAGTTATCTTGCAGAGATAGAGCAATTACCTCCTAACCAAGTGACCAAACTACCACTAATAGTGGGGGCACCCTGACATCATGGGTCTCCTGATGTGATGCAATAGTTCACAGAATTGCCTAGGAAGTGTTCTTACTAAAAAAGTTTAAGCTGAATCTAATGAAGTCCCTATAACTAACTTCAGTTTACGTGAAATATAGAGGATAGAAGATCAAGATTTATAACATTGTAAGGAAACAGTCCAGATAGTGGGACATTCTATAAGACAGCTGGTTTGGACTCTTTAAAAAGTCAATGTCATAAGAAAAGGAAAGGCAGAGAGAGTATTTTAGCTTAAAAGAGATCACAGATTAACAATTAAATGCAAGGTATGGACTGAAACAGGGTCCTCAAGTGGAAAATAAGGGAAAACAGGAATAAAATACATTTTGGGACAATTGGTGAAATTTGAATAATTACAGATTGAATGTTGAGAAAAAAATGCTTGACATCCCACCTTCCCATCCCCCTCCCATCCCTCATTTTCCCTATCTCCCCCACCTCTGCCCCTATATTTTGAATCAGTCATTTAGTTGGTCTGTGATGGGACCAGGGCATCAGTAGCTAGTGAAACTTCAGCAGGTGATTTTAATGAGAACCATAGCCTTAAAATAACTCTTGCACCTGTGCACCAGGAGACACAACAAGATAGTTCATAGCAGCACTGCTTGTAATATCACAGAATGGAAACCACCCACATGCCTATCAACAGTAGAATGGATAAACTGTGCTGTTTATAACAAAGGACTATGATTCTTTTAATGCCTATGAATATCTGATAGTCAACTTTTTAGTCTCCTCAAGTTGAATTTCCAGTTTCCATTTTAATCTACCCTGTTCTACCCCAGCTTTAGTTGTATATTACAATAAGGACATTCCTAGACATTGCCTTAGAAGCTGTCTTTACCCCTTACTTTCTGCAGATTTCTCTCACTGGTTATCAACTTCTCTAGGGTGAATTTTGCTATTCTGCTGAGATATGTAATTCCCAGATTCCAGTTTGTGGTTTGTAGAGAATGGGAACTGGCTTGCTTCCTTAAAAGCCATTTGCAGTAGTCTGTCTGGAATTTAAAACTTTATGTCTTATTCCATCAGTCCATGTATTATTACCCCATCTGAATTTAGCTAACTGAACTAATGTGTAATTAGCATTTCTCTCCACTCATACCTGTGCCTCCCTAATGAATTGGAAATTATGTTTTCACAGTGTGTACTGGGAAGGAAGACATGTCTGGAATGACTTTCTGAGGTGATATTTCCTCTCTCTTCCCTGTAAACTCCCACTTTGCTATTTTTATTACTATTTTTAAAAAGTTTTCCTACAGCTGATGGAAATGTTATTTAATAAACTTATCAGGTTTGCGATTTCTCATAAACCCAAGTTCCCGGCATTCTCACCTTTGCTCTTAATTAACTGGGCCTCTCCTAGTGAAAGTAACAGTGTTGTTTTATTTCTTACTGTTGAGATGTGTTAATGACTCATCAGTAGGGTATTAATGTTCATTTTCATCCAACAAGGACTGAAGATACACCTTTCACCGTTTATTTATTTTAAGGTTCCCTGGATTAAAATCATCTGTGAGGGTTAGAACCCTCTTAAAAATTGTAATGCACTTATTTGGTTTACGATATTTGGAGCCCATGTTTGTTTTGACAAAGGGAGGTATATTAGTCCATGAAGGGATGATGGTGTATGATCAAGGTAAACAACTTTGTGAGCTTCCAAGATAATTCCAGAAGCTGTCACTAATTATAAATCTAAGATTCAGATACACTTACCTCTGTGAGGAAGAGATCTGTGGTAAGAACCTTTGGATTTCATTTTTAAAACATTACAGGTGATAATACTGTGGCCTAAAAGAGCATTGTCTTCATTTTCCTAAGGTTTTTTTTGAGTACAGTGCCAAAACCTTTCAGTTTTTACTTTGTGATAAACCACCCTAACATTTGATGGTTTAAAATGACAATGCTTTCTTTCCTGTACAGTTCTGTGGGTGGCAGTTTGGGCTGGGCTGAGCTGGGTGCTTCTTTTGCTGGTCTCAAATGGAACTCACTCACATGTCATTGGTCAGTTACCAGGTTGGCTTGGGGCTGGTTGGTCTAGGAGAGACCTCATATGGGATGGCTGGTCTTTGCTCCATGCTCTCTCACAGTGTCCAGGAGTCTAGTTTGGGCTTCTTTATGTGTGGTGGTTACAAGGGACCTAGAGGCCTCAGGAGAGGGCAAGCCCAGAGACAAATGCACTTTTCAAGTCTCTGCTTGAATCATGTGTTTGATTTTGTCTTATTGGCTAAAGCGAGTCCCACAGCAAGTCCAGAATCAGTGCGTGTGTGTGTGTGTGTGTGTGTGTGTGTGTGTGTGCACGTGTGCAGGAGGGAGTTACTAAGGGCAAGGATACAGTGAGGTGTGAATGGATCAGGGCTACTACTACTATAATCCTCCAGAGTGAGGTAGAAGAAAGATTATTTGTCTAAATTACTATAGACCAACATTTCCCAAGTGGATCCTAAGACATATTCAGGGAAAATGTCTACTTGGTATTGAAAGAGGAGTTCTGGAGTTAAGTAAGTTTGGGCAATATTGGATTAAGCAAAGTGAAAGAGGTTTCTTTATTGCAAGACTTCTTATGGTTGTTAATCGCTAACGTTCATTGTGAATCTTTAATAGTAGGTACAGAATTTCCCAAACTTAGTTGACTATAGAACTTTCTCTTTCACCTCTCCTGCCACGGATCTTCTTTAGAGATATGTGTTCTTTAAAATATATTAAAAATACTACATCACCTTAGTGTATTTTTTGTTTTTAACCTATTTCCCTAGTATTAAAACAGTAGCAAGTAAATTTTCCTATAAATTTTCTCAGGAAGAAAATGAAACAAAACAGTTAGGATTGAAGAATAATTTTGTGATAAACCTGGTTGCATTCTCCATTGGTGTCTCAGGAATCCATTTGCATGCAATTTTACTGTGATTAGATTTTGGATACAGAGACTTTTCTATAGTTTGAAGCTTTATTCTAACACTTTTGTCCTGATATCAACTAGGAGTCAAGATTCAGGAGTAAATAATCTCCATATTTAATCTTTGGGAGGAATTAGCAGTATGTTTTCCATCATTTAATCCAGCATACAGGCAGTTTATTCCACTAGTAATGAAACAGGGAGAAAAACATGGATGTTGAAGTCTCCATTTAAATCTTGGGCTAATCCCTCTCCAGCTATATGGCTTTGATCATGTTTCTCAACTGCACTGAGATTCAGTTTCCTTAGATATAGAATGACTATGACAGTATTTAACTTTTAGCATTTAACTTTTTGAGGATTCAGTGAGATAATGTGAGTACAGTTTTTTAAAATCACAGTCCTTGGAATACAGCAGATGCTTAATATGGTAGAGATTGCTATTGAGGAAGGAATCTTGCTTTTGAGGAAGGGATGGGAAAAGCTTGGGGCCTTATTGTGGGTTGGGTTCAGCCTAAAGCTCTGAATTTGCAGGATTATGATAGGGAGATTCTCTTTCTAGCCCTCAAGACAGGCCAAAGCTTGCTTTCACCCCAGGGCCTTTGAAATTTATGCACCTTCTTCCTGAGATGATGCTCTTTCAAAGGCTTGTGCTTGGCTTCATGCCATTTAAGTATCATTTCAAAAGTTGGATCCTCAGCCCTTTTCTGACCACACTAACAAAAGCAGCCCTTTCCTTCACTTAATTGCTCCCTCCCCAGTCTGAATCCCATTACACAACTGCTTTATCTTATAACACTTAGCACTTTCTGATATGACTCTATGCATTGATTTGTTTCTATGTTTGTCTGCCCCTGTCCAGCTAGAAATTAACCTCCATGAGAGCAGAAACCTATATGCTCAGGGCCTAGAACATGGTCTGGCCCATAGCATTGGCTCAGTAAATATTTGTGATTGGACATGGAATAAGAGAGCAGACAGAAAGTTCATCATGTGGACTTGGCAGTGAAGGTGTCACAAGGGGCAGCCCTGGAGTTCAGCCATCCGCCCTGTGGTTCTGGATTTTAGTGCTGGAAGCTTGACCACATGCGGCCTCTCCAGCTGAGGGAGAGGAGATCTCTGATACACATCATATTACGCTGAGTGTCAGTTCCACCTGGAGCAAGTGGAGACCTCTAGGTAGAGGTGGACATATCTTTGGAGATCCAGGGACAGCAGAGATGGGGGGAGGCAACATGGAGGAATGTCATACATTCCCCCGAGCAGACCAGGCTGTTTCATGGCTCAGTGCCTTCGCTCAGGAAGCAACCTCCTTTTTCTTTGCAAGGTGCAGCAAGCACCTACTTATCTTTTAAGACTCAGTTCAAGCGTAAAGGAGCCTTTCCTGATTTTCCCTTCCATAGACAGAATTAGCTGCTCTCTTCCTTCATGTCTTCACATGTTCTTCTGCACATGCTTCCCTAACATGTAACACCTTTTGCACTTTGGTGTGTGTATAGCTGTAGAGGATGTATACAGTTTTTATCTGGACAGCATCCATTTCTCTTTTGTTTGGTAACAGCATCTTGAATTTTTGATTCATGTTCTCAGTTCATGTGGTTTAAGAAGACCTGAGCACTCTCCCTGCTTGGTGAGTAGTGGGGGATAAGTGGTCCACTGGCAATGCCATCTCTTTGACCACAGTGAATGGTTCAGAAGAAGATGCATATCACAAGCCTGATGAGCTAAGTTCAGTACTTTTGGTAGAATTATTGGAAAAGAGACTCTCCCTATCCACTGGTTTTGCAAGACTAGTCGGATATAAGCCTGGAGTGGCAGAAGGCAACTGTGCCACCAAAAGTGTAGAAACTGACAGTAACAGAAATTAACATGGAAGAAAGCAGAGCTTTTGATGAAGAGAGACAAAATTTTATTGGTTTGAATATCTGAATCCAGAAGTGCCTGAAGCAATTGAACTTTCCAACGAGGTAACCATTTCTTTTTGCTTGTTCATTTAGGTCATTTGGGGTTGAAATTAGCCCCTTTTGTAATGTCAGTGTCCTGGCTAGTGCAATACTTTTTTTCCACCACCAGAGCCAGAGCTCCTTGAGAGCTGGGATGGTCTGTTTGTCATTTTGGCATCCCGCTGTCTGCTCAGTGTCTGTCTCCTGACTTGGCTTGAGTGATTTACTGAATTAGTGAATGAGATTAGTAGGCAACTGGTCACATCTTTAATGGCAAACTCAGGTTTTGGGATTTTTGTCATTCTTGGTTTTCTCAAATACGTCACTGTGTCCTGGCCCCATGTCAGCAACTGGAAGTATTTTTTTTTCTTGCTTCTTTGAAATGTCCATTAGCTTCTTTCACTGTCATTTGATTCTTTCTTTTTGTGCTGAAGTGCAGGGGAAACAAATTCCCTTTAATTGAGGGTTCTTATTATGAGGATTTGCATTATTGCTTCTTTTTAACAAACATGATATTACAGAAACTGGTGATTAATGTGATAGGAAGGAGTGTACATGCTATATGAGTCATTACATTAGACCCAACATGTTTAATGGTATGTTATGCTGAGCAGAGAGCAGCAAGGAGCCTGCTGGGGGAAAGACAAGCCAAAAAGCTCAGAGACTCATTTTTTTCAAATTGTCTAACTTGCAAGCAGAGAACTGTCACCATTCTCTGAACTGCAAATGAAGCAGCAACTCTGAGGACTTTCTTTTCTTCCTTTGACAAATGAGTGTGGGATGTGAGTTGAGCCACGTTGTTGAGGGATGTTCTGAAGTGATATGTTGAAGGTAGTGATGGTCGACTCTTGTGACCAGATAAATTCAGTGATGCATTAACATCTGATTTCATGCCTGGACAATGGAAAAGTAAGAGAGTTCGAGATTATAAAGTCATAATGAAAACCCACTGGGCTTGTTAAAAAGGTTTACTTTTAGCGGGGGAACAGGCTAATTAAAGTACAAAAGTATTGCACTGTGAGTCAGGAATCTTGGTTCTAGTTTTGGCTCAGCTTCTGTTTGGATGAACCACTTTGGTTAAGATAGTTAACATAAACTAAGTTCAGCCTTAGTTTTCTCATCTGCCTAAAAGGCTTAGTAATAAAGGTTTGTGAAATGCAAGAAATGGCAAATGTAAGGAAATTTGGTTATTGAGTAGTAGTATTATTGATAAGAGTACTGTAGGTCCCATGAGATGCCTAGAATTATGAAAGTATGTTCTCAGATGTTTTCCAGGAAAATAAATGATATTTCCCTCCACTCCCACCCTTGGCACCTCCAGCCTATTCTTCACACTGAAGCCAAAGTGATCTTCAAAAAAAATTGAAATCTGCTGATATCACTCCCAATGCTTGGTGGCCTCCAGTGGACTCCCTCCAGTGGGGAGGGACTAGAGGGAATCCTCCAGTCACTGTTAGGACTGCAGCCAATGTTCTCAACATGACTAACAAGACTGTATACCATCTGGCCCAATTTTACATCTCTCTTTTCATCTCACAGCATCTTTTCTTTTGCTGTCTAGGTTCTACCTACATTGCCTTCTTTCAGGAGCTCAGTGTACTGTACTCCTTCTCATCTCAGAACCATTGTACATGCTGTTCCTTTACCCTAGAATGCTCTTCCCCCTCTACTTCTTAACTCTCACCTCATGTGGTAGGCTGAGTAATGACCTCCCCTGTCCCCAAAGATGTCCACGTCCTAAACTCCAGAGGCTGTGAATATGTTATCTTACATAGTAAAAGGGACTTTACAGATGTGATTAAAGATCTTGAGATGGAGAGGTTACTCTTATTATCCAGGTGGAATCCAGTGTAATCACAAGGGTCCTTATAAGAGTGAAGAATGGGAATCACAGTGGTAACAGATGTGACTAGGGAGGCAAGAGGTTGGAGTGAGTGTAAACAGTTACTGTAGCATGAGGCAGTTTGCCAGTGGAGCACATGGGGAGAGCATCTGGGCCATTCTTGAGAATGCAGTCAGTGGAGGCTTCTTACAGAAAACGACTCAAGTGGAGCTCGATGTTTGCCTGAAGAGGTGGGGGCAGAGAATGTTCAAAGTTGCAGGGACAGCATGGGCATACATTGCTCAGGCAAAAGCTGTGAAGAGCACAGAATTCTGATGCATGCAAATATTGATGCTTGAGAGTGGAGAAGAAATCAAGGGCCTTATGAGAAGTTTAGTGCTGTGGAAGGGGCTGTGGAAGGATTTTAAGCAGGGGAGAGAAATGAGATTTTAATTATTGGGGGCAAGTGAGAGAAAAGGAGACAGTGGCTCTTTCAATATTTGGCAAAGGGAAGACCTTGATCTGAGAAGGGAAGTGGCAGCGAGAATGAAGTGAATTGACAGGTCCTGGCAATATTTAGGAGGTAGCCTCAGCAGGACTTGGACTGATAGGATATAGGGAGAGAGGGAGCCAAGAATTCCTCCTAGATTATTAATTTGGAAAACTGAGGAGACTGTTGGTGATGCCACTGAGATAAGGAACAGGGGAGGAGGAATGCACTACAAAGAAAAGTTATCTACTCAAAATGTCTGTAGTAAATAGGTACTTTTTAAAGAGGTTGCAGATTCAGCTTTAAGATAGACTAGCTAACCTGGATGGTAGTTGATAGCAGGGATTCTTGGTTGTGAATATAGTGTGGAGGGGTTAGATTCAGAGGATGGGATACTTCTGAGAAGGTTAAAATAGAATCAGGATAATTATATCATGCATTTAAGTTTCCAAATTTATCTGCATTGTATTGGCTCAAGGAGATATAATTTCCTAGTACACATAAAACATATCTTATATGTTCTAGCTGAACACAAACCCTGTAATGTTATGTAATTTCTACAAAAATAATATTGGAGACATAACATTTAAAATGAACAAGAAGATGTTGCTACTCTACCCTGAGCTGCTCAGTCCACTTCTCGAGTATTATATTCAGTTCTGGATGCCACAGATGAACAATAACATGGATAATCTTGAGAATATTCACAGGAGAGTATAAAGGTTGGTGAAACAGTTTTAAGCCATTGATGGAAAGAGATTTTTTGAGTAATTGGGATGTTTGCTGCAAAGAGAGACTTTCTATTTGTAAGGGTATTGGGGAAGGTGCATAATTATACCAAGACTGTCATCTGAAAGAAGGATTAATCTTATTCTATATTATACCAAGGAATAGAAGTGGAATTAATAGAAAAAGTTGAGGTGGTCAAGGGGTTGAGAAGCTTTGAATAGATTGTCTTGAATAGATTTTTGTGGAAGATTTGAAATAAGTATTGAATAGAGTGGCAGAGTTCTATTGCACATAAAGGAAGACGACCAGTGAAATAATTAGTTTTTCCAAAGGTGAAAGAGGTTGCCTCAATTCAATACACTTGGAGGTTCATAAGTAGTTTATGTTCAGTATCTGAAGGCTCATTGGACTAAATGACTTGATGTCTCTTTTGTCCCTGAAGGCCACTAGTTATGTTGAGGATGAGGATCTGGGTATACCAGTTGCTCAGACAGGGGTTCTCAGGACTGGGGGCAGGGGTGAGGAAATAGCTATGGCTGCCAAGTCCATGCATCCACAACTCTTATCTTGTCTCTACTAGAAGCCAAAGGGGAATGGGTGTGGCAGTGTCCATCAGTGTGTCTGCTTGCCATCTGTAGTTGAGCTGAGTGGGCTATGACTATGTGCTGAATAGTTATGTGGGAGGAAGGATGATAGAGCTGAGCAACCTGGGGTGGATGAGTCCCAGGGATGGTCTTGATTGATCACTCTCATCACTTAAAGAAATGGCGTATCCTGGAATCTTAATGATGGAAAGTACCTTACCTTAGAGGTCAGCTTCCCAGGTGACTTCTGATCCAGACTCTGCTGGGAATGACAGTGGCTTCCCAGAGGTAGGAGATACTGAAATGACTCAGTATGATTGAAGAGTCTTGAATTTAAAAAATGCTGTTATGCTTTGGATAAAATTTCAATATGTACACAATTATTTTAAAGTCAGTCAGGAAGTACCTTTCCTGTTTTGTGGAATGTATGACACATATATAGACACAGTCCCTGTGTGCTTAGTAATACAAAAACATTTGCATCTTTAAATGTATTTGCTTGATTTGTATGGACTTTCCTTGGTTTCTGTCAGCCCCCTAAAATAATATTTTACCAGGAGAAACTGGGGAGAAGATGCAGAGATTTTTCTCCTCCCTGGACCCTGGAAACAATGCATCGTTCCACAAAAGACAGAATTGAATTTATTGTCTGTTGCTGAAAGGATCAGCCATTTCTTTCTAAGAGCTGCCATGGTGACATACTTCCCCTCATTTATACTGGAAAATGGGACATTTCCTTGTAAGAGAAGTTGAAAACAATTGATCTGGCATTTTGATAAAGGTGGAAAATGAACTAACCTCTCTCCCTCCCTCCCTTCCTTTCCCTTGCCCTCCCTTCTTCCTGCATTTTGACAGTTTGTATGTAGGTAAGGAATATTGCAGCATTATGGAGGCTAATTAAAACCAATTATAGCCTGACTGACCTGTCACCACAATTGAATTACCAAAAGAACAGTGGAGCATATTTGGAAACAGTTTCTCTAGAGCACATAAGCCCAATTTGGCCACATTTTATTTTAGGGATCTCAGTACAGTAATCACTTAGCTGCATTGTCACTTAGTTGTACCTCATCTCTTAACATATTTATTTTTCTACAGTAGGATCCTGCTGTTAGAAAATTTAAAAGGAAGTGAGGAAGGCATAAGGAACAAAAGGGAAGGGAAGATAGGGAAGTCAGAGATGCCTTAGATTAATTGGGATTGCATAGATTTTTATAGGGCTTACCTTTCATTATTATTCTTTTTATCATGTAGTTTGGAGAGTCTTCAAACTCATTAGCATGACATAAGGAGTCCTTGTCTCATTGTTGTCTCATATTTCTCCAGCCTCATTTCTCAACATCACACAGTTCATTCCAGCCACACCAATACTATTTCTATACTAGTTCATAAAAATTCTCCAGACCAACTGGTATAGCTTTCCCCCCCATTCTTCTTCTTTTTTTTTCTTTTGCGGTACGCGGGCCTCTCACTGTTGTGGCCTCTCCCATTGCAGAGCATAGGATCCGGACGCGCAGGCTTAGCGGCCATGGCTCACAGGCCCAGCCGCTCCGTGGCATGTGGGATCTTCCCGGACCGGGGCACAAACCTGTGTCCCCTGCATCGGCAGGTGGACTCTCAACCACTGTGCCACCAGGGAAGCCCCCCCATTCTTCTTGATTGCTACATAATAGTCCAGGATGTGAATGCTCGACAATTTATTGAATTATTCCCTTATTAATGGGTGTTTGATTTCAGTTTTTGTCACTACAAACAAAACTGCAGGAAGCATCCTTCTACATGCATAGTTATGCATTTGTGGTTCTAGACAATTCCAGGAGTGGGGTTTCTGGGCATAGGATATGTGCATTTTTACTTTTAACAGATATTATCACCTCACTTTCCAAAAACTGGTAACATTTCATGAAACACAAATGATTTAATAAAGCATGATCTCCTTCATGTTATCACCAAAAATAATTATTGTATCTCTTTTCCATTTTTGTCAGCTTGATAAGGGTATAAAGTGAATTAATCTACATTTTCCTGGGTTTTAGGAAATTTGGCTATTTTTATAACTTTTTTTCCATTTGGATTTGCTTTTTAGTGAAATACCTATTCAAGTTCTTTGCCTGTTTTTGTACTGAATTTTCTTTTTCTTGTCAGTTTATAAGAGTTATTGTATATGATAGATATTACCTCTACATTACAAATTTCCCAATCATTTGTCAACTGGATGTTTACATTATCTTTTGCCATACAAATTAAAAAAAAATTTCTATATAGACAATTATTTCTCTATTTTTCTTCTTAATTTTTATTAAAGTATAATTGACATACATTATATTAGTTTCAGGTGTACAACAGTGATTCAACATTTATATACCTTACAAATTTGTCACCATGGTAAGTTTAGTAATGCTCTGTGATCATGCCAAGTTATTGCAATATTATTGACTATATTCCCAATGTTGTACAGTATATTCCCGTGACATTTATTTTATAATTGGATGCTTGTACCTCTTAATCCCCTTTACCTATTTCACCCAACCCCCCCGTGCCCCTCCCCTCTGGCAACCACCCGTTTGTTCTCTGTATCTATGAGTTGGTTTCTGTTTTGTTTGTTCATTTGTTCTGTTTTTTAAATTCCACATATGGTATTTATTTCACTTAGCATGGTACCCTCTAGGTCCATCCATATTGTCGAAAATGGCAAGATTTCATTCTTTTTTATGGTAATATTCCATTGTATATATATATGCCACATCTTCTTTATCGATTCATCTGTTGATGGGCACTTAGGTTGCTTTCACATCTGGCTATTGTGAATAATGCTGCAATGAACATAGGGGTGGACATATCTTTTCAAGGTAGGATTTTTGTTTTCTTCAGATAAATACTAAGGAGTGGGACTGCTGGATCATAGGGCAGTTTTATTTTTAATATTTTGAGGACCCTCTATACTATTTTTCATGGTGGATGCACCAATTTACACTCCCACCAACAGTGTGTGAGGGTTCTCTATTCTTCACGTCCTCACCAACATTTGTTTATTGTTGTCTCCTTGATAATAGCCATTTTGACACGTGTGAGGTGATATCTCATTGTGCTTTTGATTTGTACTTCCCTAATGACGAGTGATATTGAGCATCTTTTCATGTGTCTGTTGGCCATTTGTATGTTTTCCTTGGAAAAAACTCTATTCAGCTTCTCTGACCATTTTTAGATCAGATTCTTTGTTTTTTTAATATTGAGTTGTTTGAGTTCTTTATGTATTTTGGATATTAACCCCTTATCAGATATATCATTTGCAAATACCCTCTCCCATTAGGTAGGTTGCCTTTTTGTTTTGCTCATGGTTTCCTTTGCTGTGCAAAAGTTTTTAAGTTTAATTGGGTCCCATTTGTTTATTTTTGTTTTTATTTTTGTTACTCGAGGAGATGGATTCAAAAAAATATTCCTGTGATTTATGCCAAAGAATGTTCTGCCTGTGTTTTCCTCTAGAAGTTTTACAGTATCTGCTCTTACATTTACATCTTTAGTCCAATCTGAGTTTATTTTTGTGTGGTGTAAGAGAATATTCTAATATTCTAATTTCATTCTGACCAGTTTTCCCAGCACCACATATTGAAGAGACTGTCTTTTCTCCATTGTATATTCTTGCCTCCTTTGTTGTAGATTAATTGACCATAGATGCCTGGGTTTATTTCTGGGCTTTGTAGACTGTTCCATTGATCTATATGTCTGTTTCTGTGTCAGTGCTATACTATTTTGATGACTATAGTTTTGTAGTATAGTCTGAAGTCTGGGAGCCTGATTCCTCCAACTCCATTTTTCTTTCTCAAGATTGCTTTGGCTATTTGGGGTCTTTCATGTTTCCATACAAATTGTAAAATTTTCTGTTCTAGTTCTGTGAAAAATACCACTGGTAATTTCATAGGGATTGCATTGAATCTGAAGATTACTTTGGGCAGTATAGGCATTTTGAAAATATTGATTCTTCCAATCCAAGAACACAGTATATCTTGCCATCTGTTTGTGTCATCTTTGATTTCTTTCATCAGAGTCTTATAGTTTTTGGAGTACAGACCTTTTGCCTACTTAGGTAGGTTTATTCCTAGGTATTTTATTCTTTTTGATGTGATGGTAAATGGGATTGTTTCCTTAATTTCTCTTTCTGATCTTTCATTTTTAGTGTATAGAAATACAACAGATTTCTGTGTATTTATACTGTATCCTGCAACTTTACTGAATTCATTATGACCTCTAGTAGTTTTCTAGTAGCATCTTTAGGATTTTCTATGTATAGTATCATGTCATCTGCAAACAGTGTCAGTTTTACTTCTTTTCCAATTTGTATTCCTTTTATTTCTTTTTCTTCTCTGATTGTTGTGGCTAGGACTTCCAAGACTATGTTGAATAAAAGTGGTGAAAGTGGATATCCTTGTCTTATTCCTGATCTTAGAGGAAATGCTTTCAGCTTTTCACTGTTGAGTACGAAGTTAGCTGTGGGTTTGTCATATATGGCCTTTATTATGTTGAGGTAGGTTCCCTCTATGCTCACTTTCTGGAGAGTTTTTATCATGAATGAATGTTGAATTTTGTCAAAATTTTGTTCTTTATTTATCAAGATAGTCATATGATTTTTATTCTTTGTTTTGTTAATGTGGCATTTTATGTTGATTGATTTGCACATATTGAATCATCCCTGGAATAAATCTCACTTGGTCATGGTGTATTTAATATATTGTTGAATTTGGTTTGCTAATATTTTATTGAGGATTTTTTCATCTATGTTCATCAGTGATATTGGACTGTAATTTTCCTTTTTTTGTAGTGTCTTTATCTGGTTTTGGTATTAAGGTAATGCTGGCTTTGTAGAATGACTTTGGGAGCATTCCTTTCTCCTTTTTTTCAAATAGTTTGAGAGGGATAAGTATTAGCTCTTTAAATGTTTGGTATAATTCACCTGTGAAGTCATGTGGTCCTGGACTTTTGTTTGTTGGGAGTTTGTTGATTACTGATGCAATTTCATTACTAGTAATCAGTCTGTTCAGATTTTCTATTTCTTCCTGATTCAGTCTTCGGAGATTGCATGTTTCTAGAAATTTACCCATTTTTTTAAGTTGTCCAGTTCATTGGCACGTAATTATTTGTATAATCTCTTATGATCCTTTGTATTTCTGTGGTGTAATTTATAAGTTCTCTTTCATTTCTGATTTTATTTATTTGGATCTCTCTCTTTTATTCTTGATGAATTTACTAAAGGTTGATCAATTTTGTTTATCTTTTCAAGGAACCAGCTCTCAGTTTCAATGATCTTTTCTATTGGTTTTAGTCTTTATTTAGTTTATTTCCACTCTGCGCTTTATTATTTCTTTCCTTCTATTAACTTTGGACTTTGTTAGTTCTTCTTTTTCTAGTGTTTTTAGGTTTCGGGTTAGATTCTTTATTTGAGATTTTGTTGTTGTTTTCTGAGGTAGGGCTGTATTGCTATAACCTTCTGTCTTAGAAGTTCTTTTTCTATATCCCTTAGATTTTGGAACATTGCATTTCCATTTTCATTTGTCTCAAGATTTTTTTCATTTTCTATTTGTTTTCTTTGTTGACCCATTGATTGTTTAGTAGCATGTTGTTTAGCTAACATGTGTTTGTGCTTTTTGTAGTTTTTTTTCTTATAGTTGATTTCTAGTCCTCTATTCTGCTGTTGATTTCCTCTAGTGTTTTTTAATTCACTTATTGTATTCCTCAGTTCTGATTGGTTCTTTTTTATATTTCCTATCTCTTTGTTGAAGTTCTCACTGAGCTCATTCTTCTCCCAAGGTGGACAAGTTTATTTATGACTATTACTTTGAACTCTTTATCTGGTAAATTGCTTATCTACATTTCACTTAGTTCTTTTATGAGGATTTTGTCTTGTTCTTTCATCTGGAAGGTATTCCTCTGTCTCCTTTTCTTAACTCTCTGTGCTTAGTTCTTTGAAGTAGGTATATCAGCTATGTGTCCTGGTCTTAAAAGAGTGGCCTTATGTAGAAGGTGTCCTTTGGAGCCCAGTGGTGCAGTCACCCATCACCTCCAGATCCAGGTGCTCCAGGGTTATGCCGTGTGGGCTGCATGTACCCTCCTATTGTGGTTGGGCCATGATTACTGCAGGTGTGCTGGTGGGCAGGGTGTGTTCCAGATCAGCTAGCTGTGGAGGCCTGGCAGTAACTGCTGCAGATGCCCTGGTGGGCAGGATTAGTTCCTTGCCTGGCTGTCTATGAGGCCTGGCTGTGACTGCTATGGGCATGCTGGTGGGCAGGGATGACTCGACCTGGCTGGCTGGGAGGTCTGGCAGTGACTGCTGTAGGCATGCTGATGTCCGAGGCTTGCCTCCTGAAAAGGAAGATGGTTTGGAGGGGTACTGGTGCCTGCTGAGGCCACCTGCTGGGTGGGGTAGAGTTGGCCCCCTAGGGAGGGAGCTGCTTTGGGAGGGCACTGGTGCCAGCTACTACTGTCTTTTTTTTCCTTTAAAAATGTATTCCAGCTTTAAAATCTTGATTAAAAGTCTTCCCTTGCTCTTAATTTGACCATGTAGCTTTCTAGATATTCTTGCAATATTTTTGTCTATCTTCTTAGACAGTTTTGCCAGTTTAATTTGTTAGGCAAACTTCATTATCTCCATTGAATTAAATAGTATATTTATCATGTATTAAATTTTTATGTATCCTGGAATTATTCTCTATTCCTATGCCAGTGTCATTCAGATTTGATTAAAGTTTTGGGCTTTATGATATTTTCTGATATCTGTTTGGGTCGGTCTTCTCTCAGTGTTAATCATGTTACATTTGTATGTTAATTTTAAGATGCTTAATGGTTTTAACTCTTCTCATCCAAGAGTGATGGTGTGTTTTTAAAATATATTCAGATCTTGTTTTAAGTACTTTAGTAATATTTTATTATTTTATTCACATGGATCCTGTCTTTCTTGCTAAATATATTCCTATACATTTTAAAGGAAATGGAATATTTTTGTTTCTATTTTCATTTATTGGCACTTATTATAATAAGATTATTTTCTGAAAATATATATTTATCTTATACCCATCCATAAAATTAAAAAAATAATTCTAAGAGTTTTAAAAAAATGAAATATCTTATTTTTGTCCTTGACTGATAATTTGACCTATTATATAATTCTGCTCACCTTGGACTACCTGCAGCAGGAGTGCAAGTTCTTTGAGCACTTCATCGAGGGTGGGTGGACCATCAAGGACTTCTGCCAGCAGGAGGTGGAGGCCATGTGCATGGAGAGCGACCACATCCACATCATCGTGCTGGCCCAGGTGCTCAGTGTCTCCATCCAGGTGGAGTATGTGGACCGTGGCAATGGTGTCACCACCAACCCCCACATCTTCCCTGAGGGCTCCGAGCCCAAGGTCTACTTTCTCTACCAGGCTGGACACTATGATATCCTCTACAAATACTCTTTGTTGCAGCATGCAGGCTTCTCATTGCGGTGGCTTCTCGTTGCAGAGCACAGGCTCTAGGTGTGTGGGCTTCAGTAGTTGTGGCACGGGCTCAGTATCTGTGGCTCGTGGGCTCTAGAGTGCAGGCTCAGTAGTGTGGCGCACGGGCTTAGATGCTCTGTGGCATGTGGGATCTTCCCAGACCAGGGCTAGAACCCATGTCCCCTGCATTGGCAGGCAGATTCTTAACTACTGCTCCACCAGGGGAGCCTCCTCTTTTTTTTTTTTTTTAATTTGACCTATTACAGAATTCTAGATTGGAATTACTTTTCCTTGTAACTTTGATAGTCTTTGTTCTTTTGTCTTCAAGCCCTCAATGTGGCTGATAAACCTGATTACCAGTCGGATTCTCATTTCTTCATAGGTAAATTTTACTTTTCCTCTGAGAAAACTTTTTGGGTATTTCCCTTTATCTCTAGTGTTCTGGAATTTTATAGGTTTTGATATGTCATTTATTTTGCTGGAAATGGATCATTTCAATTTAGAAATTTCTCTTTTTCTTCAGCTCTATAAATTTTCTTTTTAAAAAAGGCTTTATGATAAAAAGGCTTTGTCATGTCCTCCATCTTTTTATTGTTCATTTTGTTCTTATATTCTTGAACTCTTCTTAGTCTAACTTTAAGTCTCCTGAGTTGATTTCCTATGTCTGTATACAGTTTTTTCTTTTGTATTTTCTAGAAACATGAATCTGGCCATAGCCGCCTGACCCAAACACTTGCATAGCCACCCTGCATCCCTCATGTAACATAAGCAAGAATACATGTTTATTGTAAACCACTGAGATTTAGGGCTTGTTTGTCACATAGCAAAAGATGAATAAGATAATCTATACATTTCTGTGTCTTTTTACAATATATACTGGTAAGTTCATTACCTTTTAAGTTCTTTACTATAGTTTTCTATTTTTTGAATTGCTTCTTTTTTCATAATAGTCTGTGTTTTTATTTCTGTGGATTTCTTTAGCTTCTCTGAGGACACTAATTAGATTTTTAAAGTTCATCTTTTTATGAATTGTATCCATTTGTCTCGTGGTCTTCAGTTCTGACAATTTATAAATATACAAATAGAGTTGAAAGTAAAAGGATTAAAAAAGATAGAGCATGAAAACTGTAAGCATAAGAAAGTAAGCATAAGAATGTGGCCATATCAATACCAGACAAAGTAGCTTTCAACCCCAGAGTACTGTCAGAGATAAAGGAGACATTTCATCACGATAAAAAGGTCCACCCGAAGATACGATTGAGAGATTTTTTTTTTTCCACACTCTCTGGCAAGAGATGGATACTTTGTTTTCCTAATCTGACCTCTCACTAAGGATGGTGCCCCTTCACAGCTATCACAGGTACTGCTTTGGATTTATTTATAGGCCTAAGGTCTCTTCTCTGTGTGACCATTAGTCTTGGTTTTTCTACGTTCCCTCCATTACCACTTGCTGGCCGGAAGTGCCAACTTTTGCATTTACTTACCACTCATTTTACAGTATAGGGCTAAATTTTTTGGTCTTTCTGAAATTCCCTTGCTTTCTTTTGAGACCGTATTTGTTGTAATTCATCTAATGTCAATATAGTTTTCAGTGGGAAGGGTTTTCAGAATTTTTAGTTTAGTACACTGCCTTAAGGGAAAGTCCTATCTTGCCTTTTAAACTCCAGTTTCACGATTTACCGGTGACCTTGGACAAATTCATCTCAATGATTTTTAACTTCTTCACCTATGAAAGAGGGCAGTAATATCTACCTCATAGTTTTGTGTCAGACGTACTATAGTATGTATTAAAAATGTTTAGCAGAGTGTGTGACACATAACAAGTACCCTATAAGTGGTAGTTATTCTTTTTTCTCTTTTGGTTTATGTTATCAGTAAAAATGAGGGGTTCAGTAAATCTATATTGAATAAAGTGGAATCATAAACCATTCTGCTATAGGAGTTGGCAAATGACTGTTTGCAGGCTGGACACCTGTGTTTTTAATTAAAGTTTTATTGGAACATAGTCATGCCCATTAGTGTATTGTCTAGCATTGCTATTGCATTACAGTGGCAGATCGAATAGTTGCAACAGAGACCAACGCAAGCTTAAAATACTTACAATCTGTGTTTGAAGAAGTTTGCCTGTCCTTGTAGTATTTAGGAACAATGACTTTTCAAGACTGAGCTCACTGCTAAGCCTCCTAAAGACTTGTATATATCTGCATTAGATCTTCTATTATACTATCTGGCATTTACTGTTTAAACTAATTACCTTAATTACTTCCCCCTCATTCCCTCATTAGCCTCCAAGCTCTCAGTTGTCATAAACCCTCTATATCCCACCAACTCCTCAAATATTGGGTTGGCTAAAATGTTCGTTTGGATTTTTCTGTAAGATGTTATGGAAAAACCTGAACGAACTTTTTGGCCAACCCATAGAACACTTCTCAACTATCCTTTTGTATCCTCCAAGATTAACTGCTTTTTTCTTTTTTTGCTAGATCTCTTCTTTTAAATTATCATTATCTTTATATCTTTTACTTCTTCTCCTTTATTTTACTTTTTTTGCTTCAAACAAAAACAAAATTCCCCAAATAAAATAATACACGTGTCCAACCAGTTTCCTAATTGTGTCAAGTCTTTTCTAAGTTGGCTGTCATTCTTGAATCTGTTGACCTCCTTTTTATTTTTACTGCTACTGCCCTAGCTTACATATTTGTTTCTTCATGTTTGGATGTTTTTCCTAATCTGGGCTCACATTTCCATTTCATCCTTATTTCCCACTATACTCTTCATATACTTTAAGCTCTTTATTATTGAGTTTCTACAAACACTTCCTTGCCCTCCATACCTCCTTGCCTTTATTTGCATGATTGAACCTGGAGGTCTGTCAACCTTTTCATTCCTCTGTCCATCCCTGCTCATCCCTCAAGGCTTAACTCAAGCTCTCTCTCTTCCTAGATTTATTTCACTAACGCTCCAAGCAGAACTTCCTTTCTGCTTTCAATAACCAGTGCTCCTCTAATATATTAGAGTGCTGACCCTATTCTTAATAAGTTTTTTAAATGTATGTCTCTATACCACTAGATTATAATGCACTTGAGGGTAAGCCTGACATCTCTCTTATCTTTGTGCCTAGTGTGGTGCCTGGCACAGAAGCATATCCAATAAAGTTTTGTTAAATAAAGGAGCAAATTTAAATACATTCTAAATAACTTCAATCAAATTGTGGATAATTGCTCAGGCATACTTTTTGGGTTTGATGGCACAGAAAAACAACCACAGCCACCCACACAAACACTCCGGATGCTTGGACAGAGCTATTGCCGACCTTGGATGGCAAATTTTTATATCCATAATAATCCTGAGCAAGCAACTCTTTGAAAATTTCTTTCTTCTTTAGGGAGTGAGTAAGCCAAAGATATTAATTGTGAAAATGCAGAGAAAAGTCATAATCTGTAGAATGATGGTTTAAAAATCTCGAACTTTGGCTAAAAATAAGTAGTTTACTCAGAAACAGTTTTTTTCTACTCATCTTGAATTGTATAAAAACCTCATGATCAAAGAGTCAGCTAATCATTGTCCCCTGAAGAGTACATGGCATTTGGTTATATATCACATATCATCTTTACAAAGAATGTGTCTATAAACACCATGGGTCAATCTAATACCCATAAAAGTTGATTAAAAAAAAAAGTCTAGATCTTATAGGAAGTCTGTAGGAATGAAGGTTACACAAAAATCATTTCCTGTATCAGCTACTCAGACTGTAAAAATAACTTCACGAGCTCTCACTAGAGGGCTAGAAAACAAACAGTGGAGGCTCTGGAAGTGGTGGGCATGAGAAACAATACAGTATTTGTGCTTCTGGCTACCAGACTCCTAAGAGCTCCAGCCAGGACACCATGCCCAGGAGAGATTGTGGCTTTGGTAAGCTTCCTGGGGAAGGTGAGCCGAGTTTAGGGTGGGCTGATAGACCCCACCATGAAGCCTAGTTCTTTGGGGATGCATGGATGACCTTCTGGTTGGTTTTTGGTTTGAGCTCACTGGAACTAATCTGACCTCAGAGTGTACTACCATCAGTAACTACAATAAAGTATGATTAAGTATAAAAGTAGAGTCATTTGTAAAATGCAATGAGGATGCTAAACTCAGTTTTTCAGTTGAGGAAATCAAGGCTGAGTATCTTTCCAGGGTGATCTAGCTAATAAATGTCAGGGCCAGGATTTGAACACAGTTCTGTTTTACTTACACATGTGTTTTTAATCAGTATGTGATTCCACATTTCTGAGACATCTGTCTATATATGTATGTGGTGTGTATATCACATATATAAACACGTATGTGTTTGTATACATATACACGCACACATATATATTATTTGCAATATGTGGTAAAAATTTAAGGGGCTCCGCACACATGGGGAACTCAGCAATCTTTGATCTATATTTATGGTTAAGGAGTCTGTATTATTTGACTACTGCCATGTAACAAATTACCCCAAAACTTAATGGCTTAAAACAGCAACCATTTATCATTTCATAGTTTCTTTGGGTCAGAAATTTGGGAATGGCTTAATCAGATACTTCTGGCTCAAGCTTTCTCATGAGATTGCGGTCAAGCTTTTGATTGGGGTTGTGATCTTGTTTAGAGTATGACATGGGAGCGGCTTCTGCTTCCAGCTCACTTGTGTGGTTGTTGGCAAGCTGCAGTGTTTCACCACATAGCTCTCTTCACAGGGTTGCTCCACTACATGACAGTCTGGCAAGCAATCTTAGAAAAAGCAAGTGAGAGCACCCCAAGACAATCTTTGGAAGTGGCATACTATTATTTCTGCTATAATCTATTCATTAGAAGTGAGTTATTAAGTCCAACCCTCACTCAAGGGGAGGAGAATTACTTAAAAGCATGAATAGCAGGTGGTGTGGATTATTGGGCCATCTTGTGTGCTTACCATAGGAGATGTTTCTTAGTCTTTTTTTGTTGTTGTTTTGTTTTGTTTTCAATTCTGTTTATTTTTTCAAGTCTGTCTTGAAAGTACAACCAGTGTGATTAATTGTGCCTTAAACAAAATCAGTGTCTAAACAAATTCAATATCTAAATACATCTTCACCAATGAAATTAGGGAAAAGGGAAGGAATTTCAAAACACAGACCAGGAAACAATCACAAAATATAGGTTTAATTACTACTGTTAAACTTAAAAAACTTTTTAAAAAAACCCAACAAGAAAACAAACATAAGTACTTGAGTAAGTCTTGCTATTCTGAATAATGTAACATCTTTTCTAAATTGTATAAACCCAGTAGAAGTTTTAGAACACACAGACTCTTAGGAAAAGAAAGGCTAGTTCCTTGGGAATGACTATCCAGTTTGATACAATTACTTCAGGATAACAGAAGCGGAAACTTCCTTACAATTAGATTTTATCATCAGCCTTTTCTAAGACCATGTTCAGGCTCCTGGGCTCAGTGTTACTTTTGTTTAGGGTATTGAGGAATCACTACTGCAAGCATCAGACATAAATCAATGCAATATGGCATTGCATCTTATCATTTTAAGCTATTCTCACAGCTATTATTTGTTTCTGGTGATGGATCTGTAAGTGTAAAGCATTCTATTAGGATCGGTAAATTAAGTCATAGTTATTACAGTTGCCTTTGGCAAGAGCAGAGGCACAATAATATTTACCTATTCATTACACTTAATGAGGTGTTAAATAATATGTATCCATATGTCCAATAGATATTATTAAGGGCAAAATTTACAATAAGAAAATAAGTAATGTGGCATGGATTAGGAGACTGGGACCTAGATCTTGTCCTTGTGTGGACATATTATTTAATCTCTCTGGTTCTCAATTTCCTTATCTGTAAAATGAGGTAACTGAGCAAGAATATGAGTTGACAACTCAAAAGCCTTCAGGGATCAGGCAAATAATGTGAGAGAGTGAAGAGACCAGGTGTAAGACAGCAATGAGCAATGGGACTATGACAACTGGAGAGGGCACAGACTGTCTCCAGGAGGGATGCTTATTGCCCCAGGGAGGTATAGGCACAATGTTGCCAGATCTTTTGACTTTTCAAAAGAACTCAGAAATCAAGGTTTTTTGTAACATTTTCCTATTTTTAAAAACTCTGTATAGGCCAAACACTATTTATCTTGTGGATGGTCAGTTTGAAATCCCTGAACGAGTATATATTTAAGACCTCTCCAGTTTAAAAAATTATGTTTCTATTGTTCATTTAAAAATGTCAACTTAGGAATACTGTAATTTAGGACATATTTGTTGCATACATTGGAAAAAAAATCTCTCCTACAGTACCATTGTTATAGGTATGAATAAAAATATTCCATGTCTTCCTTTAGGTGTTTTGTCTTTCTAACACTTCAGTTGCTTTAGAAAGATCTACATTTCTGCTCCAAGGAATCAATAAAGAACAGTTAATGGGAAAGACACTTCTCATTTCATTTATATCTGACCCTTAGTGCTGCTGGGAAAATAGAACAGGAATTACAAAATGAGAAATTAAAATGAATCTTGATGCTATCTGATAGGAATCTTTACCACCTCAGGTCATGGACTCAGTGATAACATCTATCTAATACTTGTTAAAATTAAGTCATAAATTGTATTCATAAAGATTTTTATAAATAACCTCACACAGGGTCAATGTCAACAGAAGAAATTAAAAAAGCAATTGAGGAGTCCTGATGCATGAGCTTGTGGGCCCTAGAATCGACTGTGTGATTGTCAGGACCCAATTTTTACCTAATAAACACGCAAATGCCATCGTTAATATTGACACAGGGAAGTTAAATGGAGATATTCTCCATGATAAAATGTCATTTTGGAAGAATTAATGTGAATATCATGAATTTAAATACGCTGAGTAGACATGAAATGGAAAATTCTGGGCCCTATTAGTTGTAGAAGTGATTACTGAGAGGGAGCTATTTCTAGAAGATTCTATGGAATTCTTTTTAATTGGTTAGGTGAAAAGGACTGCTATTGTGCTAATTTCAGGGAAACTATTGCTTTCACTGATTTAAGGCTTCAGAGAGAGCACACCAAACCTCAGTGAGATATTTTGCCATTTCTGCTTTTACATCAGCCAGGAAGCCCCTGACTTCTGGCCCTGCAGGGAGGTTAGTACCCAGCATAGACTTAGTGATCTGTGCTCCAGGATCTGAGTTTGCTAATCATCGTCCTGAACTCTGGCTCCTGCCAAACTGACTACATAGCCCTGTTGGTTTTGAGGCCATCTAGCCAAGAGATGCTCAGCATAGACTTTGCACTGAGATGTCCTGGGTTTGCCTCCTGTTTAAATCATCTACTTGTTAACTCTGTGACCTTTGGCAACTTGGTTAACATCTCTCTGCCTTGGTTTTCTCATCTATCAAATGGGGATAATCCTAGTACATGGGATTGAGAATTAAATTAGTTGATGCATGTGAATAGTAGAAAATTCTCATAACACACAATATGTCTTAAATCAGTTTTAGCTATTACTGTTATTATTGTTTTTCCCTAAGTCCTATGCCAACCTCATAGGCCTTCTCTCCTTGTTTGCTATGCCTGCTATGTCTATTGCCAGTTTCTGGTGCCAAGCTTACTTAAGGTTCCTATCTGTGATTAGATGTTCTGTCTGGTCATCCTATTCAAAATCATCAATGGGTCTGAATTTCTTATGGATGATGGGTACCTGAATCATACTTAATAGAAAGAAGTATTCCTGGATATTTTTCCATGGAACTGGCCTACTGCAGAGCTCTGTATGTGGGCCCCAAGATTCTTGTAATAGGTGTCACCACTAAAGTGGATCTTAGTATTAAACATTTTTCAGTAAGGTTCCAATCTCCTCCCTTATTTTTTTTTTTTGAGTTTATTGTTCTCTTTTATTTATAATTTTTTTTCTGTTTTTTTTTTTTTTTGCTTTATAACAAATTTATTCAGTTATACATATACATATGTTCCCATATCCCCTCCCTTTTGCATCTCCCTCCCACCCTCCCTATCCCACCCCTCCAGGCGGTCACAAAGCACCAAGCTGATCTCCCTGTGCTATGCGGCTGCTTCCCACTAGCTATCTACCTTACGTTTGGTAGTGTATATATGTCCATGCCGCTCTTTCACTTTGTCACAGCTTACCCTTCCCCCTCCCCATATCCTCAAGTCCATTCTCTAGTAGGTCTGTGTCTTTATTCCTGTCTTACCCCTAGGTTCTTCATGACATTTTTTTTTCTTAAATTCCATATATATGTGTCAGCATACAGTATTTGTCTTTCTCTTTCTGACTTACTTCACTCTGTATGACAGACTCTAGGTCCATCCACCTCATTACAAATAGCTCAATTTCATTTCTTTTTATGGCTGAGTAATATTCCATTGTATATATGTGCCACATCTTCTTTACCCATTCATCTGATGATGGACACTTAGGTTGTTTCCATCTCCGGGCTATTGTAAATAGGGCTGCTATGAACATTTTGGTACATGTCTCTTTTTGAATTATGGTTTTCTCAGGGTATATGCCCAGTAGTGGGATTGCTGGGTCATATGGTAGCTCTGTTTGTAGTTTTTTAAGGAACCTCCATACTGTTCTCCATAGTGGCTGTACCAATTCACATTCCCACCAGCAGTGCAAGAGTGTTCCTGTTTTTCCACACCCTCTCCAGCATTTATTGTTTCTAGATTTTTTGATGATGGCCATTCTGACTGGTATGAGATGATATCTCATTGTAGTTTTGATTTGCATTTCTCTAATGAGCAAAGATGTTGAGCATCCTTTCATGTGTTTGTTGGCAGTCTGTATATCTTCTGTGGAGAAATGTCTGTTTAGGTCGTCTGCCCATTTTTGGATTGGGTTGTTTGTTTTTTTGTTATTGAGCTGTATGAGCTGCTTATAAATTTTGGAGATTAATCCTTTGTCAGTCGCTTCATTTACAAATATTTTCTCCCATTCTGAGGGTTGTCTTTTGGTCTTCTTTATGGTTTCCTTTGCTGTGCAAAAGCTTTGAAGTTTCATTAGGTCCCATGTGTTTATTTTTGTCTTTATTTCCATTTCTCTAGGAGGTGGGTCAAAAAGGATCTTGCTGTGATTTATGTCATAGAGTGTTCTGCCTATGTTTTCCTCTAAGAGTTTGATAGTGTCTGGCCTTACATTTAGGTCTTTAATCCATTTTGAGCTTATTTTTGTGTATGGTGTTAGGGAGTGATCTAATCTCATACTTTTACATGTCCCTATCCAGTTTTCCCAGCACCACATATTGAAGAGACTGTCCTTTCTCCACTGTACATTCCTGCCTCCTTTATCAAAGATAAGGTGACCATATGTCCGTGGGTTTATCTCTGGGCTTTCTATCCTGTTCCATTGATCTATCTTTCTGTTTTTGTGCCAGTACCATACTGTCTTGATTACTGGAGCTTTGTAGTATAGTCTGAAGTCAGGGAGCCTGATTCCTCCAGCTCCATTTTTCGTTCTCAAGATTGCTTTGGCTATTCGGGGTCTTTTGTGTTTCCATACAAATTATGAAATTTTTTGCTCTAGTTCTGTGAAAAATGCCAGTGGTAGTTTGATAGGGATTGCATTGAATCTGTAGATTGCTTTCAGTAGTAGAGTCATTTTCACAATGTTGATTCTTACAATCCAAGAACATGGTACATCTCTCCATCTATTTGTATCATCTGCAATTTCTTTCATCAGTGTCTTATAATTTTCTGCATACAGGTCTTTTGTCTCCTTAGGTAGGTTTATTCCTAGATATTTTATTCTTTTTGTTGCAATGGTAAATGGGAGTGTTTCCTTGATTTCACTTTCAGATTTTTCATCATTAGTATATAGGAATGCCAGAGATTTCTGTGCATTAATTTTGTATCCTGCAACTTTACCAAATTCATTGATTAGCTCTAGTAGTTTTCTGGTAGCATCTTTAGGATTCTCTATGTATAGTATCATGTCATCTGCAAACAGTGACAGCTTTACTTCTTCTTTTCCGATTTGGATTCCTTTTATTTCCTTTTCTTCTCTGATTGCTGTGGCTAAAACTTCCAAAACTATGTTGAATAAGAGTGGTGAGAGTGGGCAACCTTGTCTTGTTCCTGATCTTAGTGGAAATGGTTTCAGTTTTTCACCATTGAGGACGATGCTGGCTGTGGGTTTGTCATATATGGCCTTTATTATGTTGAGGAAAGTTCCCTCTATGCCTACTTTCTGCAGGGTTTTTATCATAAATGGGTGTTGAATTTTGTCGAAAGCTTTCTCTGCATCTATTGATATGATCATATGGTTTTTCTCCTTCAAGTTGTTAATATGGTGTATCACGTTGATTGATTTGCATATATTGAAGAATCCTTGTATTCCTGGAATAAACCCCACTTGATCATGGTGTATGATCGTTTTAATGTGCTGTTGGATTCTGTTTGCTAGTATTTTGTTGAGGATTTTTGCATCTATGTTCATCAGTGATATTGGCCTGTAGTTTTCTTTCTTTGTGACATCCTTGTCTGGTTTTGGTATCAAGGTGATGGTGGCCTCGTAGAATGAGTTTGGGAGTGTTCCTCCCTCTGCTATATTTCGGAAGAGTTTGAGAAGGATAGGTGTTAGCTCTTCTCTAAATGCTTGATAGAATTCGCCTGTGAAGCCATCTGGTCCTGGGCTTCTGTTTGTTGGAAGATTTTTTATCATAGTTTCAATTTCAGTGCTTGTGATTGGTCTGTTCATATTTTCTATTTCTTCCTGATTCAGTCTTGGCAGGTTGTGCATTTCTAAGAATGTGTCCATTTCTTCCAGGTTGTCCATTTTATTGGCATAGAGTTGCTTGTAGTAATCTCTCATGATCTTTTGTATTTCTGCAGTGTCAGTTTTTACTTCTCCTTTTTCATTTCTAATTCTATTGATTTGAGTCTTCTCCCTTTTTTTCTTGATGAGTCTGGCTAATGGTTTATCAATTTTGTTTATCTTCTCAAAGAACCAGCTTTTAGTTTTATTGATCTTTGCTATCGTTTCCTTCATTTCTTTTTCATTTATTTCTGATCTGATTTTTATGATTTCTTTCCTTCTGCTAACTTTGGGATGTTTTTGTTCTTCTTTCTCTAATTGCTTTAGGTGCAAGGTTAGGTTGTTTATTTGAGATGTTTCCTGTTTCTTAAGGTGGGATTGTATTGCTATAAACTTCCCTCTTAGAACTGCTTTTGCTGCGTCCCATAGGTTTTGGGTCGTCGTGTCTCCATTGTCATTTGTTTCTAGGTATTTTTTAATTTCCCCTTTGATTTCTTCAGTGATCACTTTGTTATTAAGTAGTGTATTGTTTAGCCTCCATGTGTTTGTATTTTTTACAGCTCTTTTCCTGTAATTGATATCTAGTCTCATAGCATTGTGGTCAGAAAAGATACTTGATACAATTTCAATTTTCTTAAATTTATCAAGGCTTGATTTGTGACCCAAGATATGATCTATCCTGGAGAATGTTCCATGAGCACTTGAGAAATATGTGTATTCTGTTGTTTTTGGATGGAATGTCCTATAAATATCAATTAAGTCCATCTTGTTTAATGTATCATTTAAAGCTTGTGTTTCCTTATTTATTTTCATTTTGGATGATCTGTCCATTGGTGAAAGTGGGGTGTTAAAGTCCCCTACTATGATTGTGTTACTGTCCATTTCTCCTTTTATGGCTGTTAGTATTTGCCTTATGTAGTGAGGTGCTCCTATGTTGGGTGCATAAATATTTACAATTGTTATATCTTCTTCTTGGATTGATCCCTTGATCATTATGTAGTGTCCTTCTTTGTCTCTTCTAGTAGTCTTTATTTTAAAGTCTATTTTGTCTGATATGAGAATTGCTACTCCAGCTTTCTTTTGGTTTCCATTTGCATGGAATATCTTTTTCCATCCCCTTACTTTCAGTCTGTATGTGTCTCTAGGTCTGAAGTGGGTCTCTTGTACAGTATATATATGGGTCTTGTTTTTGTATCCATTCAGCCAATCTGTGTCTTTTGTTGGGAGGATGTAGTCCATTTACATTTAAGGTAATTATCGATATGTATGTTCCTATTCCCATTTTCTTAATTGTTTTGGGTTCGTTATTGTAGGTCTTTTCCTTCTGTTGTGTTTCTTGCCTAGAGAAGTTCCTTTAGCATTTGTTGTAAAGCTGGTTTGGTGGTGCTGAACTCTCTCAGCTTTTGCTTGTCTGTAAACGTTTTAATTTCTCCATCAAATCTGAATGAGATCCTTGCTGGGTCGAGTAATCTTGGTTGCAGGTTTTTCTCCTTCATCACTTTAATTATGTCCTGCCACTCCCTTCTGGCTTGTAGAGTTTCTGCTGAGAGATCAGCTGTTAACCTGATGGGGATTCCCTTGTGTGTTATTTGTTGTTTTTGCCTTGCTGCTTTTAATATGATTTCTTTGTGTTTAATTTTTGACAGTTTGATTAATATGTGTCTTGGCGTATTTCTCCTTGGATTTATTCTGTATGGGGCTCTCTGTGCCTCCTGGACTTGAGTAACTATTTCCTTTCCCATATTAGGGAAGTTTTCAACTCTAATCTCTTCAAATATTTTCTCAGTCCCTTTCTTTTTCTCTTCTTCTTCTGGAACCCCTATAATTCGAATGTTGGTGCGTTTAATGTTGTCCCAGAGGTCTCTGAGACTGTCCTCTGTTCTTTTCATTCTTTTTTCTTTATTTTGCTCTGCATCAGTTATTTCCACTATTTTATCTTCCACCTCACTTATCCGTTCCTCTGCCTCAGTTATTCTGCTATTGATCCCATCTAGAGTATTTTTCATTTCATTTATTGTGTTTTTAATCGATGCTTGATTCATCTTTAGTTCTTCTAGGTCCTTGTTAACTGTTTCTTGCATTTTGTCTATTCTATTTCCAAGATTTTGGATCTGGGAAATAGAATCTTGGATCATCTTTACCATCATTATTCTGAATTCTTTTTCAGGTAGACTGCCTATTACCTCTTCATTTGTTAGGTCTGGTGGGTTTTTATCTTGCTCCTTCTCCTGCTGTGTGTTTTTCTGTCTTCTCATTTTGCTTATGTTACTGTGTTTGGGGTCTCCTTTTTGCAGGCTGCAGGTTCGTAGTTCCCATTGTTTTTGGTGTCTGTCCCCAGTGGCTAAGGTTGGTTTAGTGGGTTGTGTAGGCTTCCTGGTGGAGGGGACTAGTGCCTGTGTTCTGGTGGGTGAGGCTGGATCTTGTCTTTCTGGTGGGCAGGTCCACGTCTGGTGGTGTGTTTTGGGGTGTCTGCGGACTTTTTATGATTTTAGGCAGCCTCTCTGCTAATGGGTGGCGTTTTGTTCCTGTCTTGCTAGTTGTTTGGCATAGGGTGTCCAGCACTGTAGCTTGCTGGTCGTTGAGTGAAGCTGGGTGCTGGTGTTGAGATGGAGATCTCTGGAAGATTCTCGCCGTTTGATATTATGTGGAGCTGGGAGGTCTCTTGTGGACCAGTGTCCTGAAGTTGGTTCTCCCACCTCAGAGGCACAGCACTGACTCCTGGCTCCTCAATTTGGGATGATTTGTTGTCTATTCATGTATTCCACAGATGCAGGGTACATCAAGTTGATTGTGGAGCTTTAATCCGCTGCTTCTGAGGCTGCTGGGAGAAGTTTCCCTTTCTCTTCTTTGTTCTCACAGCTCCTGGGTCTCAGCTTTGGATTTGGCCCCGCCTCTGCGTGTAGGTCGCCAGAGGGCGTCTGTTCTTCGCTCAGACAGGACAGGGTTAAAGGAGCAGCCTCTTCGGGGACTCTGGCTCTCTCAGGCCGGGCGGGAGGGAGGGGCACGGAGTGCGGGGCGAGCCTGCAGCGGCAGAAGTCGGTGTGACGTTGCACCAGCCCGAGGCGCGCCGTGCCTTCTCCCCGGGAAGCCGCCCCTGGATCCCGGGACCCCGGCAGTGGCGGGCTGCACAGGCTCCCGGAAGGGCGGTGTGGACAGTGACCTGCGCTCGCACACAGGCTTCTTGGCGGCGGCAGCAGCAGCCCCAGCGTCCCACGCCCGTCACTGGGCTCCGTGCTTTCAGTCGTGACTCGCGCCCGTCTGTGGAGCCCCTTTAAGCAGCGCTCTTAATCCCCTCTCCTCGCGCACCAGGAAACCAAGAGGGAAGAAAAAGTCTCTTGCCTCTTCGGCAGCTCCAGAGTTTTCCCGGACTCCCTGCCGGCTAGCTGTGGCACATTAGCCCCCTTCAGGCTGAGTTCTCGCCGCCAGCCCCAGTCCTCTCCCTGCGCTCTGACCGAAGCCCGAGCCTCAGCCTCCAGCGCCGCCGGGGCGAGCAGACAAGCCTCTCGGGCTGGTGAGTGCCGCTCGGCACCGATCCTCTGTGCGGGAATCTCTCTGCTTTGCCCTACCCAGGTATGTGGGGAGTTTCTTGCCTTTTGGGAGGTCTGGGGTCTTCTGCCAGCGTTCAGTAGGTGTTCTGTAGGGGTTGTTCTACGTGTAGCTGTATTTCTGGTGTATCCGTGGGGAGGACGGTGATCTCCGCGTCTTACTCTTCCGCCATCTTACCTGGAAGTCTCCTCCCTTATTTTTTTAATAAGGAAGCAACACTCACTTCTCTTTCTAGATTTAGCTCATTTATCACAATCTTTCAAAATGTTTTGAGAGCCATTGTTCCCCACATAGAAGAGGCCACTTTGTCCTTGGGGCTGCCACTGTATCCTGCACCAACTTTTTATCCTGGGAACCACACCATTTTAGTGCAACTTCTTTGTCCATGTCTGATCTCTACTTATGAGTCCTTTGAAGGTATCTCCATTACTGAAAACAGGCCTGGCATACAATAGACCCTTTAAAAAATGCTTCTTGATTAAGGATGAGGAGCAGGTTGGCTGCCAGGAAAATGGCTTTTGTTGGTGAGGACCTTTGAGGGAGGAACATCTGTTTTTTCATTCAGACAGGATCAGCCTCTGTTCAGACATTTTTTAAGGAAGACGGGTGACTTCAGCCATATGTCTGAACACAAAAAGAGTGATTCCCAAGAAGGTTACTGAACCTGGACTTGGTATAGCTACCTTTAGCAATGCTTGAGTGGGCTTATATAAGTTAGTACTTTGTAAAGGCAATTAAAAGAATTGTTTTTGAGAATGGAGCCCAAATTGTGGAATGAACTTGTGCTATTATTAATATTCACTGTGAGCATAAAATCACACACACACACACACACACACACACACAGTAATGCACAGGTATATCTAATGTAGAAGAGTATTGGGGTGTGGTGTTAAACTGTCAAACTCTTTTACTATAGTATGTTGAACTCCTTAACCAGGAAGGTAGTATTTCTTCTGGCCTTATTAAAGTCTTCTCATCTTTGGAGCCCTTTGTTTTGGGTCTCTAACTCACTTGATCTCCTTCTGCATCTCATGTTGGTCCTCTGGTCTAGCATCTTCCTTGTGTCCAAGCTAATATATTTAATGTGGACAGGTCTCAGCCACTTGGTCAATAATGCTTGGATATAAATTCTTCTAGGTTTTCTGATTTGATTATATTGAGTATGGCAACCACATTTCAATGGTCATTGCTATTTCTATATCCAATAGGTATTACACAATTAAGTTAAAATAGTTAAGAAGCAGTAACTCTTTCTAAAGCCTTTAAATGACCTAGAGTGTCTTCAGTATAAATAAACCTTGTGATTTCCATTGGGAATGAAAAATATTGTTTCCATTATTTAAATACCCTTCTTTCCACGCTATTTTCTGTCTATCACTACAAATGTCTACTGATGACATAGCTAAGGTCAAAGCCATCAGCAAAGGTGTCTGTTATAATATCCTGACTGAAGATGACGTGGTTGGACCTTTGTGAATTAAAACTAACAGAGTTTTAGTTTAAACTTGACATTTAACCAGGCAATTTTCCAGTGGTAGCTTTCACTATTTGGGTGAAGCAAGGAGATTAAGAGAAGAAAGTGGAAAGGCAGCATGGTGCCATAGAAAGAGTGAATTTGGAATCGGGCACTCCTGGCTTCCAATTCCAGGCCTACCATTTATAAACCATGTTATATTGGGCAAGTTACTTAACCTCTGTTAGCCTTAGGATTCTTATCAAAGATGAGTGATTACTAAATATTGCCTGTCTCATAGAGTTGTAGTGAGTATTAAATGAGATTGTATGAAACCTCAATGTTGGCTTAAAAAATAAAACCCAGTCAGTTATTGAGGCCTTTGAATTAGATGATCAGTTCCTGTCCTCTCTGTGAGCAAGTCTGAAGTAGTTTTGAATAAGGAGGCAAGTGGGTGAAAAGTCTAGAGACTGCAGTGACATTGAAGGGCAGAGGAGACTTTAAGACAGAGAGTGCCATGAAAGAAAGAAAAAATAATAGAGCGTTGCTAGTCTGTCACAGACCTGAAGCAAGACTGTTTACCCATATTGTCTCACTCCATTTTTACAACCTTTTGAGTTATACATTCAGGCCATTGTGAAAATGAAAAAATTGGGGCTCTCTCAGAGAGAGGGGAAGGGACTTGGGGATTATGTAGTAGGGAAGTAACAAAGCTTCATTGACTGAGTAGAGATTGATCTGAAGTTCATGGTCTGGGCCATAGTTCTTCTCCAGGGAAAGAAATGAGGGGAGGGCTGTGGTGGGGTTAGCGGGTTGGTCTATACCAGCTTAATTCTCACCGTTTCAAAGATAGTAGTCTGTATGTAGTGATGTGATAGTATTTGTCCCCTTCTTGAGGAATCCAGAGAAAAATTCCCACAGTCTTTCCAAATGTTTTACAAAATAGATGATTTCTTAGATGATTTAAGAGACAATATTCCATTGGTTTCTAGGTTGTTGTTGTTGTTGTTGTTTTTTTCCAAAATTGGTCAAAAGGAAAATGTCAAGCTAAGATGGACTCAGGCACTTGGTCCTTTAAAATAGCTTGATGCCAGCCCCACAACTCACCAGAATGGTATTCAAATTAATGAGTCCTTACTATGGGCCAAACACTGTGCTAGGCCCTGGAAATATACATGTGAAGAAGGCAGCATGGTCTTTGCCCCCATAGAACTTTCATTCTAGGCGGGAAGACAGACACTAAATAATTACTCAGAAAAGTCTGTAATTGCAATAATGAGAAGAGCTATGGAAGAAGAGTAAAGGTCATTACAGTATTATAAGAGGATGAATAACTTTGTAGAGGTGAGGAGGGGATTGTCATCGAAATCTGTCCCAAGGCCGTGATATTTCAGCTGAGCCCTGCAAGATGAGTAGAATTTATCCAGTTAAATATAGGAGGGAACTCTCCAGGCAGAGCACATACTTGTCTGTCATCTGGCATGCTGATTCCTTATTTTTCTTGAACACCTGCTCATGCTTTGATCTTGGTACCAATCTCACTCCACTCTGGGCATATTCTATTTCAGATAGAATGTAATTGGCTTGGGCTTCGACCAGTCACTCTCCCTTGCCTTTCTCACTGGCTTTGGAATTCGTTCACAGCTTCTTCTGTATTGCCTTCTCTATGCCTCTTGGTTTTTGCTTTCTTCTGCTTGCTTTGTTCTTACACGTTAAAATCGAAGAGGAAGAGATTTTAGAAAAATACATTTTTCATTTCAGAAAATGATAGTTGTATTGAAGAGTGGTTCCCTGAGATGCAGAGCAAATTTAAATTGCATCTCTTATTTGATACGACTGCTGGTGAACATAAGAAAATAGCATCCATTTATTAAGGAAGCCATGTGCAAATGCAGGGCATGTTTGCAAAGGCTTATTATGGTACAGGAGGCAATTGCTGCTTTGTTTATTTGGTTTGTGGCTAAGTCATTACAATGCTCCTCTTCTAAGAAAGAAAATGCACATAGACTCAGATGTCCTCTGGCAGCACAATTGCTTCCATTTTATTTAAAGAAAACCCAAAATTTAAAAACCATTGTTGTAGTGGACATTGCTTATTTTGGGCTGTCCAACATCCATTTGCCCAATATTCTTTGTAGTATTATATTAGTTAAAGTGATGATGACTGTTGTAATAAACAAATGGTAATTTTTTAATGCCTAAGTGTTATAAAATATACTTCCTACTCATGTCATTGTCTGATGCAGATGGTCCTAATAAAGTGGCTTCTACTTCCTCATATGGAGATCTCCACTCCTTCCATCTTCTTGGCTCTGCTCTCCTCTAAATTTTTAGAGTCCTATTTTTAGCAGACAGGTGGGAAAATATAGAGAGTATCACATGTGGAAGGTTGTTATGGGCAAAGCTTTCATACCATTAGCCACAGTTGAGTCACATGAACATATCTAGCTGCAATAGTCGGGAAATGCATTCCAGTTTCCTGTGTGGGAGGAAAAGGAACTAGCAGTTTATGCTGCAGATATCTGTCCCTTCCCCATGTTTCAGAGGTTGCTGACTCCACCTGAGAAAGATATAGCGTATATCTCAGTTCTCATGTGTTCTGCTCAGGGATGGACATATGACCTAAGCTAGTTCAGTCACTCTGGCCTCCAGATTTTTGTTGTGATTGGATGGCATACTCTTTCTTGATGGAGATAAGCAAGGAATGTAGTCCTATGGCAGCCATCCTGAGATGGGATGTGAGATGGGGAAGGTGCCTTAGAAATTGAAGCCAACACCCAAAAGCACATCCAGAAATGGAGACAGAGAAACCTGTTTCTGGTCATTGTCTTAGCTGTTGGATCAAGTCTTTCCTGAAGCCTTATCTAGTTTTCCAGAGGAGCCAATTAGTTCTCTACTTTTGTTTAATTCAGTTTGTGTTGTAGTTTCTGTTCTTGAAAATTTGCAGTCTTGCCAATGGTATTATAAGTGATACAATTACACAGAGACTTTGGGAATGTATACTGTTTATGTGACTTTGGGGAATTATTTAATTGGAGAAATGGGATGTTTCTTAATTTAAGGCATTGTAATTACATCTGATTACACACTTGCTAGTTCAACAAAGCCTTTATAATATGCACCTATTATGCTTTTTAACCTCACCTGAAGCAGTTTACATTATAAACACTCAGTTCCCTGCTGGCCAGCTTGGACTTCCCCCTTATTGGTAATATTGGTCATTTCAATGGTTACACTGTTTGAACTCATATCTCTAAATACATTAGATCTCAAACAGAAGCCAAGGTAGGGCAGGGATCAAACTTTCCCAGTGGTTACACATGTGTGGGTGATCGCGTTCATCATTTTCATTTAACACTTCCTGAGAACTAACAATTAGTGCAGTGGTGTGTCCAAACCTGTTTATAAATGCATGGTAAAACACAGAACTTTAGAAGTTCCAATGTTATGGTAACAAAGGGAGCTTTCAGGATTTCTTTGAGGTGAAAGAGTAAGCAACCAGCTAGAGGAGGCATGGGCTACTTTATTAGTTAGGATTTAGATTTAGCTGTAACAATAAAAAATGTTTTAAACAAAAGAGAATTTTATTTCTCTTTCCTAGAGAAATTTGAGCTAGTACTATGGCTCTGCTCTGAGAATTCTTCAGAGACACAGGTTCCTTTCGTTTTGTTGCTCTTATATCACTATGATCTTGTTCATATGATCCAAGGTGTCTCACCATCACGTCTGAGTATCAGATAGGATGAAGATGGAGAGGGAAAGGGGAGGGAGTTTAGTTGGAATAGGTTAGATTGTGCTATGGTAATAATCATCTTCAAAATATTAGTGGCTTATTTTTTGCTTATGTGATTTGTTTATTATGGATCACAAGTGATTCTGCCTCATGTTACTCTCACTCAGGGACAACAGAGGATGGATCTGCACCATTTGGAGCATTGCTAGGGCCTGTGGCAGGAGAAGAGCAAGCTGGATAGTCTTGCATCAACAGTTAAAAGACTTTGCCCTTCAGCTATTGGCCAGAACTGGTGACAAGGCCACACCTAACATCAAAGAGTCAGAAATTAAAATCTTACAGTAGAATGTAGGTGAACAATCTTAATGACTATTACAGACAGCATGCCCCTTCAAAGCCTGACCTGAAAGTTGCACATATCCGTTCTTCTCATATCCTATTAGTCAGGACACTGGCATATGGTTACACCTAGCTGAAAAGGAAGCTGGTAAATGTTAGTCTTCACTTCTGTTATAATGGTTAGGATTTCTAATATTTCCTTTTGATTTTTTTCATAGAGTTTCCATCTCTCTGCTTACATTACATCTGTTCTTCTGTGTTGTCCACTTTTTCCACTAGAGGCTTAAGATATTAATCATAGTTATTTTGCCTGGTCTGATAATTCCAAAATATCTGTCATATCTGAGTCTGGTTCTGTTGCTTGCTTTGTATCTTAAGATTGTGTTCTTTTTTGCCTATAAGACATTAGCCTACCTTGTAATTTTTTGTTGAAAGCCAGACATGGTGCGTTGGGTAATAAACTGAGGCAAATAGGCCTTTAGTGTGAAGTTTTATGTTTATCTTTTTTTTTTTTTAATTTTTAATTTTTTTAATTTATTTTATTTTTTTTTATTAGTTTCTGCTTTATAACAAAGTGAATCAATCATACATATACATCTGTTCCCACATCCCTTCCCTCATGCATCTCCCTCCCTCCCACCCTCCCCATCCCACCCCTCCAGGCGGTCACAAAGCACTGAGCTGATCTCCCTGTGCTATGCGTCTGCTTCCCACTATCTATCTACCTTACGTTTGGTAGTGTATATATGTCCATGCCTCTCTTTTGCTTTGCCACAGCTTACTCTTCCCCCTCCCCATATCCTCAGGTCCATTCTCAAGTAGGTCTTGTCTTTATTCCCGTTTTACCCCTAGGTTCTTCATGACATTTTTTTAAAATTCCATATATATGTGTTAGCAAACGGTATTTGTCTTTCTCTTTCTGACTTACTTCACTCTGTATGACAGACTCTAGGTCTATCCACCTCATTACAAATAGCTCAGTTTCGTTTCCTTTTATGGCTGAGTAATATTCCATTGTATATATGTGCCACATCTTCTTTATCCATTCATCCGATGATGGACACTTAGGTTGTTTCCAGCTCCGGGCTATTGTGAATAGAGCTGCAATGAACATTTTGGTACATGTCTCTTTTTGAATTATGGTTTTCTCAGGGTATATGCCTAGTAGTGGGATTTCTGGGTCATATGGTAGTTCTATTTGTAGTTTTTTAAGGAACCTCCATACTGTTCTCCATAGCGGCTGTACCAATTCACATTCCCACCAGCAGTGCAAGAGTGTTCCCTTTTCTCCACACCCTCTCCAGCATTTATTGTTTCTAGATTTCTTGATGATGGCCATTCTGACTGGTGTGAGATGATATCTCATTGTAGTTTTGATTTGCATTTCTCTAATGATTAATGATGTTGAGCATTCTTTCATGTGTTTGTTGGCAGTCTGTATGTCTTCTTTGGAGAAATGCCTATTTAAGTCTTCTGCCCATTTTTGGATTGGATTGTTTGTTTTTTTGCTATTGAGCTGCATGAGCTGTTTAAAAATTTTGGAGATTAATCCTTTGTCAGTTGCTTCATTTGCAAATATTTTCTCCCATTCTGAGGGTTGTCTTTTGGTCTTCTTTATGGTTTCCTTTGCTGTGCAAAAGCTTTGAAGTTTCATTAGGTCCCATGTGTTTATTTTTGTCTTTATTTCCATTTCTCTAGGAGGTGGGTCAAAAAGGATCTTGCTGTGATTTATGTCATAGAGTGTTCTGCCTATGTTTTCCTCTAAGAGTTTGATAGTTTCTGGACTTACATTTAGGTCTTTAGTCCATTTTGAGCTTATTTTTGTGTATGGTGTTAGGGAATGATCTAATCTCATACTTTTATATGTCCCTGTCCAGTTTTCCCAGCACCACTTATTGAAGAGGCTGTCCTTTCTCCACTGTACATTCCTGCCTCCTTTATCAAAGATAATTTGACCATATATGCGTGGGTTTATCTCTGGGCTTTCTATCCTGTTCCATTGATCTATCTTTCTGTTTTTGTGCCAGAACCACACTGTCTTGATTACTGTAGCTTTGCAGTATAGTCTGAAGTCAGGGAGCCTGATTCCTCCAGCTCCGTTTTTCATTCTCAAGATTGCTTTGGCTATTCGGGGTCTTTTGCTTCTCCAAACAAATTGTGAAATTTTTTGCTCTAGTTCTGTGAAAAACGCCAGTGGTAGTTTGATAGGGATTGCATTGAATCTGTAGATTGCTTTCAGTAGTAGAGTCATTTTCACAATGTTGATTCTTACAATCCAAGAACATGGTACATCTCTCCATCTATTTGTATCATCTGTAATTTCTTTCATCAGTGTCTTATAATTTTCTGCATACAGGTCTTTTGTCTCCTTAGGTAGGTTTATTCCTAGATATTTTATTCTTTTTGTTGCAATGGTAAATGGGAGTGTTTCCTTGATTTCACTTTCAGATTTTTCATCATTAGTATATAGGAATGCCAGAGATTTCTGTGCATTAATTTTGTATCCTGCAACTTTACCAAATTCATTGATTAGCTCTAGTAGTTTTTGGTAGCATCTTTAGGATTCTCTATGTATAGTATCATGTCATCTGCAAACAGTGACAGCTTTACTTCTTCTTTTCCAAATTGGATTCCTTTTATTTCCTTTTCTTCTCTGATTGCTGTGGCTAAAACTTCCAAAACTAGGTTGAATAAGAGTGGTGAGAGTGGGCAACCTTGTCTTGTTCCTGATCTTAGTGGAAATGGTTTCAGTTTTTCACCATTGAGGACGATGCTGGCTGTGGGTTTGTTATATATGGCCTTTATTATGTTGAGGAAAGTTCCCTCTATGCCTACTTTCTGCAGGGTTTTTATCATAAATGGGTGTTGAATTTTGTCGAAAGCTTTCTCTGCATCTATTGAGATGATCATATGGTTTTTCTCCTTCAATTTGTTAATATGGTGTATCACGTTGATTGATTTGCGTATATTGAAGAATCCTTGCATTCCTGGAATAAACCCCACTTGATCATGGTATATGATCGTTTTAATGTGCTGTTGGATTCTGTTTGCTAGTATTTTGTTGAGGATTTTTGCATCTATGTTCATCAGTGATATTGGCCTGTAGTTTTCTTTCTTTGTGACATCTTTGTCTGGTTTTGGTATCAGGGCGATGGTGGCCTCGTAGAATGAGTTTGGGAGTGTTCCTCCCTCTGCTATATTTCGGAAGAGTTTGAGAAGGATAGGTGTTAGCTCTTCTCTAAATGCTTGATAGAATTCGCCTGTGAAGCCATCTGGTCCTGGGCTTTTGTTTGTTGGAAGATTTTTTATCACAGTTTCAATTTCAGTGCTTGTGATTGGTCTGTTCATATTTTCTATTTCTTCCTGGTTCAGTCTTGGCAGGTTGTGCATTTCTAAGAATTTGTCCATTTTTTCCAGGTTGTCCATTTTATTGGCATAGAGTTGCTTGTAGTAATCTCTCATGATCTTTTGTATTTCTGCAGTGTCAGTTGTTACTTCTCTTTTTCATTTCTAATTCTATTGATTTGAGTCTTCTCCCTTTTTTTCTTGATGAGTCTGGCTAATGGTTTATCAATTTTGTTTATCTTCTCAAAGATAGCTTTTAGTTTTATTGATCTTTGCTGTCGTTTCCTTCATTTCTTTTTCATTTATTTCTGATCTGATTTTTATGATTTCTTTCCTTCTGCTAACTTTGGGATGTTGTTGTTCTTCTTTCTCTAATTGCTTTAGGTGCAAGGTTAGGTTGTTTATTCGAGATGTTTCCTGTTTCTTAAGGTGGGATTGTATTGCTATAAACTTCCCTCTTAGAACTGCTTTTGCTGCGTCCCATAGGTTTTGGGTCGTCGTGTCTCCATTGTCATTTGTTTCTAGGTATTTTTTAATTTCCTCTTTGATTTCTTCAGTGATCACTTCGTTATTGAGTAGTGTATTGTTTAGCCTCCATGTGTTTGTATTTTTTACAGCTCTTTTCCTGTAATTGATATCTAGTCTCATAGCATTGTGGTCAGAAAAGATACTTGATACAATTTCAATTTTCTTAAATTTACCAAGGCTTGATTTGTGACCCAAGATATGATCTATCCTGGAGAATGTTCCATGAGCACTTGAGAAAAATGTGTATTCTGTTGTTTTTGGATGGAATGTCCTATAAATATCAATTAAGTCCATCTTGTTTAATGTATCATTTAAAGCTTGTGTTTCCTTATTTATTTTCATTTTGGATGATCTGTCCATTGGTGAAAGTGGGGTGTTAAAGTCCCCTACTATGAGTGTGTTACTGTCGATTTCCCCTTTTATGGCTGTTAGTATTTGCCTTATGTATTGAGGTGCTCCTATGTTGGGTGCATAAATATTTACAATTGTTATATCTTCTTCTTGGATCGATCCGTTTATCATTATGTAGTGTCCTTTGTCTCTTCTAATAGTCTTTATTTTAAAGTCTATTTTGTCTGATATAAGAATTGCTACTCCAGCTTTCTTTTGATTTCCATTTGCATGGAATATCTTTTTCCATCCCCTTACTTTCAGTCTGTATGTGTCTCTAGGTCTGAAGTGGGTCTCTTGTACAGTATATATATGGGTCTTGTTTTTGTATCCATTCAGCCAATCTGTGTCTTTTGTTGGGAGCATGTAGTCCATTTACATTTAAGGTAATTATCGATATGTATGTTCCTATTCCCATTTTCTTAATTGTTTTGGGTTCGTTATTGTAGGTCTTTTCCTTCTGTTGTGTTTCTTGCCTAGAGAAGTTCCTTTAGCATTTGTTGTAAAGCTGGTTTGGTGGTGCTGAACTCTCTCAGCTTTTGCTTGTCTGTAAACGTTTTAATTTCTCCATCAAATCTGAATGAGATCCTTGCTGGGTAGAGTAATCTTGGTTGCAGGTTTTTCTCCTTCATCACTTTAATTATGTCCTGCCACTCCCTTCTGGCTTGTAGAGTTTCTGCTGAGAGATCAGCTGTTAACCTGATGGGGATTCCCTTGTGTGTTATTTGTTGTTTTTGCCTTGCTGCTTTTAATATGATTTCTTTGTGTTTAATTTTTGACAGTTTGATTAATATGTGTCTTGGCGTATTTCTCCTTGGATTTATTCTGTATGGGACTCTCTGTGCCTCCTGGACTTGATTAACTATTTCCTTTCCCATATTAGGGAAGTTTTCAACTCTAATCTCTTCAAATATTTTCTCAGTCCCTTTCTTTTTCTCTTCTTCTTCTGGAACCCCTATAATTCGAATGTTGGTGCATTTAATGTTGTCCCAGAGGTCTCTGAGACTGTCTGTTCTTTTCATTCTTTTTTCTTTATTTTGCTCTGCATCAGTTATTTCCACTATTTTATCTTCCACTTCACTTATCCGTTCTTCTGCCTCAGTTATTCTGCTATTGATCCCATCTAGAGTATTTTTCATTTCATTTATTGTGTTTTTAATCGATGCTTGATTCATCTTTAGTTTTTCTCGGTCCTTGTTAACTGTTTCTTGCATTTTGTCTATTCTCTTTCCAAGATTTTGGATCTGGGAAATAGAATCTTGGATCATCTTTATTATCATTATTCTGAATTCTTTTTCAGGTAGACTGCCTATTACCTCTTCATTTGTTAGGTCTGGTAGGTTTTTATCTTGCTCCTTCTCCTGCTGTGTGTTTTTCTGTCTTCTCATTTTGCTTATGTTACTGTGTTTGGGGTCTCCTTTTTACAGGCTGCAGATTCATAGCTCCTGTTGTTTTTGGTGTCTGTCCCCAGTGGCCAAGGTTGTTTCAGTAGGTTGTTTAGGCCTCCTGGTGGGGGGGACTAGAGCCTGTGTTCTGGTGGTTGAGGCTCGATCTTGTCTTTCTGGTGGACAGGTCCACGTCTCGTGGTGTGTTTTGGGGTACCTGTGGCCTTATTATGTTTTTAGGCAGCCTCTCTGTTAATGGGTGGGGTTGTGTTCCTGCCTTGCTAGTTGCTTGGCATAGGGTGACCAGCACTGTAGTTTGCTGGTCATTGACTGAAGCTGGGTGCTGATGTTGAGATGGAGATCTCTGGGAGATTTTCGCTGCTTGATATTATGTGGAGCTGGGAGGTCTCTTGTGGACCCGTGTCCTGAAGTTGGCTCTCCCACTTCAGAGGCACAGCACTGACTCCTGGCTGCAGCACCAAGAGCCTTTCATCTACCCGGCTCAGAATAAAAGGGAGAAAAAGTAGAAAGAAAGAATTAGTAGAAGAAAGAAAGAGAGAGGGAAAGAAAGGATGAAGGAAAGAAAGGAAGGAAGGAAGGGAGAAAGGAAGAAAGGAGGGAGGGAGGGAGGAAGGATGGAAAGAAAGAAAGAAAGAAAGGAGGGAGAGAGGGAGGAATGAATGAAAAAGAAAGAGTGAATGGAAGAAGGGAGGGAGGGAGGAAGGAAAGAAAGAAAGAAAGACAGGAGGGAGGGAGGGAGGAAGGAAAGAAAAAGAAAGTGAAAGGAAGAGGGGTGGGAGGGAGGAAGGAAAGAAAGGAGGGAGGGAGGGAGGGAGGAAGGAAAAAAAGAAAGAGTGAAAGGAAGCAGGAAGCGACGGAGGGAGGAAGGAAAGAAAAAGAAAGTGAAAGGAAGAGGGGTGGGAGGGAGGGAGGAAGTAAAGAAAGACAGGAGGGAGGGAGGGAGGGAGGAAGGAAAGAAAGAAAGAAGGAAAGGAGAGGCGGAGGGAGGGAGGGAGGGAGGAAGGGAAGGTAGGAAAAAAAGAAAGAGCAGGTAAAGTAAAATAGAATAAAGTATGAAATATAGTAGCGTTATTAAAATTTAAAAGTAATTATTGAAAAAAAAACGGACCGATAGAACCCTGGGACATATGGTGGAAGCAAAGCTATACAGAGAGAATCTTACACAGAAGATTACACATACACATTCACAAAAAGAGAGCAGGGGGAAAAATCAAAAATCTTGCTCTCCAAGGCCACCTCCTCAATTTGGGTTGCTTCGTTGCAAAAAGAGGAAAAGGGCGAGAAGTCTGAAATCTTGCTATGTCCACCTCCTTAATTTGGGATAATTCGTTGTAAAAAGAGGAAAAGGGGGGAAAGTCTTAAATCTTGTCCTCAAAGTCCACTTCCTCAATTTGGGATGATTCGCTGTCCATTCATGCACTCCACAGACGCAGGGCACATCAAGTGGACCGTGGAGCTTTAATCCGCTGCCTCCGAGGCTGCACAGAGAGATTTCCCTGTCTCTTCTCTGCTCTCACAGCTCCCGGGTCTCAGCCTTGGACCGGCCCCGCCTCTGCGCGTAGGTCGCCAGCGGGCGTCCGTTCTTCGCTCAGACAGGACGGGTTTAAAGGAGCCGCTGCTGTGGGGGCTCTGGCTCACTCAGGCAGAGGGGAGGGAGGGGCGCGCAGAGTGGGGCGGGCCTGCGGCGGCAGAGGCTGGCGTGACGTTGCACCAGACCGAGGCGCTCCGTGCGCTTTCCCGGGAAAGCCATCCCTGGGTTCCGGGACCCCGGCAGTGGCGGGATGCACAGGCCCCCCGGAAGGCGGGGTGGACAGTGACCCGCGCTCGCACACAGGCCCCGCGGCGGCGGCAGCAGCAGCAGCCCCAGCGTCCCACGCCCGTCTCCGGGGTCCGCGCCTTTAGCCGCAGCTCGAGCCCGTCTCCGGCGCTTCCCCAAGCAGCCCTCTTAATGCCCTCTCCTCGAGCACCGGGAAACAAAAGGGAAGAAAAAGCCTCTTGCCTCTTCGGCAGCTCCAGATCCTTTCCCCGGACTCCCTCCGGGCTAGCCGTGGTGCACTAACCCCTTCAGGCTCTCTTCCTGCCGCCAGCCCCAGTCCTCTCCCTGCGCTCCGACTGAAAGCCGATACCCGAGCCTCAGCTCCCAGCCCCGCCTGCCCCGGCGGCCGAGCAGACAAGCCTCTCGGGCTGGTGTGTGCCTGAGGGCACCGATCCTCTGTGCCGGAATCTCTCCGCTTTGCCCTCCACACCCCTGTTGCTGTGTTCTCCTCCGCTACTCCGAAGCTTTCCCCCTCCGCCACCTGCAGTCTCCTCCCGCGAAGGGGCTTGTAGTGTGTGGAAACCTTTCCTCCTTCACGGCTCCCTCCCACTGGTGCAGGTCCCATCCCTATCCTTTTGTCTCTGTTTATTCTTTTTTCTTTTGCCCTATCCAGGTATGTGGGGAGTTTCTTGCCTTTTGGGGGGTCTGAGGTCTTCTGTCAGCGTTCAGTAGGTGTTCTGTAGGAGTTGTTCCACGTGTAGATGAATTTCTGATGTATCTGTGGGGAGGAAGGTGATCTCCGCGTCTTACTCTTCCGCCATCTTCCCAGGGTCCCCTATGTTTATCTTACTAGGAGATGTGCTCTGTTTACCAGCTGTAGGTGTCTGAAGCTCTGGCTTTCTCTAGCATCCTTATTTTTGTCTTCTGGGTTGTCTTTGTGTTTCCCTAGGAACTCCTTCTTCAACATAGTCTTAGCCTTGAAGTTTCTTCAGTTGCTATTTTCTGTTATTATCCTGGAACTCTGTTGTGATAAGGTGTGGGAGGAGGAGGGAAAGCATTCTATACTCCTATGATTCACTCTCAGTCTTGTAGTGAGAGTCACTGGACTGCGACCTTCACAAGTGCTTCTCAACTTAATTTTTCTTACTTTGGTGAGACAGGAAGGTTAGAGTGGGGGCTGAAGTTGGGTATTTTCTTTCTCGCACATGAGTTAGGCTCTATAAAGTAGTTTCCCTTAAGGGCAGATGAAGAAGAGAAAGCTTTGTGTGTTCTCTATTACGATTCTCTGTTTGCCTATTTGTCTTTCCAGTTTCCAGGGCATTGGTTTGCCCTATGAACTCATTTCTCCAATAAACTTAAGCAGAGTTGTTGATTTTCATCTTGTTCAGATTTTCTTTTGTTGTGAGGAAGGTAGTGTGACTTCCAAGTTCTTTACATGTCCAAGCAGAAGCTGATTGTTAAAAGAGTTTTCATGGGCTTCCCTGGTGGCGCAGTGGTTGAGAGTCCGCCTGCCGATGCAGGGGACGTGGGTTCGTGCCCCGATCTGGGAAGATCCCACATGCTGCGGAGCGGCTGGGCCCGTGAGCCGTGGCCGCTGAGCCTGCGCGTCCGGAGCCTGTGCTCCGCAACGGGAGAGGCCACAACAGTGAGAGGCCCGCGTACCGCAAAAAAAAAAAAAAAAAAAAAAAAAAAAAAAGAGTTTTCATCATTAAAGTACTGTCAGCTGGTGAATGTGGTCTTTATGCCTGGAGGTCATGTGTCCAGTTAATAATCAGGATTCCATCACTATGTAATAAACAAGGGAGAATGGATATTGGGGGAAATGTCAGTCTCTGACACACACACATTAATGGAACTGCAGATCAGAACACTGCAGGCTTATGTATCTCTGAAGAAATGACAAAAGCATCCTAGAGAACATATCAGCATTTGGAATCTGTTAAGCACAAAGAATCCCAATGCTAAATTTATAACTGTGTTGGTAAAGTTTGAACTTTCTGTCCTCCATCTCTCTCCTTCTCCAGCTGTGACACTGGAGAGCCATTGGTGGTCTAAAATGAGGCAAGAGGAGTGGAGGTGAGGTAATACAGAAGCTAACTTTGTCCTACTTTCTAGTACACGTGGGGAAGATTTTAATTGGATGAGGGTTTGGAGTTTTAGTATTACAATGGACAAAGTCTTTTATTATCTGACTGTGTCCAGAAGACAGCTGAATTGCTGAAAGAGCTAAGGAAGCTGTGGCAGAGACTGTCAGTTGCCTGTCCCTTCTACCCTCTTTACTTTGTAAGAAACCTGGATTTTCAACGAGGCGTGTTGTGTCCTACCTAAAAACTACCTTAAACAGCCTTCTGGACAATAAACTGCAAACAAAAGTGTTGTGTTGTACCTATAGTAAGTCTCCTTAAGCATTCCTTTCCTTTCTTTTTCCTTTATCCCACTCCTTGGAATGTGAATCTCCGGCAGCCATTTTGGACTCTGAAGATGAGGAGGGGTGTCACACTTTAGATTTGAGGGAACAGTGAGCTAGAAAGAACTTGACTCCCTGAGGAACATGAAGCTGCAAAACCAGCCCTGCACATTTCACTCCAAACTTATTTTATATGAGATATTTATAAATATATTTCTATTTTATTTAAGCCACTCATTTTCAGGGTTCTATTTCTCCTAATAAAACCTAATTCTAACTGATATAAAACCCACCCAATATTCTATCCATGGAGAGAAAAATGGGACCATGGGGCTGGTTTTCGGGTCTGCAATGGTTAGAAAGAATTAACTTGATTCCTGTAGAGTCTAACTCATTCAATAAACCAGTTAGAAAATAAGAAACTCACAGCTGAGCAAAGTCTCCTACCCAAACCAAGAAAGAGGAGGGTAGCTGTGTAAGCTCGGGTCCTTCAAAGAGCAGACATCGATGTGAGATTAAATATGCAAGAATTTTATTAGGAAAAACACCTGAATGAAAGTAATGAGGGAGGCTGGGTAAGGCCGGGAGAGCCATCAGACTGGTATGCAAGTATGACCTCATGTGAAGAGAGAGAGGGAGAGCTTTGAGTGGAAGCATGGCAGACTGTCATGCAGTTGAAGGAAGGTTGTGCAAAGCCATCAGGGAGACCAGGAGCCCAAGCTCACCCATGGAGGAATACCGTATGTCCCAGAGATGGGTCTGTCTTAATACCCCTGCCACACTCAGTCTGTGGCTGGGGGCAGCCTATGCAAGGCATGGCCTCACCAAATGCTGCTGAGAATTTCAGAATTCAGCAGCTAGAGCCCTTGTCAGTTACACTCCCTAAACTGGGGGCTTTGCGAAGTGCATTCTCATGGCCACGACAGAAGCTGAGTAGGCAGCTCCAGACAATGGGTACCTAGGTGTGCCCAGTGATCTCTGTGCAAGGGGAATAGGCTCATGGCAGAATTGCAGGATCACCCTGCATCCGACAGGGTCAGGTGCGCACCGGGGTTACCTGTGGGAGGCAAGGAAGAATGTCAGTAATGTCAACTCAGGGCCACCTTAAAGCAGATGCAAAGACCTTGATGTTGATGAACACATGGACTACCAGGCCCTGGGCAGGGGTCAAACTACACTCAGCATCAGCTGCAGTACAAGGCTCACTGCAGGTTCAGTTCCACATAAGACGTCAAAACCATCACTTCATTTGCCAAGATTTTGGAAGTGCATGGGAGAGTTCCACTGTCATAAAGGGGAGATGACTTGAAAAATCACCTGAGAGGTTTCCCAAAGCGTTGTGTATATAACAGTGGTAATATATATTAATTCGGAGATTCATAGATAAAATTAGTTTGATAGTTGTAACTTTACTTTTAGGGTTCATGGATAGTGATACATGATATATGATGATGTAAAGTTTTTAATTTAAATTTTAATGTATTAATATTTAATTTTATTTAAATTTAAAGAAAAATATGAAATACAAGCAGATGACTTATGGATAAGGCAAAAAATTATAAAGTGAGGAGGTTATCTACTATGCTGACATAGCTGGCAGATGACAGGGCCGTGGCAAGAAGCCAGACCTTTTGACTCTTTCTAAGACATTTTGTTTTCTCTCCAAGAATGACTGGCTTTCAGAAAAGGAAAGCTGCCTATAGCATGATCTGGGTGACACGTATTTTAAAGAGGCAGGTCCACTGTGGAGTAATATTGAAGGTTTACAGAGTGTCCTAACTGCCAGTTCTATGTGCATATTCAGGAAAATCAAATGTGAGGAGGGAAAACGTTATTCAAACAATATCCAAGCAAAAACTGAGACTGAAATTCATGAAAAGAAGTGGAAAGCACTCTCTGTGAAGTAGGAAAGAGTCTGGAGGCATCAGGACAGAGCTAAGTGGACCTTAGAGAAGATAGAGCAGGAGAGAACATTGGCTGGAATCCTGTCATGACTGCTTTTTGTAGGGCATCTTTAACTTGTCAGTGGCTGGGAGAGGGAGCTATATAGGGGACAGGCCACTTCTGATGGGGACAATAACATTGCAGTGAGGCTTTAAAGGTTTATTTTTTGTTTCTACTTTAAACTTTGAGAAGGTATGTAGAAAAATTTAAACTATATTTTAAGCATGATCCCTACTAGTGGGTAGGAGTTGTGTCTTCTTGAACTTGCTATGTACATAGGTGTAGAATAAATGTTTAGAAGAAATAATGGAATGTTTGATGTCATTCCTCGTCAGCAAGCAGAAATAAACACTTTGGGAACATGCCTCTTTGCCATAGAATCTCTTTCCTCCTTTTGTTTTTATGCTCTCCTGTGATGACTGCATGAACTAGAAGGACCTGTCTTGAGAGATGCCTGGATTGAATGTCTTGGAAATCAGGAGAGAGAGCACGATTCGGAGGAGAATGAGAAGATAATGACAAGAAGGTGAGCAGGTCTAGTGCTGTCAGATTTACTCTTTATTTGGGATTGTCCAATAATTTAGAACCTTGTCTTATGACTGAGTTCATGCTGCCTGTTGGTTCTCATCCTGTAAAGGAATCTAGGGAATGAGATGTCTATGACTTGTATAATGTCTTTATGTTTTGGTTCTGCCAGAGGTTTGATAGTCACACTTGCTTTCAGGCAGCCTGTTGGGCAAATGGTGTGCAGATCCCCCCAGTTCTCAGATCCCCCCAATTCTCAGATTCCCCCCGCCACATCCCTCAATAAAAATATGCTGTCTATCTTCTCCAAGGATTCTGGCATGTACATTGTATCAACTCTATCAGTGAAATAATAGAAAATTCTACTACAGAATACTGATTTATCTTTATGATAACTACTAAAAGGTATTTGGCCCATTGTAGATATTTAATAAGTATCTGTTAATTAAATGAATAAGAAAATGTGTCTTACTTCAATTGTAATAAATTGATTTTTATATGTATTTTCAATTATGACAGTTATTTATGACAATTTCAGTTATTCAATACCCCCTATAGTTTGTTAATTTCTTTGAAGGCAAGGGCTCAGTACAGTTAGTACAGTAAATTCAAAGAAGTAATATACTCCAAGAGTTAAGAAAGAAAGCACTAGATGAGACATCAGAAATGATGAGTTTCTTGGCTCCATCAAGAATAGTTATTGTAATTAACATTTCTTGCATGTTTATGGTACGCTAGGCACTTTACATATTCTATGAAAATTGTCACAGTAAAGCTCTGCACTCCTACAGCAGGGGTGCCTAGTTTTCCACCAGGATTCACTGTTGTGTTTTTTCCTTCTTTGGCACACCTCTAGACCATATTTCCAAGCCCTCTTGCTTGTGGGAGTGGGTATATGACAGTTCTCAGCCATGGAGTAGGAATACAAGTGATGTGAGTCACCTCTGGGTCGAGATGAACAGAGTTTGTGTGTTTTCTCCACACACTTTCTTCCCCATCCACTATCTGAGGCAGAGATTGGGGTCCTAAAAAAGTAGCAGAGCCATATAATGAAAATTATCATTATTAACTCCATTTCACAGCAGAGGAAACTGAGGCTAGAGAGATCAAGTAGCTTACACAGAGTAGGCAAGTGGCAAAGTTGGAATTTGAATCAGTAGTTTAACTCAGCATGTCTTCATAACCACTGAGTGTACAGCTAGTCATGTAAACTCAAACCACTGCAGCTTTCAAGTCTCAACTTCCTCAGCTATAAATGGAGGTATTAAGACTGTCTTATAGGCATGTTATTGGGATTAATGAGCTAACACATTAAAAAGCTAATAAGAAAATAGCGCAAAATAACTAAAAACCGGGACTCGTGTGTGTGTGTGTGTGTGTTCGCACGCGCACACACATGCATGTGTGCACATGCTAGGAACTCTGTCACATCATGGCTACTTTTTAATAATGGTCCAGGGCTGAAGACTGAGAATCTTTTTATCACTCAAGGATTTCTGTTCAGTGACATTTGTTGGATAGGATTTGACCTGTTGTATGAATTATGCTCTCCATCTAAGGAAACTGTTTGGATACTAATTTGCTCTCTTGCTTCTAAGCAACCATGGATAGGGATAGGGTCAGGCAGCTCCTCAAGCTGTTTCAGGGCAGCATCTGTTACTGGGTCCTAGAGGAAGGTGTGTTCATCCCTCCTGAGAAGGAAAGGCAGCCAGGTTTAGGAAAACAGTGTGGGTGGTTAGCAAATGTGCAGCAGTGCAGGCTCTTCTGAGCTTAAGGAAAATGAAGTCAAGATCAAAGTTCAGTGATAAGATTGTTTTGATTTTTATTTTCAAAAATAAAAAACATTTTGAGGCAACATAGTGAGAGAACTAAGAGTCAGAATAGTAGGATTCGAGCCTTTAATTAACTAATCTAATTCATGTGCTTAATAATTTCTCAAAGTTTCAGATTTTTATGTACAGAATGAGGATGACGTTGACTCTGACTACCTTCCTAGAATTGTTCTGAAGACAGAATGCAGTTGTGCTCAGGAAGGTGATCTACAAATGCTGAACAACTGTACAAATGTAAGTCCTTGTTGCTGTGTCATTTTTGTGATTTGGTTGCATTTGTAGTTTCCAGCATCTGAAAGAGAAAAAAAAAAAACACCTTGTTTTCAATATGGAAGAAATGATGTGTCCGTTCACCAGTGCTGCCTGATTCTTTTATCACTGCATGACTGTTTCTTTTGGCTCTCTTCATTGTTAATGGGTCTGTACCCAGGGTAGACCCATGGAGGGTACAGATGTTGCCATGTGAACTTAACTAAAAAGATCAGGAAAGATCCATTGATTAATTAATTAATTAGCTAGCTTGTTTGTTATTTCAACAGTTATTAAGAGCCTGCTAAGTGTGTTGTGTACTGGGGATACAAAAGTGGAATGAGACAGAGTCCCGGTCTGGCTGCCAAGTTACAGAATAGCAAGAAAAACATACATCTTAATGGATATTATACAGTGATGTAGCAGATGCAATGAGAGAATTAAGAACAGGGTACAGTGGAAGAACAGAGGAGGGGTACTTAATGTATCCTGTGAGTTGGATGTGGAGGTCAGGGGAGGCTTCCTACAAAGGGTGACTTCTCCAGTCTTGAAGCGTGAACCAAAAGTACTCAGGTAAAGTGATCTGGTGAAGGTGGGAACAGAAGGCATTATGGATAGGGGAGACTACCATGATCAAAGTTATAAAAACAAGAAATAACACAGTGTAGTGTAAGCAGTTTAATGTTCCCCTGTGTGTGTGTGCGTGTGCGCATGCGCGTAAGGGTGAGAGAAATATGTTGAGAAAATTTTATCCTGAATGGAAACATCAAAGGATTTTAAGCAGGTGGTGGTTGAGGATGGGGTGGGGTTGTTCACATCTGAGTCAGGAGAAATACCATTATAGTGACTTCTGTGCTAGATGATGGGAATCTGAACTATGGCTATGGTAGTTGAGAATGAAGTTAAAAAAAAAAAAGGAATGAAGAGATAATAACCTGGGTGGAAAATTCAGCAGCCCTGCAAGAGGGAAGAGTTTTGGTTGAATTCCAATTTGGTTTCTAGCTTGGGTTATGGGTTGACGGATGGTTTCACCACCAACTGAGATGGTGAATGCCGGAAGAAATTAAGATATAGAAGACAGCAAATTCAATATTGTACTTGTTGAGTGTGAAAGAATTTCAGGTCACCCAGGTGGGATGGTAGCAGGCATTTGGAAGCCAGATAGCGCCCAGTCAGAGGGAGCTTGTGACTTCCTGGGCATGCTTACACATTTAGGGGCAGGTCAGTAGTAACTAAGTGGGGGAATTTCATTCTTTTAGCAGACACTGCTCCTTGCTCTCTATGGCAGCTGTAATCTAAATGTCTTCTCTTGAAGGCTCTACCCTTAATTCCGAGTAATAGCCCTTGGGCTCTCCTGACTAAAAAGTGATAAATCAAATGCATCCCATAGTGGCAAAGAGCTCTGGGAAGGGAGTTGGGAGTCTAGAGGTCAGTTCCTATTCTGCCTCTAGGTAAGTCAGTTCACTTCTTGAGCCTCTCCTTCCTTATCTTTTAAAGGATGGAATGGGAATTCTTGGCTTCCAAATTTCATTAAAGTCTTGAGGTTCTGTGACCTATCTATACTGCTTTTCTGTTTTACAATGCTGACTTTTAATTCTGAAATTAGTAAAATATTAAGCAATAGACTCTCTTAAATAAAAAGTAAACGTGCAAAATCTTCTAAATTACTGAGTTCTTGGAAACTGGTCATAAATCTGTGCACAGTACCTCCTCTGCTACCTGGATTTCCATTAACCCAGAGCTCTATTAACAAGTTCTGCACACGCAGTGTAATCTCAGAGTGGGGCTCTAAGTTTATGCCCTTTGTATGCTGATGATTGATATTCATTGTGGTTGCCTTGAGGCAATGTGAAAATCCAAAGTCATCAAAGACAGAGGAAATTATGTCCAGCCTAGTTTCAAAGGTGAACTGTATTGCTTTCGCATGATTTGAAAGTCATTAATCTATGTGTGGTGTGTATCAGGGCTCCCTGACCTTTTTGTGGGGAGAATTTTTTTAATTTCCGTGAGACAGATTCTTTGATTAACTAGAATTTCCCTTTTCCCTGAATATATTAGATAAGAGGGTTTCATATTTACTTACAAGATCCATTGCTCTATTCATCTTAATTTTATGCTCATTTGATGTTAAACACAAGTGAAGATGAATCTGATCTTTGAGGTACAGTGGAAAGACCTCTGGATTAAAAGTCAGAAGCCCCAAGTTGAAGTCTTAGCTGTGTCACTAATGAGCTGTGTGAACTTGGACAAATCATTACATTCTCTGGGCTTCAGTTTCACCATCTATAAAATTAGAAGGTTTTAATAGGTAATCTTTAAGGTCCTTGAGGTTCTAAATTGGCATACATATCTATCTTCCAAGTGCTTCAGTTAAATGCAACATTAATTGACTATACTATGGTATTTTTCTAGTCAAGATAACATTAGCTTTATTTTATAACTAAGGAAACTGGGATCTAGGGAGAATAAATACCTTGTTAATGGAAGAGCCAGAGTTTGAGTTCAAGTATTTGGTTTTCAAGCCCAGTGCTCTTTCCTACACACACTCTACTGTGCCTCTCATGAGAGCAGAGTGGGGTGATACCTGTGAAAACTGTGGACTTTGAGGATGAGACGCTTTGCTCTTGAGAAGATGATGTATATGTCACTGTCTTTCTCAGTTTAAGAAATGCTCTGCACTGCTTTTCCGTGGCCCCTGATTGTTGCTTTCAATCTTTCTTGGATCAAATCATGTCTCTTGGCAGCTGCGATACTGTAATATGAGGATCAGATCTGCCTGCCTGTCTCAATAGCTGTCAGTTTAATCTCTGGGTATTTTTAGGTGCCTCAGATAAAGGTAACATAAATATAATGAAAGAATGAATTTCTTTCTGACACTTTGTACCATTTGTATAAAAGAAAGGAAATCTCCTTTAAAAATACTGTTTTTCTCAAAATGTGTTCTCTGCATGGTGTTACAAAACCATAAAAACATTGTAGTGGCCAAATGAATTTAGGAAACCTTTCTTAATATTGTGAGAATTCTAGGAGCCTTTAAAACAATGCTCACTGTGAATTTAAAGGAGGGAGAAAGCATATGCCTTCTCCAACCATAGTTAACTACAAATTGTCCCCCAGCCTGTCTCCCCACTCCAACAGCAGAATGTTACAGGACTCATTTTCTGGAATCGTCTTTGTACAGGGAGTGGTACACACTCCCTGTGTGCCAAAAGGGAGGGTAACTGTAATTTATAAACACCTACTGTGTGCCAAGGATTTTTATAAAAGTTATTTTATTTACTTTTTTCAACTCTATGGGGTGGTCTTTTGATCCCTATTTATTCGGTGAAGAGCTTGAGGCTCAGATAGGTTAAGGAACACAGTTTGTGAAAGCAGAGGCTGGATTCGAACCTACGTCTAACTGTCAAGTCCCGGTTGTTTATGACATTTCACTATGTATTTTAGGGTGAGATAGCGACAGTGCAAACACCTGGGCTGAGGGAGCAATGTTCTCTACTGTGGGCTCACTCTCACTGCACTCAGATCTGTACAGAGCCAGCTAAAGGCAACTTGCAGCTTATCTCCAGTGATAGCTTTCCCATCCATTGCCCTTTCCTTCCCTCTGCAGTGGTTTCCCCAATCTTCTGGGAAAAGGGTTATTTCTGGGTATATGAACAAGACAGACCTTATGGGGTTACTGTTTAGGGTTAGGCCTGATTCAGAACGCTATATCTTCCAACATTTGGCTCTACTTTTGGAATGGGAAATTTCCCAGCAGAGAGAAGAAGCCTAACTGTATGGCACATTTGACAGGAAGTTGCTATTCATCCACATCTTTGATGCATTTCCATGACATCTGATTGATTTGGAGTGTTTTGTTTATGCTGTTCATTTTGTGACAGAGTCAGTGGGATCATCTGGAAATAACTAGGGGCATTGGAGTATGGCAGTCCTTGGGGTGAATTTCAGCTCCAACACCTGTTTGCTGCAGGCCTTGGATGTGTTACTTTATGTTCCTTTATGTTCCCTCATCTACCTTGCAAGGTGCTTGGAGGATTCAATTAGGCAATGCATGCATGATCACTGGCACATGGTAGGAGTTCAGTGGATGGTAACAATTATCATGACTACTATTGGTGTAATATGTATACCTGAGCCCTTTCTTTGTGCCTCAGAGAAGCTGTTCCTTGCTGTCCTTGGTGAAATGGAATTCAAAAGAATATTTCTCATGATTACTCATGGTAGGGAGAGTCATCTGGTGGTCTGTAATTTCTGGATCACTTCTGTCCACAGGGGGAGGGCAAGTTCTTAACCAGGTGATAGAGTGATAGGCACTCCTGACACTGATCTTCCATGGACTGAGCATAACTGGAGTATGATGTAGGTTTAAGCTCTTCGACTAAAGGATGCATATGAGTAATCTATAGTCAATTTCAGGAACCAGAAATTATGGCTTTACCAAGGTAATCTGTTTCTTGTACCTTATATAGTAAAGGAGGGGCATATCAGGGGGGGATATTAAGAAAAGGTCTCATGGTTTAGGAAATCCCATGGGGACCATATCTCATCTTTTTAACCTTTCATCTTCTTACTGCCCCCTTCTGCACCCCCAATGTAATCTTTCCCTCACGTCTGGTGTCACTAACACTGTCCTTGGATTCTTCTACCTTTCTGTATAAACAGATTCTCAGTTATATCTGTCTTTTCTTTGCTGCCTGAGTAGATTTCAGCTGATTATTAAAGGGATTTTCCTTTGTGTAGTCATCTATTGCCTCCAAAGAGGTGATAGGGTAACTCCAGTCCTCTTGGTGGGAGGTTGGGAGAATGGAATGTTTTAGCTCCAATTTCACTGTTTTTCAACAAAGGTGCCTATATCTACATTTGCCCACATCACCCCCAGAGGAAAATAAAATGAACTTCTCTAGAGAGGCATTCTAAGAATCCAGCAGTCACAAAGGAAGACCAGGGAGATGTGCAAACAGAACATGTACCTGAAAAAATCTGGATGACAATATAAATAAAAAATAATGAAACACTGGATGAGATTCAAATGCAGCACACACACATGTTTCATCATGGAATAACACCATCACTACCACCAACCTCCCCCCCACCCCCCACCAAAAAAAAACCCAACAGTAAAACTCCCATGATTTCCTATGTAAACAATTCTGTAGAAGAATTGAAGGAGGAGGTTGTTACTGTTGAGATAAAATTTATAAGTACAAGAATTATTTCAAAGCACAAAATTAAAAAATAAAAAAACAAAACAATAAGGAAATGATAAGGGACTTAAGGATAAATCTATGAGACTTGGATAAACATTTCAGAAAAGAAGCAATGAAACACATCAACACCTGAAAGGGATCACTGGGTTTTAGGATGAGTTGATGAGAAAATAACCAATACATTAAGGCAAGAGAAGATAAGGAGAGGAACAAGGGTGCAGAATCAATCTCAGTTTCTCTTTCACTCTAAAAATTAGACTGAAGAGTATAAAAACAGATTGGGAATATGTAATATAAGTGCTAAACTAGGGTTCTTAAAAGAGAAGATACATACTGATTTACTGTAAGGAACAAATCAAATAATAACATAGAACTGAAAGCAATAATCCATTTTAACAAAAGTAGTGTCCTGGGGTGGAGGAAGGGGAGGAAATAGATCTTCTTATTGGGGTGGAGCAAAGGGAGGAAATAAATTGTCTTCACAGAGGAAATAGTTGGTATTTTGTTTTCTTACAAGAATAGAGGATTCTGTGATTATGAGAACAGGAACAAAGAAGGTGGTCACCATCAAATGCAAAATATTAGAACTTCCAAATTAGCAAGGGGAAAAATAGAATAGCAATTTGATCAAATCATCGAACACAAAGGAAAATGAGGAAATAATAATGCAAAGTAAACAATCAAACTAAATTATCATGAAAAGAAGAAATCAAATCATACAGAGTATGAGCAGACTGACTTTTCCCCTTTAAAAGACAAAAATTTTCAGTTGGGTTAAAACACAAAACTGAGCTATATGCCTTAACAAAATCTATGTCTATAACTATATCTTTTTATTTTTTATTTTTATTTTTTATTTTTTGCGGTATGCGGGCCTCTCACTGTTGTGGCCTCTCCCGTTGCGGAGCACAGGCTCCGGATGCGCAGGCTCAGCGGCCATGGCTCACGGGCCCAGCCGCTCCGCGGCATATGGGATCCTCCCGGACCGGGGCGCGAACCCGTATCCCCTGCATCGGCAGGCGGACTCTCAACCACTGCGCCACCAGGGAGGCCCTATAACTATATCTTTATCTATACTTAAAAAAAGTGATAAAGAAAGATCGAAGATTAAGGTGGATCAGAGACATACAAAAGCAAAAGGAAAATGCAAACGAAAAGAAAGCAGGCATGGCAACATTATTTTATGACATAGGTGAATTCAGGGTTAAATGTAATGAAGAAAATAACAAGGGACATTATGTAAATTCAGCAGTTTATGAGGGTAATATATTTATATTCATTTGTCCACCAAATATTTCCAAAAATCAATCATTTACTTAACCATGAATTAAACCTTCAAAGTAATAGATTTTATAAGGCAAATTCACTCATCATAATTCAATGAAAATTAAAATAAATAATAAAAAGGTGACAAAAATCTTATCTTTTTGGAAATTATGAAAAACTCTACTAGGTAAACTTGGGACAAAAAGGGTTTTGAAAGAGAAATTATAAACTACAAAAATAAAACCAACTTAGTGGCAAAACCTATGGGACATAGAACTATATACAGAGAACACTTTAGAGTTTTAATACCTATATTATGTCTTCACAATTAAAGAAGAAAGAAAAATATGAATACTTATTTTAAGAAATTACTAGAACAACAAAGTAAACAAAAAGAAACTAGGAAGAAGGAATCAAGATAAAAAATCAAATTAAATGAAATAAGAAGAAACATAGTAGAAATAATAAATCAACCCAGAGCTGATAGCTGAAAAGTCCACTAAAAATAGATAAACCCACTGTAAGTCTGATGAAGGGAAAAGAGAGACCAAACATGAGAAAGTAGATATAAACAAAGATGCAAGAGAGATAAGAACAATCATGGAGATTACTACACATAACCTCTAGTGGGCACTGTGGTGTGCTGCCCTGGTACCTCCTTCAGGACTAGAAGACTCATTTTCTCATTGTGGGGAGTGTTGGTGGCTAATGGCTCACAGTTGTGTCTCTCTGCAGGAATTGTTTTTGGCCAAGGGAGCTGTCTTGCCCAAGTTCCCATCCAGTGTAAATGGTCCAATATGTATTGGGGACAGCTTACATCTCAAAACTGGTTGATACAGAAACATGAAATCCCTACCTTCTTGTCTTAGAATGGTCCAATATGTATTGGGGACAGCTCTGAAGGACCTTAGCTCCTAGTGGGATAGCCACTGTCACTGTTGCTCACAGTTCAACTGCTTTATCTGCTCAATCACACCTCCCATACTTTCTTACAGGTGCTTTTGCTGAGAGCACTTCCCAATAAACCCCCTTTATACAAATCTCCATTTCAAAGTCTGTTTCAAGGAAACCTGATTTAAGGTATAGTCCTATGACAATTAAATGAAAATCTAGAGAACATGGACAGTTTCCTATGAAAAAATAAATTACAGGAATAGAGGTGCAGACGTAGAGACTAAACATGTGGACACGGAGTGGGGAAGGAGGTGTGGGATGAACTGGGAGATTGGGATTGACATATATACACTACCATGTGTAAAACAGATAGCTAGTGGAAACCTGCTGTATAGCACAGGGAGCTCAGCTCAGTGCTCTGTGGTGACCTAGATGGGTGAGGGGGTGGTGGGGTGGGAGGGAAGTCCAAGAGGGAAGGGATATCTGTATACATATAGCTGATTCACTTTGTTGTACAGCAGAAACTAACACAACATTGTAAAGTACCTATACCCCAATTAAAAATAAATAAGTAAATTACTGGAAAGGGATGCTTATTTTTGCCATTCTCATTCTCATCAGTAAATAAGCTTTACTGATGAGTAATTTACATTAAAAACTCTACCCATTTTAAGTCTACAGATGGATGAGTTTTGACAAACATATACATTTCTGTAACCATCACCAAAATCAAAATATAGGGTATTTCCATCACCCCAAAATGTTCCCTTGTGTTCCCTCCAGCCAACTCCCCATCTTCCTACCTCCAGCCTCAGATAACCACTAATCTGCTCTCTATCATTATAGACTAGTTTTCTAGAGTATGTATGGTATGTACTCTTTAGTGTTGCACTTTGGTTGCTTAGCACAGTATTTTTGAGATTTGTCCGTATTTCTCACAGGGCTTCCTTCCTCTCTTTCCTTTCTCTCAAGGATCATAGTCCTTTACTACTTATTGAAGGACTGCTTATTACTGAAAACAGTTGTTTCATGTATTTTGTCTAGTTTTGTAATTCTTTAAAGCATGATGATGACTCTTGTGTCTGTACTATTCATGGGTAGAAGTGGGAAGCCCTTGCCATTCTTATTAAATATTTTCTTAAATGTTATAGAGAATTCACTATGAAAACAAAAAGGAATTAGTGGTTTAAATATAGGTAAAAAGGAGATAAAGCTGATTCCACTTGCTGATGTTTAGCTTGTTTACCTGAAAAACTTTAGGGACCTTTTAACAATATTATACATAACAAGAGAATATGGGAATTTGCCTGAATATAGGAAAGAAGCATAATTGGTTTTCATTGGCCTAGTAATAAGCAACTAGACAAGGAATTTTTAGTAACCATAAAGATCTATTAAAAATTTAAGAATAAATTTTATAAGCAAGACCAGGATTTATATGAAAAAAACCCAAATTCTTATTGGTAGATTTTTAAAAAAATAGCTAAGCACTTACTTTCATCACTACTCTGAGTACTTTACATCTATTAACTCATTTAACCTTCCCAGAAACCCTGGAAGGTGTTATTATTATTCTCATTTCATGTATGAGATAACTGAGATATAGAGAGATTAAGTAACTTGCCCAAGTTCATACAGCTTGCAATGGATAGAGCAGATATTTGAAATCAGGGCTGAACAAATGGAAAGAAATACCCAGTTCTTCCATGAGGTTACTTCAACAAAAATATATTTTTAAAATGTGAATATGATTGTGCCACTTTCCTACTTCAAACTCTTTATTTCCTGCTGCTCTTAGGATGAAGTTAAACCCTTAAGCATTTCTAAACCTCCAAAATATTTCTTCTATCCATCACTACTATTACTGTGCTAGTTCATATCCTCATCGTCCACTTATTCATTCATTCAACAAATAGATGATCTTGGTAGCAGAGGGCAGATTTGAGGAGGCCAGGAGAGACAGGAATGAGCCCAGTTATGAGACTGTCACAGAATAGGCAGAAAATGGTGAGAAAACTAGGAGTAGATAGGACAAGGTACATTTGAAATATATTTTAAAACAAAAAAATGGTGGCACTTAAAGGCTAATTGGGTGTGAATATTGAGGGAGTTAGTCCACTCCAGCATGGCTTTCAGGATTCTGACTTAGATGACAGATAAATACTTTCAAAGTCTTTGCCTTGTTGTTGGATTAAATTATTGAGTCCTACTCTAGTGTCCTTTAGCCAGACTGGCATTAATCTATTAATAAACGTTTTTTGGTTTAACATAAAAACTAGATTTTACTCCATCAAAAGGTACAGTCATCCTTCAGAGCTTATACTTTGAAAGTCTAAGCTGTAGAAGAATATAGCAGTTGAGAAATGTGTAAGTGTGAGGGATTGGTTTGATGTAATGGTTAGAATCTGGAATAGAATTGCCTGGACCTCAGTCAAATCTCAGTTACCACTTACCAACCATACTTAACCTCTCTGTAAATCAGCTTCTCCATCAGCAAAGTGAGGATAAAGGCTATGGGGTTTTGTATAGCTTTAATGAGGTAATGGATGTAAAGCTCTTAGCAAAATATCTGGCACATAGTTTAAAATTCCCCAAAATGACGGGACCTTCAAGATAGTGGAGGAGTAAGATGTGGAGATCACCTTCCTCCCCACAAATACATCAAAAATACATCTACGGCTTCCCTGGTGGTGCAGTGGTTGAGAGTCCGCCTGCTGATGTAGGGGGCATGGGTTCGTGCCCCGGTCCGGGAAGATCCCACATGCCGTGGAGCGGCTGGGCCCATGAGCTATGGCCACTGAGCCTGCACGTCCAGAGCCTGTGCTCCACAACGGGAGAGGCCACACCAGTGAGAGGCCCACATACCGCAAAAAAACCCCAAAAAAACAAAAAAACAAAAAACATCTACATGTGGAATAACTCCTACAGAACATCTACTGAATGCTGGCAGAAGACCTCAGAATTCCCAAAAGGCAAGAAAATACCCACATACCTGAGTAGGGCAAAAGAAAACAGAAAAAACAGAGACAAAAGAATAGGGATGGGACATACACCTCTGGGAGGGAGCTGTGAAGGAGGAGACGTTTCCACAAACTAGGAAGACTCTTCACTGGGAGAGATGGGGGTGGGCGGGAGCCATGGAGGAGAGCTCAGCAACAGGGGTGCAGAGGGCAAAGTGGAGAGATTCCTGCACAGAGGATCGGTGCTAACCAGCACTCACCAGCCTGAGATGCTTGTCTGCTCACCCATCAGGGTGGGTGGGGGCTGGGAGCTGAGGCTCGGGCTTCGGAGGTCAGACCCCAGGGAGAGGACTGGGGTTGGCTGTGTGAGGACAGCCTGAAGGGGGCTAGTGCGCCACAGCTAGCTGGGAGGGAGTGCGGGAAAAAGTCTGGACCTGCCTAAGAGGCAAGAGACCATTGTTTCAGGGTGTGCGAGGAGAGGGGATTCCTTCCCTGTCTGCCCACAGAAGGCAGAGCACCGCCTAAATGAGCTCCAGAGATGGGTGTGAGCCGCGGCTATCAGCTCGAACCCCAGAGACTGGCATGAAACACTAATGCTGCTGCGGCAGCCACCAAGAATCCTGTGTGCAAGCACAGGTCGCTATTTATACCCCCCAGGAGCCTGTGCAGCATGCCACTGCCAGGGTCCCATGATCCAGGGACATGGTGTGCCTCAGGCTGTTGCAGTGTCATGCTGGGCTCTGCTGACGCAGGCTTGCTCCACATTCCAATTATAACTATCGTACCTCTCCCTCCCCCTGACCTGAATGAGCCAGAGCCCCCTAATCAGACGCTGCTTAAACCCCATCCTATCTGGGTGGGAACAGATGCCTGAGGGCGACCTATACACAGAGGTGGGACCAAAACCAAAGCTGAAGCCCAGGAGTTGTGCGAACAAAGAATAGAAAGGGAAATTTTTCTGTGCAGCCTCAGGAGCAGCAGATTAATTCCCCACAATCAGCTTGATGTACCCTGCATCTGTGGAATACCCGAATAGACAATAAATCAGCCCAAAACTGAGGTGGTGGACTTCAGGAGCAACTGAAGATTTAGGATTTGCTGTCTGCAACCAATTTGTTTCTGATTTTTATGTTTTTCTTAGTATAGTTTTTAGAGCTTGTTATCATTGGTGGATTTGTTTGGTTGCTCTTTTTCTTTTTTAATTGCTATTGATGTTAATAATTTTTAAAACTTATTATTTTATTTAATTTTTTTCTTTCTTTCTTTTTTTCTCCCTTTTCTTCTGAGCCATGTGGCTGACAGGGTCTTGGTGCTCTGGCCTGGAGTCAGTCCAGAGCCCCTAAGGTGGAAGAGCTGAGTTCAGGACATTGGACCACCAGAGACTTCCTGGCCTCACGTAATATCAGTTGGTGAGAGCTCTCCCAGAGATCTCTGTCTCAGTGCTAAGACCCAGCTCCACCCGCCAGTCAGAAAGTTCCAGTGCTGGATGCCCCATGCCAAACAACTAGCAAGACAGGAACACAACCCCACCCATCAGCAGAAAGGCTGCCTAAAATCATACTAAGTTAATAGACATCCCAAAACATAACACCGGAAGTGGTCCTGCCCACCAGAAAGAAAAGATCCAGCCCCAGCAACCAGAACACAGACACTAGTCCGCTCTACCAGAAAGCCAACAAAAGCCACTGAACCAACCTCACCCACTGGGGGCAGACACTTAGGACAATGGGAACTACAAACCTGCAGCCTGCGAAAAGGAGCCCCCAAACACAGTAAGTTAAACAAAATGAGAAGACAGAGAAACATACAGCAGATGAAGGAGCAAGGTAAAAACCCACCAGACCAAACAAATGAAGAATTAGGCAGTCTACCTGAAAAAGAATTCAGAGTAATGATAGTAAAGGTGATCCAAAATCTTGGAAATAGAATGGAGAAAATACAAGAAACGTTTAACAAAGACCTAGAAGAACTGAAGAGCAAACAAACAATGATGAACCATGCAATAAATGAAATTGAAAATTCTCTAGAAGGAATCAATAGCAGAATAAGTGAGGCAGAAGAATGGATAAGTGACCTGGAAGATAAAATAGTGGAAATAACTACCACAGAGCAGACTAAAGAAAAAAGAATGAAAAGAATTGAGGACAGTCGCAGAGACCTCTGGGGCAACATTAAATGCACCAACGTTTGAATGATAGGGGTCTCAGAAGAAGAAGGGAAAAAGAAAGGGTCTGAGAAAATATTTGAAGAGATTATAGTTGAAAACTTCCCTACACATGGGAAAAGAAATAGTCAATCAAGTCCAGGAAGTGCAGAGAGTCCCAAACAAGATAAATCCAAGGAGAAACACACCAAGACACGTATTAATCAAAGTATTAAAAATTAAACACAAAGAAAAAATATTAAAAGCAGCAAGGAAAAGCAACAAATAACATACAAGGGAATCCCCATAAGGTTAACAGCTGATCTTTCAGCAGAAATTCTGCAAGCCAGAAGAGAGTGGCAGGACATACTTAAAGTGATGAAAGGGAAAAACTACAACCAAGATTACTCTACCCAGCAAGGATCTCATTCAGATTCAGTGGAGAAATTAAAACCTTTACAGACAAGCAAAAGCTAAGAGAATTCAGCACCACCACACCAGTTTTACAGCAAATGCTAAAGGAATATCTCTAGGCAGGAAACACAAGAGAAGGAAAAGACCTACAAAAACAAACCCAAAACAATTAGGAAAATGGTAAGAACATACATATCGCTAACTTCCTTAAATGTAAATGGATTAAATGCTCCAAACCAAAGACAAAGACTGGCTGAATGTATACAAAAACAAAACCCGTATATATGCTGTCTACAAGAGACCCACTTCAGACCTAAGGTTACATACAGACTGAAAGTGAGGGGATGGAAAAAGACATTCCATGCAAATGGAAATCAAAAGAAAGCTGGAGTAGCAATTCCCATATCAGACAAAATAGACTTTAAAATAAAGACTATGACAAGAGACAAAGAAGGACACTACATAATGATCAAAGGATCAAACCAAGAAGAAGATATAACAATTGTAAATATTTATGCACCCAACATATGAGCACCTCAATACATAAGGCAAATGCTAACAACCATAAAAGGGGAAATAGACAGTAACACAATAATAGTAGAGGACTTTAACACCCCACTTTCACCAAAGGACAGATCATCCAAAATGAAAATAAATAAGGAACACAAGCTTTAAATGACACATTAAACAAGATGGACTTAATTGATATTTATAGGACATTCCATCCAAAAACAACAGAATACACTTTCTCTTCAAGTGCACTGGAACATTCTCCAGGATAGATCATATCTTGGTTCACAAATCAAGCCTCAATAAATTTAAGAAAACTGAAATCATATCAAATATCTTTTCCTACTACAACTCTATGAGACTCCATATCATTTATAGGGAAAAATCTGTAAAAAATACAAACACATGGAGGCTAAACAATTTGTTACTAAATAACCAAGAGATCACTGAAGAAATCAAAGAGGAAATCAGAAAATATCTAGAAACAAATAACAATGAAAATACGATGAACCAAACCTGTGGGATGCAGCAAAAGCAGTTCTAAGAGGGAAGTTTATAGCAATACAATCCTACCTCAAGAAACAGGAAAAATCTCAAATAAACAACCTAACCTTACACCCAAAGTAATTAGAGAAAAAAGAACCAAAAACCCCAAAGTTAGCAGAAAGAAAGAAATCATAAAGATCATATCAGAAATATATGAAAAAAGAAATGCAGGAAATGATAACAAAGATCAATAAAACTAAAAGCTGGTTCTTTGAGAAGGTAAACAAAATAGATAAACCATTAGCCAGACTCATCAAGATAAAAGGGGAGAAGACTCAAATCAATAGAATTAGAAAGGAAAAAGGAGAAGTAACAACTGACTGCAGAAATACAAAGGATCATGAGAGATTACTACAAGCAACTACGTGCCATTAAAATGGAAAACCTGGAAGAAATGGACAAATTCTTAGAAAAGCACAACCTTCCAAGACTGAACCAGGAAGAAATAGAAAATATAAACAGACGAGTCACAAGTACTGAAATTGAAACTGTGATTAAACATCTTCCAACAAACAAAAGCTCAGGACCAGATGCCTTCACAGGCGAATTTTATCAAACATTTAGAGAAGAGCTAACACCTATCTTTCTCAAACTCATCCAAAATATAGCAGAGGGAGGAACACTCCCAAACTCATTCTACAAGGCCATAATCACCCTGATACCAAAACCAGACAAAGATGTCACAAAAAAAGAAAACTACAGGCCCATATCACTGATGAACATAGATGCAAAAATCCTCAACAAAATACTATCAAACAGAATACAACAGCATATTAAAAGGATCATATACCATGATCAAATGGGGTTTATCCCAGGAATGTGAAGATTCTTCAATATACATAAATCAATCAATGTGATACACCATATTAACAAATTGAATGCTAAAAACTATATGATAATCTCAATAGATGCAGAAAAAGCCTTCAACAAAATTCAACACCCATTTATGACAAAAAAACTCTCCAAAAAGTAGGCATAGAGGGAACCTACCTCAACATAACAAAGCCCATATATGACAAACCCACAGCCAGCATCGTTCTCAGTGGTTAAAAGTGAAACCATTTTGTGTAAGATCAGGAACAAGACAAGGGTGCCCACTCTCACCACTATTATTCAACATAGTTTTGGAAGTTTTAGCCATGGCAATCAGAGACAAAAAAGAAATAAAAGGAATCCAAATCGGAAAAGAATAAGTAAAGCTGTCTCTGTTTGCAGATGACATGATACTATACATATAGAATCCTAAAGATGCTACCAGAAAACTACTGGAGCTAATCAATGAATTTGGTAAAATAGCAGGATACAAAATTAATGCACAGAAATCTCTGGCATTCCTATACACTAATGATGAAAAATCTGAAATAGAAATTAAGAAACACTCCCATTTATCACTGTAACAATAAGAATAAAATACCTAGGAATAAACCTACCTAAGGAGACAACAGACTTGAATGCAGAAAACTACAGCCACTGATGAAAGAATTTAAAGCTGATACAAACAGATGGAGAGATATACTATGTTTCTGGATTGGAAGAATCAACATTGCAAAAATGACTGTACTACCCAAAGCAATCTACAGATTCAGTGCAATCCCTATCAAACTACCAATGTCATTTTTCACAAAACTAGAGCAAAAAGTTTCACAATTTGTATGGAAACACAAAAGACCCCGAATAGCCAAAGCAATCTTGAGATCAAGAAAAACAGAGCTGGAGGAATCAGACTTCCAGACTTCAGACTATACTACAAAGCTACAGTAATCAAGACAGTATGGTACTGGCAGAAAAACAGAAATATAGATCAATGGAACAGGATAGAAAGTCCAGAGATAAGCCCACACACATATAGTCACCTTATTTTTGATAAAGGAGGCAAGAATATATAATGTAGAACAGACAGCCTCTTCAATAAGTGGTGCTGGGAATACTGGACAGCTACACTTAAAAGAAGGAAATTAGAATGCTCCCTAACACCATACACAAAAATAAACTCAAAATGGGTTAAAGACCTAAATGTAAGGCCAGACACTATAAAACTCTTAGAGGAAAACATAAGCAGAACACTCTATTACATAAATCACAGCAAGGTCCGTTTGACCCACTTCCTAGAGAAATGGAAATAAAAACAAAAATAAACAAAGGGGACATAATGAAACTTAAAAGCTTTTGCATAGTAAAGCAAAACATAAAGAAGATGAAAAGACAGCTCTCAGAATGGGAAAAATGTATTTGCAGACGAAGCAACTGACAAAAGATTATGCAGCTCAATATCAAAAAAAAACCCAATCCAAAAATGGGCAGAAGACCTAAATAGACATTTCTCCAAAGAAGATATACAGATTGCCAACAAACACATGAAAGGATGCTCAACATCACTAATCATTAAAGAAATGCAAATCAAAACTACAATGAGGTATCACCTCACAGCAGTCAGAATGGCCATCATCAAAAAATCTACAAACAGGGCTTCCCTGGTGGCACAGTGGTTGAGAGTCTGCCTGCTAATGCAGGGGACATGGGTTCGAGCCCTGGTCTGGGAGGATCCCACATGCCACGGAGCAGCTGGGCCCGTGAACCACAACTACTGAGCCTGCGCGTCTGGAGCCTGTGCTCCACAACAAGAGAGGCCCATGCACCGCGATGAAGAGTGGCCCCCGCTTGCCACAACTAGAGAAAGCCCTCACACAGAAACGAAGACCCAACAAAGCAAAAATAAATAAATTAATTAATAAACTCCTACCCCCAACATCTTCTTTAAAAAAAAAAAATCTACAAACAATAAATGCTGGAAAGGGTGTGGAGAAAAGGGAACCCTCTTGCACTGATGGTGGGAATGTAAATTGGTACAACGACTATGGAGAACAATATGGAGGTTCCTTAAAAAACTAAAAATAGAACTACCATATGACCCAGCAATCCCACTACTGGGCATATACCCTGAGAAAACCATAATTCAAAAAGAGTCGTTTACCACAATGCTCATTGCAGCTCTATTTACAATAGCCAGGACATGGAAGCAGCCTAAGAGACCATTGACAGATGAATGGATAAAGAAGATGTGGTACATATATACAATGGAATATTAGCCATAAAAAGAAATGAAATTGAGTTATTTGTAGTGAGGTGGATGTACCTAGAGTCTGTCATACAGTGTGAAGTAAGTCAGAAAGAGAAAAACAAATACTGTATGTAACACACATATAAGGAATCTAAAAGAAAAAAAAAATGGTTCTCGTGAACCTATTAGCAGGACAGGGATAAAGACACAGAGGTAGAGAATGGACTTGAGGACATGGGGAGGGGGAAGCGTAAGCTGAGATGAAGTGAGACAGTACCTTTGACGTATATACACTACCGAATGTAAAATAGATAGCTAGTGGGAAGCAGCTGCATTGCACGGGGAGAACAGTTCGGTGCTTTGTGACCATCTAGCAGGGTGTGATAGGGAGGGTAAGAGGGAGGTGCAAGAGGGAAGGGATATGATGATATATGTATACATATAGCTGATTCACTTTGTTATACAGCAGAAAGTAACACAAGATTTTAAGGCAATTATTCTCCAATAAAGATGTTTAAAAAATTCCCCAGAGTGCTAGCTATTATTATTTATAATTTATAAAAGTCTTTATTTTAATTACCTAAAATAAAGCAGTAAATCCAGACAATCATATAAAGAGAATGTCAATGTAATTTTGTGTTTGTCAAGTTGATAAACATGAATACTGTACAGTTGATTCCTATGAGTTATTTTTTAGTTGCCAGGGAATTTTTAAAAAATGGTTTTACTACTTTATTTTATTTTAATTAATTTATTGAAAAAATTTTTTATTATATATATTTATTTTTGGCTGCATTTGGTCTTCGTTGCTGCTCACAGGCTTTGTCTAGCTGCGGTGAGCTGGGCTACTCTTCGTTGCGGTGCGGGGGCGTCTCATTGCGGTGGCTTCTCTTGTTGCGGAGCACAGCCTCTAAGCACGTGGGCCTCAGTAGTTGTGTCACGTGGGCTCAGCAGCTGTGGCTAGCAGGCTCTAGAGTGCAGGCTCAGTAGTTGTGGAACATGGGCCCAGCTGCTCTGCAGCATGTGGGATCCTCCCAGACCAGGGCTCAAACCCGTGTCCCCTGCATTGGCAGGCAGATTCTTAACCACTGAGCTACCAGGGAAGTCCCACCAGAGAAATTTTATTGTGGTAAAATATACGTAACATGAAATTTGCCATTTTTAAGTGTACAGTTTAGTGGCGTTAAGTACATTCACATTGTTATGCAGCTATTACCATTATCTATCTCCAGAACTTTTTCATCATTCCCAGCTACCAGAGAATTTTAACCATTGCCCTTCTCCAGAGTTTAAGAGAAACTTGTGTATACTTTTTGCTTTTTTGGAGATACTGCAAGTATTAAGAGTAAACATGTTCTAAGTTTGTTCTCCCTTCTACATGTTTGATGCCTTTATGATTTTATGGTTGAAAGGTATTGACTCTCCCTTCCGCTGAGTATTGTTGCATATAAAAGCCCAGAACTTCTCTAGCATCTCACCTCCAGCCTGAGGATGGGGCTGACACGTGGATGTAAGCTCCTCTGAAGCCAACTTTCTTGACAGACTCTAGGTATATCCACCTCACTACAAATAACTCAATTTCATTTCTTTTTATGGCTAATATTCCATTGTATATATGTGCCACATCTTCTTTATCCATTCATCTGTCAGTGGTCTCTTAGGCTGCTTCCATGTCCTGGCTATTGTAAATAGAGCTGCAATGAGCATTGTGGTAAACGACTCTTTTTGAATTATGGTTTTCTCAGGGTATATGCCCAGTAGTGGGATTGCTGGGTCATATGGTAGTTCTATTTTTAGTTTTTTAAGGAACCTCCATATTGTTCTCCATAGTCGCTGTACCAATTTACATTCCCACCATCAGTGCAAGAGGGTTCCCTTTTCTCCACACCCTTTCCAGCATTTATTGTTTGTAGATTTTTTTTTTTAAGAAGATGTTGGGGGTAGGAATTTATTAATTAATTTATTTATTTTTGCTGTGTTGGGTCTTCGTTTCTGTGCGAGGGCTTTCTCTGAATTCTCTTTTATTTGCTGTGGAAGTCATCTCAGCTAAAACACTGCTCCAAGGGTTAAGTTTTTAAAAATTATGTCACTTGATGGAATACACTTTAGGTATCTGAAAATTCACTTATGACAATTTACATGCTATTTTTCTATGTTTTTTCCCCTTAGGACTTTTGAATTATCCTAAATCAAGATTAATAATATAGTGACTTAGTCCTCTCTGCATCAGTTTGGGGAAGCCATCTCTTTTCCTCCTTCATATGGTTCTCAGACCAGGAGTAAGAGAATGAGTTAGTTAACCTCCTATCTAGAGCATTCTAACATGAGCTGCGGCTTGTCTTTCTCCCTTAGAATTGGAGGATAGATCTTCTGAATTTTTGATGCCTGCTTTTCAGGAGTATTTAATTGTGCTGCATATGACTTCTCATAATAGGCTTCTCATGGCTTAGCCTTGTGAATCTTCTTCCTACTTTTTCCCCAGTAGTGGTGTGTTTGCCCCTCCCACCTCACAACTCCTCATCATCCCAGAGGAAATGAGCTACTGGGACCATGTTGTATAGTCCTAGACTAATCCTTAATAGAGGGCATGAATGTGAACCTTAGGGATCAATTCAGAAAATTCTCAATTGTTATCCTTTAAAATATTTTTTCTCTCCCATTATCTCTATTTTTTCTTTCTGAAAGTCCAATTGGGTGCTTTTAGACTTCATCATTTTATTCTCAATATCTTTTTATTTTTCTTCATATTTTCTATCATCTGTCTTGGTGCTGTATTCTTGTAACCCCTCTTCAACTTTCAGTTCACTAGTTCTGTCTTCTTATATATCTAAACTGTTGTTTATCATGTCCACTGAATTCCTATTCTACACTTTAAAAAAGTTGAAGTGTAGTTGATTTACAATGTTGTGTTAGTTTCAGGGGTATAGCAAAGTGATTCAGTTATACATACATATATATCTATTTTTTCAGATTCTTTTCCCTTATAAGTTATTACAAAATATTGAGTACAGTTCCCTGGGCTATACAGTAGGTCCTTGTTGGTTATCTATTTTATATATAGTAGTGTGTGTATGTTAATCCCAAACTCCTAATTTATCCCTTCCCCTGCTTTTCTCTTTGGCAACCATAAGTTTGTTTTCTATGCCTGAGGGTCTCTTTCAGTTTTGTATATAAGTTCATTTGTATCATTTTTTTAAAGATTCCACATATGTGATATCATGTGGTATTTGTCTTTCTCTGTCTGTCTTACTTCATTTAGTATGATAATCTCTTGGTCTATCCATGTTGCTGCAAATGGCATTATTTCATTCTTTTTTATGGCTGAGTAGTATTCCACTGTATATATATACCACATCTTCTTTATCCATTCATCTATCTTGGACACTTAAGTTGCTTCCATGTCTTGGCTATTGTAAGTAGTGCTGCAGTGAACATTGGGGTGCATGTATCTTTTCAAATTATGGTTATTTTTAGTGACCATATTTTTCATTTCTAGCAGTTTTACTTTTCTGTCTTTTTCAGCTCAGCCTGATATCTTTAAATAATATTCTGATCCTTTTTTGTACTTTTGCTACTCTATTTTATTACTTTAAATATTTATTTTATATTTTGGTTTTATATCTCCAACATCTTTGCCTTTGCAGGTCTAATTCTGCCATCTGTTGCTTCTGCTGACTATTCACACTCACAATGGCTTGTTTCCTCATGGTTTGCCACTTCTAATTAAGTTCATATTCCTTGGAAGTTTGTCAGTAGGTTTTATTTGAATCTTGGATTTAGAGTATGTTCTCAAGAGAAGATTTAGGTCTGTTCCTGCCTGACAGCTGGTGAGGCAAAACCCGGGAAATACTTATTTGGTTTGAGCTTTTGCTTTTTTTAGGTCACGCGAGAGTGTGAATTCTGGCCCAGGAGCCTGTGAGTGCTGGTTTTTGGTTCATTATAAAATACATTTTTATATTATTCAGTGATTTTGAGGGTCCTATCCTGGGAGTTATCTTCTGGACATCGAATTCTCCACGATGCCTAAAATGGGAGTGCTCATTTTAATATGGCATGCTCTTTCCCCAAGTTATCCCCCTTCAAATATATTCTACCTAGAGTTTCCTGGAGAGTCTGGTTCATGAGTGATCCGCAGCAAGGGCCTCAAGTTAATATTGGCCAAATGGTTTAATTCCTACTTGCTATTTCTATGACTTGTAACCACTCAGAGATCACTTCTGTGCTTGGTGACTATTGCTGATATCCCAGCTGTATTCCTGTGGACAAAGGACTGCAACTATCCTTTTTTTAAAAAAAGTACAAGTTCTGGCCAATTTTATTAAAGAAAAATTTTGCAAGATTTACTTTTTACTAGTCTGTTCTGACATGCTTCTAATGATATCAGAATAACCTAGATCAGTGATACCCAGTGTGCATACTCTGTAGTTTTTTCCCACACCCTGTGCCCCATTTAATATTATTGCCACTGTAGTGATGGACACCAGTTTTGGCTAACATGGCCTAGTACTCTGTTTCAGATTTCCTGAAGGTGGGGCAGTCGTTGGTGAGGATGACCAGTTTCACTTTGCCTTGTCTGATCATTCCCTTAGCTACTCCTTCTGCAGCATATACAGACTCTATCCATTTCCCCACCACTAGAAGTAGCACCCACAGACCCAATCCTATCCTTAGAATTCTTTACCAGGTAGGCTTTCTACCTAATCTAGACCTGTAGTCATGTGCTAGTGGCCCTTTCATCCTCTTCCACTGGGAGTACCTCATCTCTTCAGTCCTCAGAATTCAATCCAAAATGAGCAACAGTAGTCTCACCTTTATAAGCCCTTTACCCTCACATTTTATATCTACCTAGTGCCAGCCCCATTGCTGCTCTAGGATTTATCTCTTCAAAGGATAATTGATATGAAAATATCCATTCTGATCAGGGTTAATCCCCTCCCCTATTTTAGGAGTATAATCTGGCCACATCAGTCCCCAAGACAGTGAGAACGTCATTACATTTTCTAAAGCCAGGCATTCTGTGTTAAAGAGCTCTCCCGTATCCCCATGTGTGATACACAAACAGTTGGGTCCAGGCTGTGCTGGGCCTAGCACAGTCCAGCCCCTTCCTTCCAGTCTGAGGTAATGAGGTAAGAGGTATGGGGTAAGAGAAGGTCAGCCCTGCATGGCCGCCTGCCATAGTCTGAGCTCTGCTTCTTAAATGTGGACAAGGATATGCATAGTTTTCTAAGAACAACTAGCATAATGTTGAGAGCTAGGTCTGTCTGTATCTGTATTTAGAGTTAAAAGCATCATTCTCTTATTATACAGAGAATCAGGAGCTTAAAGTGACTGTTTGCCTGTGTGATGGTTAATTTTATGTGTCAACTTGACTGGGCCATGGTGCCCAGATATTTGGTCAAAATTGTTCTGGAAGTTTCTGTGAAGGTGTTTTTGGATGATATTTATATTTAAACCTGTGGAATTTCAATAAAACAGATTGTCCTTCATAAAGTGGGTAGGGCTCATCCAATCATATGAGGACCTGAATAGAACAGAAGACTGGATTACAGTCTTGCCCTACCTTCTTGGGATAGCATGACTTTAAGCATTCTCCCTTTCTTTATGTTTGGTATCATGAAATTGCTCAGTTAGACTGCAAACTTTACCCAAAGGTGTGTGTAGGTAACAGTGAGTCTCAAGGGGAGATGGGTCACATCTGACAATCAGGTGTATTTGCTATTGCAGAAGGTAAATCAGCTATAGGTAAATCTAATAAAATTAGTAGTGGTTTTAAACCTATTATATGCTCACTATGGTAAAAAATATCAAGAGGATGTAAGGATGAATTTTCTGCTGTTGCTAGAGAGATAAGAGGTATAGACTGGGAAAAAAAACTGTATCATGAAAAATACTTTGGCTGATAATTTATTAAGGTATTAAACTGTGTCTCTCCTACACTCCTCTCTCTTTCCATATATATATAATATATATATATTATATATATATATATATTATATATATATATTATATATATATTATATATATTATATATATAATATATATATATATATTGTGTGTGTGTGTGTGTGTGTGTGTGTGTGTGTGTGTGTGTTTTGGTACTCTAAAGTCTTCATTCTTCCAGGAGTCATTTTACTGAGGAACAAATGTTGAAATAACACTACAATTAGATGGCATGATTAGGTGACTTAGTGTTAAGAAGAATTCCAGTGTATGTTTGATGAGCCAGTTTTTCCTTTTTGAGACATAGATTAATTATGCTGTAGGCTGGAAAAGAGAATATGCCAGGAAAGGGACCCTAGAGCTTGATAGCCATGAGAAAGAAGCTGTGAAGTCCACCAGAACCAGTTCCATCCCTTGTTAGCACCAGGGGCTGCATGGGAGGCCAGCCAGGGTGAAGCTGTTCTCTGGCTGCTGCCTGGTTTGGACTAGCTACCAAATGTAGGGCTCGACCTATAGTGAAATGGTCATCTATGCCCTGAGATTCTGCCTTCTCCTCATCTGACTCATCATGTGGGAATGCCCTCTTTTCCATCCAGGTCCCTGGAAACTTTTTCTAGATTAGCAGGTGGGGTATTTGGACACTTTATAAAGTGTTAGTAGTCTGAGGTCTTTGCGTCTGCCCAAAGGGAGACTACTCATAACACATTTGAAATCTCCCCCTGAGCCAGGAATGTGATGGAATACATCTCACGGGTAATAAGTTCTCACAGGGTGAATAGTAGGTGGGTGTGAGAAGCTTAAAGATGAGACTTGGGTCTCTAATGATGTTGCTGTTGATCATGCCTTGTGCAGATGCAGCCTAGGTCTGAATCAGGTCTGAATAAACCATTCAAGAGTCAGAAGATAGGGGTCTGAATCCTGATCTGACACAAGACATGAGATCTTCAGCAATTCACTTAACTTTCTGGGATTAATTTCCTTCTCTATTAAACATGGTTAATCATTTCAAAAATTAATTACATTTGTGAAATCACTTTGGAAACTAGAAAGCACAATATAAATATGAGTTTTTACTAATTCTTTCCTCACCTACAAAATTAGGATAAGAATGATTTTTATGCTTAAGGGTTGTTGTGAAGGTTAGATAAGTAAGGCAACAAGAAATAATTTCAAAAATGCTTTGTATCTAGAAGAGTTATTTTTTTAAGTGCTTATATGGATTTAATTAATTTGTGCTTTAAAGTGAGGTAGTTTTTGGCCTAACTTCCTCTTTCCTTCCCCTTATCCTCCACCACCTCCATCTTTTCAGTACGAGGATTTAATAATATTTTGCATGCTCCATATGACTAATAAGGACTCTGTTTTGCTCATGTAAATAGAGTTACAGGAGACAAATCCTTTCTCTTGGTGGCTGAGTCTTACCTAAGTAGGAATTAACACATATTCATGGATATTTCTTCCTGACATTATGATATTCATGCACAAAAGCTATCCCCGGGTGGTGGTTTGTTTAACTATCATCACCATGCTCCATCTATTTCACTGAAATGCACAGTGAATGTTCCTAATGCAACTCTCTACTCAAATTGTGGTAAAATTATATAAGCACCTCTTTAGACCAAAATAACTCCATTACTTCGTTTATATTTTAAGTGGCAGAGGCTCCTGGAATTAGCATTAATCCTTCTAATGCAGATGCTCCCTGGAGAAAAATAGTCACACCCCCCATAACATGATGAATAAATAATGATCAGACCATTGAGGGACAGTGTAATTACTCATCATATTGATACTGTTTAGTTGTTTGTAAGCATTTTGTCAAAAAATGCATCCATATAATGTAACACAAAGTAAATTATATTTTTTCAAAAATGTTTTATACCTAGTTAAATCTTAACTGCAGACTTAGTAACTTTGTAGACAAAAAAAAAAAACCCATAAATTAAAATATAGTTTGGATGTTCTCCTTGGCTTCTCATCAATCATTTTATTTTTACATAGTTATTGTCAAGATACATGGAGTCTGTAAGGCTCTTTTTTCACTCATGTTTGTATTTTCATGAAGTAAGTTCTACATACCTTTTTTCTGGGTTGTTGTTTGATGTTGTTTTATCTCATAATTTGCTTAATCATCCCCCTCTTGTGGGCCAGTTGTCTTAAAACCGTTTACCTGGATATAAAAATGTCAGCTTCTCTTTATTCATTACTAATATCTCCATCTTCAAATTATTTAAATAAGTAGTTTTCCCCATTTGATGAACATCTAAGTCACCTTTGGAGATTTGTAAAATAAAGAGATTATTTTGTCTCACACTAAATTTACTGAATAGTATCTGTGGGGATGCTTGCTTGTGAATTTTGAGAAAGCTTTTCAGCTAATTTTGATGAAGAAAGGAGTCTGTGTTGACCATATGGAGCAGATACTATATACTCTGTGGATACAGCTAAAATAAGCTCCGTAACAACCATTATCTTCTTTAGCTAACGCTTATACACACACACATGTGCACATACAATTTTTGTATAATTTTAACTTCAGTGGACATAGTCAGCTCTAGCATGATGTCACAACTGTTCTACGTAGTTCTGCCAGCTTCATGGGTTTATCTGTCTCATATCTTCTCAACTAGAGAATAAACTAAATGATTGAAAACTAAGTTTCTGTTTCCTCTGTATCCCCAGAGTACTCAGCACAGGGCTGAGTGCACAGTAGGGTCTCTGGTAATATTGTCTTCTCCATTCCTAGCCAGATGAAGCCAGCTCACCCATACTGTGAAGCAGATGGTAAAATACAGTTCCAGTCTCAGGTGTTTATCCAGGCTCACCCTGAGAGCTCAGCTCCTGTGATTCCTTTTGTTGGTTTCAGTGTTCTTAGAGATTTATTCACTTATTTGTTCATCCAGATATTCATTGAGTCCCCATGTGTCTATGCCAGATACTGAGGACATAGAGCCTATCCTATCCTATATATCCTGTCCCATCTGCCAGCAAGGATCTTATCATCTGGTGTTGCCTCTGTTTAAGAGTTCCCTTCCTCAGAGAAAGAAGTCAGGCAGCTAATCGGGGCCCTGTGTTTGGGTAGGAGGATACACTGCCCTAGCTGCCATGTTTTAGCTCACATTAAAATACATGAAAGTTTTCAAACTCACAGCCAACATAATACTAAATGGTGAAAAGCTGAAAGCCTACCTGCTAAATTCTGGAACAAGACAAGTATGCCCACTCTCACCACTTCTATTCAACATATTGGAAGCCTTAGCCACAGCAATCAGAGAAGAAAAAGAAATAAAAAGTATCCAAATTAGAAGGGAAGAGGTAAAATTGTCGTTATATGCAGTTGACATGATAGTCTATATAGAAAAATGCGAAGACTCCACACAAAAACTATTAGAACTGATAAAGGAATTCAGCAAGGTAGCAGGATACAAGATAAACACACAGAAATCTGTTGCATTTCTTTACACTAACAATGAACTATAAGAAAGAGAAAGTAAAAAAAAAAACAATCCCATTTAAAATTATATTTAAAAAATTACCTAGGAATAAATCTAACCAAGGAGGTGAAAGACTTACATGCTGAGAACTATAAAACACTGATAAAGGAAATCGAAGATGATTCAAAGATATGGAAAGATACCCCATGCTCTTGGTTTGGAAGAATTAGTATAGTTAAAATGGCCATACTACCCAAATGAATCTACAGATTTAATGTGATCCCTATCAAATTACCCATGACATTTTTTACAGAGCTAGAACAAATAATCCTAAAATTTATATGGAACCACAAAAGACCTAGAATTGCCAAAGCAATCATGAGGAAAAAGAACTAACTCAGTCGTAATCCTTCCAGACTTCAGACTATACTACAAAGCTACAGTACTGGTATTGGCACAAAAACAGACATATAGATCAATGGAACAGAATACAGAACCCAGAAATAAACCCACACACCTGCAGTCAATTAATCTTCAACAAGGGGGGCAAGAATATACAATGGAGATGAGACAGTCTCTTCAGCAAGTGGTGTTGGTAAAGCTGGACAGCTGCATGTAAATCAATGAAGTTAGAACACTCCCTCACACACCATACACAAAAATAAACGCAAAAATGGCTTAAAGACTTAAATATAAGACATGACACCATAAAACTCCTAGAAGAGAACTTGGGCAAAACATTCTCTGACATAAATCTCAGCAATATTTTCTTAGGTCAGTCTCACAAAAGAAACAAATGCAAAAATAAAAAATAGGACCCAATTCAACTTATATGTTTTTTCACTGTAAAAGAAACTATAAACAAAATGAAAACACAACCTGTGGAGTGGGATAAAATATTTGAAAATGATGCTACTGACAAGGGCTAAATTTCCAAAATATACAAATAGCTCATACAATGCAATATCAAAAAAACAAACAACCCAATCAAAAAATGGGCAGAAAACCTAAATAGACATTTCTCCAAAGAAAACATACTGATGGTCAACAGGCATATAAAAAGATACTCAACACTGCTAATTATTAGAGAAATGCGAATCAAAACTACGATGAAGGTACCACCTCACATTGCTCAGAATGGCCATCATCAAAAAGCTCACAAATAATAAATGCTGGAGAGGATGTGGAGAAAAGGGAAAACTGTTGGTGGGAATGTAAATTGGTGCAGCCACTACAGAAAATAATATGGAGGTTGCTTAAAAAACTAGACATAGAGTTACCATATGATCCAGCAATCCCGCTCCTGGGCATATATCCAGAAAAGAAGAAAACTCTAATTGGAAAAGATACATGCACCTCAAATTTCATTGCAGCACTATTTACAAGAGCCAAGACATGGAAGCTACCTAAATGTCCACTGACAGATGAATGGATAAAGAAGATGTGGTATGTATATAACAATGGAATATTACTCAGCCATAAAAAACAATGAAATAATGCCATTTGTAGGAACATGGATGAAACAAGAGATTATCATACTAAGTGAAGTAAGAAGAAGACAAATGTCATATGATATCACTTATATGTGGAATCTAAAGTAACGATAAAAATGAATTTATCTGCAAAACAGAGACTGAGTCACAGACATGAAGAACAAACTTATGGTTACCAAAGGGGAGGAAGGGAGGAGGGATAAACTGAGAGTACGAGATTGACAGATACACACTACTATATATAAAATGGATAGACAGCAAGGATTTTCTGTATCACACAGGGAACTATGTTCGATATCTTGTAATAGCCTATAAAGGAAAATAATCGAAAAAGAATATATATATATTCTTTTTCGATTATTTTCCTTGATATATATATATATATATATATGTGTGTGTGTGTATATATATATATATACACACACACACATATATATATATATATATATACACACACACACATATAAAATATCCAAACCACATTGCTGTACACCTAAAACTAACACCATATTGTAGACCAGTTATACTTCAATAGCAAATAAATAAATAATATAGCTAAATTTTTTTGTGGGGGACATATATTGATTTATGTATTAATTTTATTCCTCCAGCTAGGCTGTAAGCTTCTTGAGGAAAAAAATGTTATTTGTGTCTGTCAAAATGCACTCACGAAACATATAATGTGTTGATTTATCAATTTCTATAATGAAGAGATGGATTGGCTATGAGACTTAACTCATATTCCTAAATGATTTGACTTGTCTTTTACTGCTTTGCACATCTCACTTCTTTCTCCACTTACCCTGATCTTCAGGTTTGACCAATTGGATCCTTTTCTTTCAACATCTTCCAACCTTTTGACTCCTAGCAGACATACAGTCTTGGATCTAAGACTGTTTTACTGCGTTACACCCTGGTGGCTGAGACCTTTTCAGGAAAATAACTGGCACAATGATGGAGACAAAGACCCCAACAAACTCCTCATCTCTGTGTCCAGCTGGGCCTTAACTCTGGCACACACTTTTTGCTAACTACTCCCATCCTCAATTTCTCCCTCTTGTTTGAAAGGAAGTGACTCTTCGCCTCTTCCCTTTCCTCCTAAGGCCAATCCCTCCACCTGTGCCCTTGATCCACTTCTCTCTTGCCTTTTCAGGCTCTTGTTCCATCAATTAGTCAGTTTCTTTCTTGAATCATTAACCCCTCCCTCTCTACTGGCTGTTTCCTTTCAGAAAAAAATAAGACACAAATATCATCTACCCTAAAAAAATCTGTTTTTCTTTCTTGCCATAGGATGATAGATTGGACATTTTTACTGAGGTAACCTGATAGATGTGAAATACTAGAGTGAGCTATGAGACAGACCTAGAACTGGTTAGGTGACTGGCTTGCAACCAAGGTATAAAGATGGGATCAGCCAAAATGGTGAGATCTTCCATGGAGCTCACAAGAGTGCAAGTGCCAAGACAAACTGAGCCAATTGCATGGAGGAGTCCTGACTCCAAGCCTTAGCCTGGATCCTGGATCCTACAAGTTCAGTTTGGCCCAGCCAATTGGCAGCTGGTCTGAAGACCTCTGAAACAAGAAATAAAGCTCAGTAATTGGGGAAGGTTTGTCATGTGGCATTATTGCAGCAATAGCTGACTAATACAAGCTGGCACTTAAAAAGTGGAGAAACAAGAGTCAAAGGGTGGCTCCTCTTACTTCCATGCCCAGAAGGTCCTATTTCTTCCACCTTTCTGGTTGTCAGGGGAAGAAGTTAACCTACCACAATGATGATTATCTTAATGCATTAAAGTCCTTTCTTTCTGATTTACTTTCTTTGCTTTCATTTTTCTTCCTTTCTTCTTTCATTCTTTTCTTCTTTTACTACTGAACCCTTACATTTGGTTGGGCCCTAGGAATACAAAACAAATAAGATCCATCTTTTGGTTTAAATGAGGAAATGAACTGGAAACAGATAATTGATCCACATGTAAGTGGTATAAAGTTGTATATAGAAGGTGGTTTTATATAGAAGGTAGAAAAAAAAGGAGAGGTCAGCTCTGGGTATTGCTACTAACAGTCACTGATCACTTGGGCCAGGCCCTGTGCTAGGGGCAGAGTTGAACAGTCCCTGCCCTTGCTCCCTTCCTTCCAACTTTTTGGAGTCTATGTCTTCACTTCTGTGATTGCACCCTGCTCTCTTTACTCTGCGTCCTCCACACACATTATTCCCTGTTCTGGAAATCTCTTCCTCTTTACCTAGCTACCAACTTTGGATCTTTTCCCATGGGAGGTCTTCTCAACATCCAGGGGTGGGCTGGATTTCCCTTCTAGAGCAATCATAGCACTTGATATGTCTCTCACTGTAATATGTGTCATATTTGAATTAAATGTCTGTTTTCCTTGCTAGCTAACTAGTCCAAATCAAATTTGTCTGGTTTACTGCCTTTTCTCTGACAACTGGTTTACTATAGGATACATAGAAGGGACTCAATAAATATTAAGTGAACTGGATGGAATTGAATCACTAAAAGTCTGATATGTGTGGGACAACAGGTGTGGGAACAGAAGAAGATTTGCAGGAAGTACCCTAAAATGATCAATTAGTTCACTTCCTGGCCTCTCGACCAAACACTCAAATTGCTACCCAAATACCCAAATTGCTACCCAAGTTGGTCCTTGAAGTTGGCCAAAAAGAAGAAAAATAGAAATCCAGTTTGGGTCTCCAAGAAGCTCAGCAGCACTTGCCTTGCTGAGAACTCTTGAACAGCTAGAGAATTCCACTCATGAGCAGCTGGCCTCGCTCATGGCTTGTGACGCAGGCAGTGCTTGGTGATAACATTTCCTGGAATTGATGCGTATCTGCTATGTGCGCGGCTCAAGGGCCTTGTTTTATTCACGCAAATACAAACTCCCTGGCAGTGCAGCATAGCCTTTGAATCCTGCTTATCCTGGCAGGAGAGGCCGTGGGAGGCTGTGTGGGAGGCCACTGGCTCCACCAGCTTGGGTTGGGGCCTGGGGGTGCAGAATTGCAGCATGGGGCCCTGCCTGCTCAGACACTGTCTTTTGTCTTATTGTTGAGAGGCTACTGCCTGCCCTCTCTTCTCTATATGGTGAAATCACTCAGTTCCTTCTCCTCTTTTTATTGCTGCAAACAGTAAAAATATGAAAGTTTTTACCTCCTAGAACCAGACGCCATGTAGTATTTTTGTGACAATTTGAAAAGATTGCTCAGAATGAAAAGGGCTATTTTGTACACACAAAATCATCTCCACATCCTCAATGAATTTTCACATGGCCATATGGAATCACACATAAAAATGGCAGGGTTTTCTTAAAACCAACTTCCCATCACCACCCAAAGAACAGTAGCTTTACTAATACAAGGGGGGCGGGCAAATGGCTGGAGCTAAGAATAGTCTTTACATCTTTAAATGGTTACCAAAAAGGTCAAAAGAAAAACAATATTTCTGGAAAGGGAAAATTAGATGACATTGACATTTCAATGTCCATTAATAAAGTTTGATTGGAACAGAGCCCTGCCTGTTTGTTGAGGGCTTGTTTGGAGCTGCTTTCCTGCTCCAGGAGCAGAGGTGAAGAGTTGGAACAGAGACCAGGTATGACTGGGAAAACCTAAAATATTTACTGTCTTGCTGTTTACAGAAAATGTTTGCTGACCTCTGCACTGGAGGTATATGGATTTGTTAACTGACCCATCCTAAAGTTACCAGAGACTTGCTCAAGGGCTGCTTTGTGTTTCCAGTAGACTGAACTGAATTCCCTCTTTGAGAAAAGACATGTGGGCACAGACAGCTCTGATTGCTCTTCAGCTGCCCTTCTCCACCCTCCTTCATGTTAGGGTGTGTGTGTGGTAATCATAACCCAGAGAACAGAACTGCCCCAGCAGGAACCACATCATGATTCAGCACAGAAGGTAGAACTAGTGCTCAGATCTGCTGCCTGCACGTCTAGTGAGGTTTTCTTCTTTTAACAGTGTCCTGGGTACTCAAGAAAACCCAAATAATTCTTTTTTTCTTCTTCTTCTTCTTTAAAGGGACTCACACCTCTGGGAAGAATTATTAGGCAAAGACTCTTGTCTGGATTATCTCAATGAAACTTTGATAGGTCTCGATGCCCTCCACTGGTCTCCTGCACCTTGTTCTTTCCTCTGCTACAGCGCATCATGCACAGAAGTAAGACTGTTGGCTTCTCCATATCTTCTAGACAGTGAATTCCTTCAGGGAAGGTTTATACCTCTGTATTATGAGCATATGTCAAGGGCTAGGCATATGGTAGATGCATGCAAAATGTCCAAGGAATCAACAAACTCCATGCTTCTCATACAGAGTTACAAGTCTGGGGAGTCCATGGTGGTGTGACAAGAGGTCCCTGAAGCCACAGATTACACATGGCCTACTTTTCTGGGTATTGATATAGTACTTAAAGACCTATGGTAAAAATCCTGAATTTTAGACTTAAACAAGCATGGCTAGGTTACAGTTAAAGACTCAGAATGTTTAAAGGTGGAGCACAGACTTAAAGAACTTAACCTGCTTGTGGTGGCTATTTAGGTCAGGGGTCTACATCAGGTCCCTGGAGTAGGAAGGAGGGTGGCAGGTACAAATTCATTCTCTCCTACGCTCAGAGGTCTTTGGGTGGAATTGTCAGAGAAGGACTAAAATACTATATTTCTGCAAGTCCTAAATGGGGTATTATTACAGTGGGATTCAGGGCAGTCAAATAGAACCTTCTGGTTTGCGGAGGAGGCAGGAAGGTGGAACAGAGAGGCCTTTGGCTGGACATGGCCAACTCGATCAGTACTGACAGATGCATCATACCCTTTGTCAGGGATCCTCAGACATCCATGTGGGTCTGTAGCCCAAGGGGTCCTTTGAGAATCTGCTAAAAGCTGTAGACTCTAAGAAACTGCACTATTAACTTGGGTGTAGAAGAATGATACCTTAACGTAATGTTTATCATAATCTTTGCTGCTGGTGTGGGAGAACTTAATCTCAACCAATTTAGGATTATTCCCTGGGGGTGACTAAGGCCTCAGTAATATGGGGAAGGGTAAAAAGTGAGTTAACGTCTAGTGGGGTGTATGGTCTGAATTGTTATCCTAGATGACATTGTCCTTGATTCCTCCTGGTCTTCAGTGGTTTTTCCAGCAGTTCACTCATAAGCTGTCAGTCACAAGCAGTCTCTCACTCCTGTCTGTCCTCTCCCTCTGTGCTAATCCTTTAAGGTATTTTGTTCCTCCCCTGATGCACTGGGCCACTGGCCACTGGAATGTGGATGGAGCTGGCTACAGCCCTTCTCCACTTCCCTGTCAATCTTGGGGGCATTAGGGATTGTGCAACACACACCAAGATTTTGCATACAATTCCGTTGTGTCCATGGATCTCAGGTTAGTAACCCCTGCCCAAGTCTAAGTCTGAAGAAGGAAGTCTACTATTTTCAGGGTGAGTGGAGGTGAGGAAGAGAGAATGAGATGAACCAGGAGGTTCTCTACTCTTGTCGAATTCCTGGCAAGGGAAAGAAGGGGAGAGAAGGAGTAGGCACCAGTGTGTAGAACATCACTGGCAGCAGGCGGCAGCTAACATCCAAACATAGCCACATGCCTACTGTGCTGTGTAATTCTATGGCTCTTTTGGCAGTGCTTGCAGGCACTCTCTGAGTGCTATTGATTTCTTGGGAAAAAGAGATCAAAAACAAGTGTTATACTTGGTGTCATGTGTTTTCTGGGGGAGGTAAATAGATTAGCCAAATTGGACAGAAAAGATCAGGGCAAAGAGAGAGGAGGCTCTCTGGAACTGTCTTCCCTGAAATGGGATCTCTTAAAATGATCCACAGGGGAAATAAAATGATTGGGCATGGCAGGGATTTGTCCTGAACTCAGATCGAGTACACATTTTGTTTCCATCTCAGCTTCATGTCCTGAGACTCAAACCCCTCTGCTCTCCATTGGATTGCTGTTTGATATCAGCAATTCTGCTTACCTGTATCTTGACCATTCCCATCCCCCAAGCTGCCAGGGCTAATTGTCCCTCTGTTTCTGGATATTGCTCTATACAGAACTGTCCAATAAAGCTTTTTGTGATGATGTAAATATTTGAACTCTGTTGTTAAATACAGTAGCCACTGGCCTCATGTGGCCTTTGAGCACTTGAAATATGGCCTAGCATGACTGTAGAACTGGATTTTTAGTTTTAGTTAATTTAAATTGAAGTAGCCACATGTAGCTGTTTGCTATCATCTTGGACAGTGCAGTTTTAGATGTTGCAATACTGCTAGTGTGAATTAGTGGCATCCACACATACCACGTGGGATTGGGAGAAGTGGCATCCACACATACCACCTGGGATTGGGAGATTGTTAGAAATGTAGTACCTTGGGCCTCACCCCAGATCTACTGAATGAGAATCTGCATTTTTAACAATATCTCCAGGCATTAGACTGCACATTAAAGTTTGAGAAACAGTGCTTGAAATGACTGAGTCTCAGGAAAAGACGTGGTATCAATTCGGTAAACTGGGTTATGCTGCAGTAACAAACAATTCCCAAATCCTAGTGGCTTAAAATAAACAAGTTTTACTTCTCACTAATGCTTCTTATTTACTGTGGGCTAGAGGGGTCTCTGTTGTCCGTCATTCTCATTCCAGGTCCTAGGCTAATGGACCAGTACTCTCTGTATCATTTTTCATTGCTGTGGCAGAAGGGAAAACAGAGAGCTCAGTGAATTTTGTCCTTTCTACTCACATTTTATTGGGCAAAAGCAAATCATATGACCACACCTAACTCTAAGGAGGCAAGGGGCAATCCTATGAACCATGTGTCCAGAAGAGAGAGAAACAGAATATTTGGCAAACATACTTGGTGAACAGCACTAATGACTGCCACACACAACAAGCATAATTAGATCTTTTTTGTTTCATTTTAACAACCAGTTTTAAGCATTACCATTTCAAGCCTGGACTTGCAATAGCTTTCTAACTGGTCTCTCTGCTGTCTTTCCTTCCTTTGCATCTCTACCACATTAATTCTCCTAAGGCATAGCTCTGAGTATGTCATTTCTCTGCTCAAAACCCTTCAATGACACCTCACTGTCCACCCAGCTAAGTAAATTCCCTTTAGCATGATGTAGTGGAAAGAATGCTACTAATTTATCTGTGTGACCTTGGATAGCATTGCTAAAATTCTCTGAATCTCAGTTTTCTTGTCATTTTACTTGGAGATAAAAATACCTACCTTCAAGGACTACTATGAATCTTAAATTAATTAATGTGTGTAAAGTGCCTAGTGCATTAAACATTTAGTAAATTAGAGCATAATCATTATCATGAACTCTTAGGGTATACTGTGCATAGCTATATCATAACATTTACCCAAAACATATTGAAATGACCTATTGCAAGTCTCTTTCTCCCAGTACATTTGAATTCCTTAAGAGTAGGGACTGTGCCTTTGATTTTACAGCTACTGAATCTAGAGTGAAACTCTGCATGTAGAAGGTTGTTATTAAACTTCATTTTAACTGTACATCATTAGTCAAGCATTTGGAGCTTGAATAGTAAGGTTGCATTATGTGTGTATCCAGTGTCATAACTAAGCTGGACACTTGCTGCTCCTCTAATGAACAGCAAGTTTCTCACCTCTGAGCCTTTGTGCATGTTATTTGAATTTCTGATATGTACTTTTTTCTTCCTCTACCTTAACCTTTCAAATGTTTACTCATCACTCAAGGTAATTTAAAATGGCAACTCTAAAACTAATATTTTTCTAATTCCTAAACCTGAAAGCAACATCTCCATTCTTTAAACATCTGTAGTATTCAGAGAATACTTCACACAAGAAGGTCATGATCTGGGATTTTCTCTGAAAAAATGACAACCAGGGAATTCTACTAGGAAGGCAAAGTTGAGAGCATGGAACAGGGAAGACACTCCAGACAGATCAGGGAGGGATTATACATTTTTACATGGCTGAAGTGTGGGGAATATAGGGAAAGAAGGCAGAAACAAGGCCAGAGAGACAAGAAGGTGCTAGAAGAGGCAGACCTTGCAGGCCATGGTAGGGCATTTGAATTTTATTCAGAGTCAATGGAGATGGCTTTAAGCAGGGAAGTATTTATGACCTGGAAGAACCAGTTTATTGAGGATGAGGGTCTGATATGAAAATAGATATTTAACAATAGACATCCAGTTCTCTGTGTTAAGTCAGTTAGCATTCTCTGTGTTTTCTGATCATGATTTCATTTCTCCAGTGTTTCTCCTTTACTTGTGTAATTTATTTATTCCAACTACCTACCTATTGCTGGAAGATGTGTGCATTTTCAGCCCTTTTCTTAAGCCTGCATTCCAAGCATCATCTCATAGCTTCAGTCATCTATCAATTTGAAATTACATTTGGGTTTTTATAAAAAGTCCCTTCTCTCAGTAGTGGCTTCAATAAGATACAAGCTTAATTCTCTCATGTAAAAGAAGTCTGGAGATAGGTTTCACAGTTTTATCAGGGACTGAGACTTGTATTTGTTTCCCCTTCCATCCTTGCTCAATGGCTTACATTCTGAAGATTACCTGTTACAAAATGGCTGCTGGAGCTCCTACCATCACATCCCCAGTTCTGGCAGTAGGAGGGAAGAAGCAGGAAAGAACTAATGCTTCCTGAGAGTTCCATATAATGAATCTGCTTGTAATTATTGGTAAACAGTCACAGGGCTACAAGGGAGGTGAAAAATGTAGACTTTTATTCTAAGTGGCAGTGTGCCCAGCTAAAAATTAATTTTTTTAACTAAGAAGGAAGCAGAGACTTGTGGAAGTAGGAAACTGGCAGCTTCTGATATAGTATGTTACTCCAGGCTTCATTGTAATACATATAGTTTTTGGAAAACTTTATACTTCCGCTAATGTATACTTGCCAAAAATTCCATCCTACCAAATCCTACTGGTGTCTATTTGTCTTGTTGCATTTAAATGTCAATTTCAGCTTATGTATTACTTACACTCTATGCCTTGATGCATGCACATCTGCTCATCCTGCCTATGATAATTCTTAGTCAGAGTCCATCTTTCTTAATCTTAACCTTCAGTCCTTCATTGCAACAAGGGAAAGAACAACCAAGAGGTACTGTGCAAAGTGACTGCAGACACCCCAGATATATTTGACCAGGCATGCCTCAGTGAGTGCCCATCTAAATGAGAAATACATCATTTTCTTTGCCCAAATTTACTTGTTCCAAATGTGCTCTGTTTGGATGGTTTGTTGTCAACTTTGCATCCCTATGACCCCTTCTCGTGTTTTCTCTGTGTTGCAGAAGCCAAGTCAGGAACTACATTTATCCATGTCCCTGTTCCTATATTGCTTTAGAATTTGCTAATGAAAGGAATTTATATAAGATTTGCAGGCAGAAGAGTGAGAGAAACCAGTGCTCTCTGGAGGCCATTGCAGACCCAGAGGAGCTTCCTGGGGAGCTTTGTGCCTTACCTACTTTAAAGCCTCAAGCTCAGCTCCAGCCACTGACCAAGCAGCCCTTGGGTGGCACTTCCCTGATTGTACTGGCAGCTCCCTATGCCTCTGTTTCCCTGGATCTTCCAATGGCTGAGTGGAATTAATTCTCTAATTCCTATATTAAATGCTTTATATTGAAATAATAAAGCAGCTTCTCTTTTCCTAAATGAGACCTGATTGATATATCCCCTCTCCCCTGAGTTATTTGGTTACAAAAATTTCGAAGGCTCTGTTCTTGGAATACTATTTATATAGTACAGCAGGTATATTCATTTACATTGCAAAGGTCCTTTGAAACTATATAGATAAGAATATATAAGATAATAATAAGATATCTCATATGATTATATATTACAATTTATAGTTTATTACATCTTATAAATGTGTTTCTCTCACCCACCTCGAAGATTTGATTTCCCAGAGTACTAGAGAGTACCTAATACCTATCACTTTAATAACATTATGACCAGAAGGTCTCCCATTTTGCTCTGTAGAAAGGCATTAGGAGCCAATAATGAGTTGAGTGGGGGGTGTAGCAGGGGTAGTGATGGAGTCAAAAAGTGAAGGGGTTGCTCCAAGCCTGGTGGGACTCCAACCTGAATTCCCAGCTCTGCACTGCTACTTCAGTATAGAGCTCAGCTTCCATTGGTTGGCATATGAGTGATCCACCCAAGATTTCATTTGACAGAAATTATTTCACTGCGTAAAAATAAACTTGAAAACTGCTACTTTAAAACCTGAGATTTTAGATGTGTATTAGAAGTCTTAGGTCTTTCACTTAGTAGCCATGGGACCTTGGACAGGTCATGAGAACTCTCTGAGTTCACCTTCCTCAGTGGCAAAATAATACCAATGTCAAAGCATTGCGGAGAGGATGAAGAGAAATAATGCCTGCCAATGTGAAGGGCTATACCAGTCAAGGGTCATGCCCTCTAACGCCTGTAGGGGCTAGGCTGGGGACATAAATGAATGAAATAGGCCAGTATGAATGGGAAAGCATATGTCCCAATGAAAAGGGACATCCTCAGCTTACTGTTTTGGTTAACATTTTGGAATGTGGTCAGATCTTTCCATTTTTGAAGAAAATCTGGAAATATGGTTTTTTCGAGGGGAATCTCAGGGTTTTAAAATGTTGATACTAATTTAACTTTTAAAAGACCAATCAGAGCACATTTGCTCATTTGTGGCTTCTTTGTATGCTCTTTAAGTTACACAGATATCAATTATTATTGTTATTTTAAAAATTTTTTATTTTATATTGGAGTATAGTTAATTAACAATGCTGTGTTAGTTTCAGATATACCGCAAAGTGATTGAGTTATGCATATACATGTATCTATTCTTTTTTTTTATATGAAGAAGGTTAGTAGCTTTAATAAAGTGTGACATATATGAAATGTATTGATACATAAGACTGTAAACCATGTTTTAGCATCAATAGCTGATCCTCACCTGATTAAATTATTATATTGGGGTTGCAAAATAATAATTTTTCTGATTATCACATTCATTATATATTTATTATCTTGCATTCTTCTCCATGTATCTATTCTTTTTCAAATTCTTTTCCCATTTAGGTTATTACAGAATATTGAGCAGAGTTCCCTGTGCTTTACAGTAGGTCCTTGTTGGTTATCTATTTTAAATATAGTAGTGTGTACATGTCAATCCCAAACTCCCAATGGGCCTTGGAAGCTGTTGTTCTTTAGCCTTTCCTGTGAGCCTGCCTGTCTCCTTGCTTCTGGTAACATACCCTCCCCCTTGACCCAGTCTGGCTGATTGTAGTTTCCCATCTAAGGGGTGGGTATTTGACTGGGGTAGGGCTTATCAGGTCCTTTCTAGGGATCAGTATGTGGACACCATGGGAATTAAGCTATCCTTTCTCACTTGTGTTACTCAACTGGTCTGACTTAGGCCTAGAGATGCCAATGGCCATATTTCTTAGTCACTTGGTAAAAATCCAGCTGTGGGAAAGAATGAGGCCAAAAAGCAGAGGTAAAAGAGACCAAGAGTCTTGGCAACACCGAGTCAGGGAGATATTCATTTTTTCAGCTCTTGTTTAATCCTGAGAGTTAAAAAAAATATTCCTTTTAGCCATGAGGGCCAGCAAATTCCCTTTTGGTTTGCTTATGATAACTTGAACTGAACTTTTCTCAATAATGTCCAGCCAAAAGACTATATACTACTATTAGTAATAGTATTAGTAGAGGTAAAATTTCATTATCCATCAATTACTTTAAAAACAAGGCAAAAGTAAAATTTTGGATTTTAAAGAACTATCCTTGAACTAAAATTTAGTTTTGAAGAGTTTAAGAACTGTAGTAAGAGAATTGGTATTTGGGATAGTGCAAAGGATAAGCACAAAATGAGACTTTCTATTCTCATGGGCCGTGGTATGCACTGGCCCTTCATATATTCTCTGCAGTCTTTCATCTCTTCATAGAATCTTCCTTCTTAGGGAAGTTTCCTGGTACCATTGTGTGAATGTTTCAATAGATTTTTATTCTCCCAGGGCAGAAACCAAGAGCATCGGTCTGGAAGAAAAGATTCAGTAGGCACCAATATTATCTGTCTGGGATAACTACCAATTTGATGAGAAAATGAAAAATAATGCCTCAGACAGAGCACTTTCCTAGATACGTGTGATGTGAATAACTAAATAGGTGGGTTTGTCTTTTGCTAAATATAACTTAATGGCACTTAAAACCAAGCTATGAAGGGAAGAATTAGAAGGCACAGAATAATATATAGGATTCACACATGAGATAATTTAAAGGCAAAACATAATCAAAAGTTGAAATGTCTCACTTAGTATAATAGGAGTTTGTAAAGCCTGGAAGTTTAGAGAATTGATACTGGTGATAGGAAAAATTATATATTAACTTTATGACACTTCATAAAGATGTAGTGATTTCTGAATGTGTACTGTTAGTTTTATTTTAAATACTGTCAAAGTGAGCAGAGAAAAACTTCCCCAGAGATAGGCAAGCATCCTGCTGGGAGCACAGTTAGGCAAATGTTCCTCAGAGCTGGCAGAAAGCCCGGCAGTGTGCTTCTAAGCATCATTTAAGGTACCTCAAACTCCTTCTTCATTCAAGCCCATGTTTTTTTGAAATGAGCCTTTACTGGGGAGGAAATCTTAGATGTCAAAACAGAGTTGAAACAGTGAATTCTGTGGGCACTTGGGTTAAAAAAAAGAAAAACTCTCGTGATACTGCTCCCTAATTGGGATTGTTTTTGTGAATTTAATCACATTAATCCATGTCTCAGTTAACTATCCAATAACATTTACATGCCTGGAGGCAAATTTACAATTTTTGCTCAGACTTTTTCTGAAAATGTGTTGTTACACTTTGAAAAACAGTGCCAAGATACTAAATATAAATTGAATTTTGAGGAGGTTAGAATTTCTGATCCGGCTCTACTACATGTTAGAATATGAGGGGGTGTTCCCTGCCATTGTACTCATCCATGACACTAGGCTGAATTTTCTACTGAAGTTTCACATTTTATCTGCTGACTTGACTTCTGAAAAAGTTCCTTTACTCTTGTCTGTAAGATAAAGATCTAAACATTTCAACCTAGCATTAAATATGCTAGCTTCACCATTCAAGACTATGACTCATGCTGGGCCAGAGTGACCCTCTCAATTCTGATGATAAATGCTTGTTGGAGGTGTGAAGTCTGAGCTATGAGGCCAAGTATGATCTTCACTTCACTGAGCTACAGTGTGGTCAGGTGGAGAGTTAAGGTGTGTTTCAGTTTCCAGGTCTTTCCTTCAGAGTCTTGAGATTATAGAAACCTACTGGTTGCATAGGGGTAGATATAAACTATGCCTAAATATTCCCAAAAGTTTGTTGGTGATGCTATTAATTTTGTCTGCTATTAATTAAAATTCCACAAGTATCTATGCTAATATACTTTGATTGATCGTAACTTTGAGAATCAGAGGATTATTGAATCTGGGAAGAGTGAATCTTTAACTCATTTAGCTTTCCATCCAAGTCATAAATCTCTCTACCATGTCTTTCATGCATTCACTCAGCTGGGAAATTCTTATTAAATGCTATGCTGAGCCAGAGATTGTGCTAGGTTTTTGTGAAAGACTCAGAGACAGGTAAAATGTGCTCTGTCCTTGGGGGGTTATAATCTCATGGCAATTATGCTACATGTTTGTAAATATACTAGCTGATAGACAGGGATAGGTGGCTTAATAGAACTAGAGATGGAATGATAGAGGAGTTTCAGGTAGAAGAGATTTCGCTGATGGAATAATGATAAAGTATTAGAAGAAGTGGGTTTTCAGCTGAGGCATAAAGAAGTGTAGTTAGGTTTGAATCTGTAGGGATAGGAGAGAAAGAAATTCCAGTTGGAAGGATAATTTGAGAAAATTAGGGGATTTTATAAAGGGGACATGGAGAAGTTAGGTGTGTCTAGAACATAGGACATGATTAGCGGGTTAACTGGTTGGAAGCATGGTTAGAAGGATGCATAAGAAGTGGATTTTTGCCAGGTCACTGATTCTTTTGAAAGGCAGCCAAAATATGTTGTATGCTATCCTGCGGGAACTGTGGAAGCACTGGCAGTTTTCAAGCAAAGAAATGAATTGATCAAACTGAACTATAGGAAGATGACTGTGGGTGCTGAATATCAGGTGGATTAAGGAACAAAGAGACTAGAGTCAGGGAAATGAGCTGGGGACCATTACATGGTTCAGGTAAAAAGTTATTAGAGCTCTATTAGAGCTCTAACTAGAGAAGTAGCTGGAGTAACCATGAAAAGTGGATAGGGGTCAAACCTGTGGGATTTCATGACTGACTACTTGTGGAGGGCAAGGGAAAGAAAGAAGTAGAAGTTACCTTAGCAGTTTTTATCCAAGTATCTGGAAAAGCAGTGATGCTGAGGAGGAAGAACAGGTCTGGTGGAGGTAACAGTGGGAATTAGGATGAGTATGCACAAGAAGCTGGCAGCTTATCGAGTTGGCAATGTCCAGAAAACAATGGAAAATTTGACAAAGTAGGAAGAAGCATTAGCACTATAAGCAGAGCCTTGGGAGTACAAATGACATTTGATGACATGAAATTGTAGGAGGTCACCCAAGGAGAGTGTAGAGAGGAGGAAAAGAGGGACAAATTCAGAGATTTACTTTGGAGAATTCATACATTAAGGGACGGGGAGTTCCACAGAGTGAGTATGAACTAGAAAAGGAACAGTAACAGAGGAAGGAAGATAGTCAGAGAAAACAAATGAAGTGAGAGTGTCTTAGACCCAGGGATGTGCTCAATACGAAATATCCCAAGAAGATCAATGAGGGTAAGGCTTGAGAGAAAGCCAGTATATCTCTTAGATGAAGTAGCTAGATGATCACTTAAGAGAACCCTTTTTGGAGAGGATTGTTGCCATAAATCAGCTTGTAAAGGCCTAAAAAAAGAGTTGAAACATCTGTTCAAGATGGGGCAACGAGTTCATGCTGTGTAAATACTTTTTTTTTTCCCAAGCACACAATAATAGATTTATAAAAGTAAAAAAGGTTATAAAAGACTTAGTGGGAGATTCTAAATTCAAGGCCAATAAAAATACACAGTGTTGGTGACAGCTGTGGCACAAACCTACTGGGCTTTCTGTTTTGAAGGCGGGAGTGGATCTTAGTTTCTGCAAATGTGCTCCTTGTGAGGTGGGGGAGCACAGCCGTGCCACTGAGTGAGGCTGCACAGTCTCTACCACTTGGGAAAAGAGACTGTAATAAAAAAAGTGCCTCATGATATGTAATTGGTCATTGGCTTTAAAAAGCTGTGGGCTGTGGGGTGGGGAGGAGTTTGGGAAGTGGAAGTGGGAGCAGAGGTCCAGAGGGACAAAAATACAGTCTCATGACTAGGAACTAGGTTCCAGTTACCAGGTGGCTTTGCACCTGTTTCTGTGCATTCCCATTATAATGGAGCAGGCTTGGATCTGACCAGTGAAGATAACTACAAAACTTCTATACAGGAAAGGTGTGTGAAAAGCTAAAACAAGCACACAAAGATAGCATTTAAATAAAAAAAAAAATCTGTCTACTCCAAGTAAGCTTAAAAACAAAATTTTAAAAACATGAAAAATTAATGCTGAAAAGGATAATGAACAAAATTCAAAAAAATCAGAATATGAATTCACTCCAAATGAAATTGTTTAGGAACCAGTCTGGCAAAAACTTTTGTGTGTGTTTAAGGCATCAAAGCAAAAAACAAATATGTACCTTGTATTAAAACTGAAGTATTACAGATAAGATGAGCCAAAGAACCCAATACAAAAAATACTGTACCATATGATTCCTGTTTTATAAAGTTTAAAAACTGACAAAACTGATGTGGTTTTAGAGGTCAGGATAAGTATAGTGTAATTTTGTAGGATAACGAAGAGAGAGGGTACAAGGAGACATTTGAGAGAACTTTGGGATAATAATAATATTTTATATGTTGACTAGGTTGTGATAATTCATTGTTATATATACTTAGGATTTATGTACTTTTCTATATGTATATTATAATATGAAGAGTTTATTTAAAAAATGGGAAAGAAATAAAGCTAGGCTAAGAACAAGTGGCTTTATAAATAACCCTTGGGGATTAAAAGTATAGCTATTGAAACTAAGAAGTAGTAAATTACGTGTGGTTTTGTGGGCTCCATAAATAATACCCCTCTACACCACGTTTTTGAAACAAATTGAGAGGTAGATTCAGGAGCCAGATAGAGAGTAAAAGTGAGCTTTATTAAAAGGAAGAAGCCAGACCAAAAAAAGCCACATGTTGTATGATTCCATTTATACAAAATGACCAGAATAGACAAATCCACAGAGATGGAAAGTAGATTAGTTGTTTCCTGGAGCTGGGAATTGGGTAGGGGTTGTGACTACTAATGGGTACAAGGTTCGTTTTTGTCATGATGAAAATGTTCTAGAAGTAAACGGTACGGTTCCACAACTTTGTGGATATATTGAAAATAAATAAAACAGTACACTTTAAAGGGATGAATATTATGGTATGTGAATTACATCTCAGTTTTAAAAAAAGTAAAAAGTGAGTTTTATCACTGCTACAAAATCTGGTTGGCCACACTATGCAACCAAGTGCCAAACAGGTTTGCTGATGTTTCCTGCTTGCCCTGCCTGTTATCCCCACACCACAGTCTGGATCCCACCCATGGAAAATTTGGGGGTGGCACTGCACCCAGAATTGCTCACACCAGTTCAGAGTGCAGAAGGAGAAAGACTGAACTCGCAGGCTGACAGCCTTTATGATGGATTGGCTCCATACAATCAAAGAATGTGAAGTAATGGCTGTCACTCAGCAGTCAGGTAGAAGGAGTATGGCAGGGGTGGAGCAGGAATAAGGAACATCCATCCATCTAGATCCTCAGGAGTGGGGAATAATAAGGCTTACTCCCTAACAAAATTGTGTCTGGACTGGACACAACGGGAGAATTCGTGAATTAAAGATAGTACTGAGGAATTTGCTCTGGGTTCAACACTGTTTTCTCATTGTAGGGAAACTGCAAAATATCAGAGAGAAAGGAAAATCTTAAAGTCATGACAGAAAAGACAGAGTACCTACAAAGAATCAGCAATTAGACGCAATTAGACTCATAATAGACTTTTCAGTCAGAAAAAACAGAGGCCAGAAAACTTTTAAGTACAGTTGCAATCAAGAATAATAACCCAGGGCTTCCCTGGTGGCGCAGTGGTTGAGAGTCCGCCTGCCGATGCTGGGGACACGGGTTTGTGCCCCGGTCCGGGAAGATCCCACATGCCACAGAGCGGCTGGGCCTGTGAGCCATGGCCGCTGAGCCTGCGCATCTGGAGCCTGTGCTCTGCAACAGGAGGGACCACAACAGTGAGAGGCCCGCATACCGCAAAAAAAAAAAAAAAAAAAGAATAATAACCCAGCTGAATTATTATTCAAGAAAGGAGGCAAATGAATATATTTTAGGTATATAAAATTACAAGAGTTTATTAAACCAAGATTGTCAATGTAAGAATTATTAAAGGTATTATATAGAAGGTAGAAAAGTGAATGCAGAGGGAAGCCCTGGGATACAAGTATGATGGAGGGCACTGAAATTAATAAAGTACAATGGAAAATTTCATTGAGAAACAAAATTTAAAAAAAAATCATGTTTTTCTTAAAACTAAGTGGGAGTGGGGAGGCATTTGATGGATATAGAGTGTGAAATCCTTGTTGTTTCTAAGAGGGAGATAAAATACTAATCTTTAGAGTATTAGAGTAATGTATAGCTAATTATGTATGCTAAACAGTTAACTAAAACCATGGAAATAAAGTCTCCATGTGGATAAAAAGGGCATGTAAAAAAACATAATCCGCCTAATGGAGACAAGAAAAGAAGAAAATGTGAAGGAGCAAAGAGAAAAAAAAAGTTGGCAAACTCTAAACCCAAAGTAAGATGCAGAAATAATTCCATGTATATCAGGTATTACAATATGTCTAGGTAGATTAAGGCTTCAAAAGACTGAGATTATTAGATGGATATAAAAACAAAACAAAACCCAGCCATATGCTGCTGATGAAGGACACACAAAAACAAAATCACACAGAGAGGTTAAAAACAAAGAGCTGGGAAAATAAACAATTAGTGTAACAATATTAATATGACACAAAATAGGTTTAAAGCATTAGTAGAAAAAGAGGACAATTGAGTAAAGAACAGTCCTCTGAGAAGATGTAACAATCATAATCCATTTGCACCTAACAGCATATTCTTGGAAAACATAAAGTAAAAATGGACCAAAATATAAGGAGAGATGGTCAAATCAACAATTTTAGTGAGAGATTCAATCCCTGTCAGATACTTACAGAACAAGCTGAAGAAACAGTAAGAACAGAGAAAATTTAAGCAGCACAATTAAGAAGCTAACTCTAATAGATAGCATACAACTCTGAGTTGAACAAAAGGGGAATACTAGATGCCTTTCAAGTACACATGTAGCATTTACACAATGATCACATTAGGACACAGAAGAAGTCTCAATAAATTTCAAAGAATCAGTGTAATAAATTCCATGTTCTCTAACAAGAAGGCAATTAAATTTGAAATCAATAAGAAAATATTAAAAAATGATGGCAATATGTTTCAAAAATAAAATTATACTTCAAAATAATTAATGAGTTAAAGAGTAAAACCCAATGAGAATGACTAAATATTGGAAGTTTACACCAACAGTAGTACCTTAAGTGCCTTTCTTCATGAATAAATGATTGAATATAGATGAATTAAGTGTTTGGTTCAGTAAGCTTATGTCTATATCTATATCTACTTAAAGATCATAGGAAAAAGAAACAAAAGACAAAAAGTTAAACAGAAAATAAAGGGACTATACAAGGAACCAAGAAAATCTAAACATTGTTCTTTGATTAAAAAAACATATAATCGGTAATTAATGAAACTTAAAATGAAACTTAACTAATGAAACTTAAAAGCTTTTGCACAACAAAGGAAACCATAAACAAGACCAAAAGACAACCCTCAGAATGGGAGAAAATATTTGCAAATGAAGCAACTGACAAAGGATTAATCTCCAAAATTTATAAGCAGCTCATGCAGCTCAATAACAAAAAAACAAACAACCCAATCCAAAAATGGGCAGAAGACCTAAATAGACATTTCTCCACAGAAGATATACAGACTGCCAACAAACACATGAAAGGATGCTCAACATCTTTACTCATTAGAGAAATGCAAATCAAAACTACAATGAGATATCATCTCACACCAGTCAGAATGGCCATCATCAAAAAATCTAGAAACAATAAATGCTGGAGAGGGTGTGGAAAAAAGGGAACACTCTTGCACTGCTGGTGGGAATGTGAATTGGTACAGCCGCTATGGAGAACGGTATGGAGGTTCCTTAAAAAACTACAAATAGAACTACCATATGACCCAGCAATCCCACTACTGGGCATATACCCTGAGAAAACCATAATTCAAAAAGAGACATGTACCAAAATGTTCATAGCAGCCCTATTTACAATAGCCCGGAGATGGAAACAACCTAAGTGTCCATCATCGGATGAATGGATAAAGAAGATGTGGCACATATATACAATGGAATATTACTCAGCCATAAAAAGAAATGAAATTGAGCTATTTGTAATGAGGTGGATAGACCTAGAGTCTGTCATACAGAGTGAAGTAAGTCAGAAAGAGAAAGACAAATACTGTATGCTAACACATATATATGGAATTTAAGAAAAAAAATGTCATGAAGAACATAGGGGTAAGACAGGAATAAAGACACAGACCTACTAGAGAATGGACTTGAGGATATGGGGAGGGGGAAGGGTAAGCTGTGACAAAGTGAAAGAGCGGCATGGACATATATACACTACCAAACGTAAGGTAGATAGCTAGTGGGAAGCAGCCGCATAGCACAGGGAGATCTGCTCGGTGCTTTGTGACCGCCTGGAGGGGTGGGATAGGGAGGGTGGGAGGGAGACGCAAAAGGGAGGGGATATGGAAACATATGTATATGTATAACTGATTAAATTTGTTATAAAGCAAAAAATTAAAAAAATAAAAATATGATTTTTTCTCAAAAAAAAAAAAACATATAATCGGTAAGTCCTTTGCAAAACTGATAAGAATAGAAAGGTGCGAAGGAATAAAAAAAACATGTAACTATGTATACAATAGGGATATAAAAACATCAGAAAAATACTATAAACATTTATGCTATAAAAATAAATTTCAACAGATAAACAATTTTCTAGAAAAATTTGTTTAAAATACCAATTTGAGTCAGAAAGCTAGAGAACCTAAATGAAAGAGTAATCATAAAGAAGTTGAGACAGTATTTAAAATTCTCCCTCTCTCTCCCTATTAACCCTGACTCCCATCACCCCCACCACACAAGGATTAAAGTCATTTGGCTTCTGGCCCAGATGGTTTTAACAAGTAAGTTTTACCAGTCCTTTGAGGAACAGAAGATCCTCATTTTATAAAACTGTTTCTAAGAATTAAAATAGAGGGAAAGCTACTCAGGTTATTTTGTGACAATATTCTAGTGTTGATATTCAAACTAGACCAAGAAAGTGAAATAAAATTACAAATCAATTTCAGTTAGGAATACAAATGCAGAAATCCTAAATAAAATATAAGCAAATCGAACTCAGCATATGTGTGGGCTATATATATACTCTCAGGTATAAGTAGAGGTTATTCCAGCAATGTAAGAATAGCTCTATATGAGAAAATTGAATCATGTAATTCATTATATTAACAGATTAAAAGGTAATACCATATGATCATATCAACAGATGGAGGAAAAAGTTGATAAAATTCAATACCCAGGCATATTATATATTTAAAAAAATTCTCAGCCAATTGGAAATAAAAGGAAACTTCATCAAATTGATTATTTAAAAAAAATTTACAGCAAACTTATTAATGAATTATAATACTTTGTAAATATTCTTACTAGTGTCAGGAAAAATTAGAGGAGGCAATTTAAACATTTCTATTATCATTATATTAGAAAACATATCCAATGCAATAAATCAAAGGTAGAGAGAGATTAGGGTTTGAAAGGAGGAGAACAAATGTTTTTAATTGCAGACAATGATTGTCTCCATAGAACAATCCAATAGAATCTTTAAACAGTTAGAAAGACTAGAGCTCAACAAGCGTATAAGTTATGAGATCAATGTACAAATGTTCATAGCCATCTTAAACACCAGAAGTAGCAAAGAGGAATATATAACAACATAACACTGTAAGGTATAAAGGGGTAAATTTAACATAAGGTATTTAATGTCTTTATGGAGAAAATTATAAAATATTTTTGAAAGTCAAAATGACATGAATAGATTGAGAGATATAGTATATGTTCATGGATAGAAAGATTATATCATAAAGATCTCAGTCCTCCAAAGTTATTCTAGATATTCAGTGAAATTTTAACTAAAACTCTAATTTTTCATGGATTTTGAAAAGCTTGTCCTAAAAATCACGTGGAAGAAGAAAAGGACAGAATCAAGTTTTAGAAAAAAAAAGATGATAAATTGCCTTACCATAGAATAAGAATTATTAAATTATTAAAATATCAAGAATTATTATTTAAAACCATAGTAATTAAGACATTTGGCATTGGGTAAGGGTTAGACAAAATGGACCAATGCAACAAAAGAGGTCCATGATTTTCTGGAAACTTGGTATATGACACAAATGGTATTAAAAACTATTTGCCAAAAAATCATATGGCAAAAAGCTATTTGGAAAAAAATAATTAAAATCAAATCCCTACCACACACCATACAGAAAATGGCTAAAGACAGAAATGTGACAAGCAAATGTTTAAATACTTAGAAGAAAATAAAGGAGAAAATCTTTATGACCTTGGGTTTGGAAAAGATTTCATAAAATTAAAAACACAAACTCTGTAGAAAAAGAGGAATAAAATTTGAATATATTAAAGTCAAAAATTTTCACCTATAAGATAGCATAAATTTAAAAGGCAAGTCACAGATTAGGTGAAGATGTTTACAACCCATGTAAATTTCAAAGGTTTAACCTCCAGAATCTCAGTGGGAGAAAATATTTGCAAATGAAGCAACTGACAAAGGATTAATCTCCAAAATATACAAGCAGCTCATGCAGCTCAATATCAAAAAAAACAAACAACCCAATCCAAAAATGGGTGGAAGACCTAAATAGACATTTCTCCAAAGAAGACTTACAGATGGCCAACAAACACATGAAAGGATGCTCAACATCACTAATTATTAGAGAAATGCAAATCAAAACTACAATGAGGTATCACCTCACACTGGTTAGAATGGCCATCATCAGAAAATCTACAAACAATAAATGCTGGAGAAGGTGTGGAGAAAAGGGAACACTCTTGCACTGTTGGTGGGAATGTAAATTGATACAGCCACTATGGAGAACAGTATGGAGGTTCCTTAAAAAACTAAAAATAGAACTACCATATGACCCAGCAATCCCACTACTGGGCATATACCCAGAGAAAACCATAATTCAAAAAGACACATGCACCCCAGTGTTCACAGCAGCACTATTTACAATAGCCAGGACATGGAAGCAACCTAAATGTCCATCAACAGAGGAATGGATAAAGAAGATGTGGTACATATATGCAGTGGAATATTACTCAGCCAGAAAAAGGAACGAAATTGGGTCATTTTTTGAGGTGTGGATGGACCTAGAGAGTGTCATACAGAGTGAAGTAAGTCAGAAAGAGAAAAACAAGTATCACATTTTAACGCATATATGTGGAATCTAGAAAAATGGTATAGATGATCTTATTTGCAAAGACAAAATAGAGACACGGAAGTAGAGAAAAAATGTATGGATACCAAGGGGGAAAGGTGGGGGGTGGGAGGAATTGGGAGATTGGGATTGACACATATACACAATTGATACTATGTATAAAATATATAACTAATGAGAACTTACTATATAGCACAGGGAACTCTACTTAATGCACTGTGGTGACCTAAATGGGAAGGAAATCCAAAAAAGAGAGGATACATGTGTATGTATAGCTGAGTCATTTTTCTGTACAGTAGAAACTTAATACAAATTTGTAAAGCAACTATACTTCAATAAAAATTAATTTAAAAAATAAAAATAAAAAGAACTCCTACATATTAGTAAGAAAAGGCAAACACTTCAATAGGATAATGGATAAAAACAACACACAGGCAGTCAGCAGAAGAGGAAATGTGAATGGCCAACAGACATAAGGAAAATGTAAAATAAAACAATGAGATACCTTTTGCACACCTGTCATATTGAAAGAACAAAATTAAAGTTGGCTAACTCCAAAGTTTGAGGATGATGTAGAGACTTGGCAAATCACATGTCCCTGCTGGGGAGAGTATACCGGTTCAATCAATTTAGAGAGTAATTCGGCAGTATTTGGTCAGTTTGAAATGTGGCTCAATTTTGGTCAGGTCCTCCAGAAGCTGACCCTGAGATGAGATTTGTGTACAAGTGATTAAGAAAGTGCTCTCAGAGAAAACTAGTAAGGGAGTGGGCAAGCAGGACGTGGAAGGAGAGGAAGACAAGTAATGGTAAAATCTCAGGCAGAATCCCACAGAGCTTGCCTCCCCCTGCCCCGAGGGGAGCTCTGGAATGAAAGTTACTCTGAAGAATTGTTCTCAGAGGAAGCAGGGGGAGTTGGTCTTTCCCTCTTTTCGTTAGTCCACCCTCAAGGGCAGATGAGATGGGGAAATGAATACTTGATAGTTCAGGGTCAGGTTCAGATGCTCCATGTTAGATTTCACCCCTAAGACCTGCGGTGGGGGGAGAACACAATAAATGGGGGAAAAGATTTGGGTTGGATACCAACAGTGGTAATACATGTCTATACCACAGTCCAGGAATTCCACTTTCTCCTTGCTAATTGTACACCAGGAAACACATACAGGAACATTCATGGAAAATATTCATAGCAAAACACCAGAAGTAATCTGAATGAACAGGATAATAGTTAACTAAATTGTGATGTGTAAATACTAGAAATACTTTATAACAGTTAAAACAAATGAATGAGACTATATGTTTCTTTATAGACACAGTTCAAATGCACAAAGTAGTATAGTTAAAAAAGCAATCTGCAAGCTCTGAAAAATAGTGTGACATCATTTATATAAAGTTTGAAAAACCTACAAAATTCTATATTTCAGGGATGCATACATAGGCAATAGTAGTATAAGACACACAAAAGAAAAATAAATGCAAAATCAAGGTAATGATTACCACTGGGGAGGCAGGAGGTAATGTGTTTGGGCAACTGTACAAAGGGAGTGTTAACATCTGTAATGTTTGGTTCTGTTTAAAATCTGAAGCATAACTTGATTAAACTCAGGTGATGAGTACATGGTGATTCTTAAGTGACTTAGATGGGGAGGAGGTATATTGCTTTTCAGAAGGTTGGAACAATGATAGCTTAAGAAAGTGATTTGATCGAATAAAGAATATTATTATTATTTTTTAGAATCAGGACGCAATCTCTTGGAAAATGAGACATTGAAAATGTAATAGAAAAAGGATAATTGATGAGTTTGTTTTAAATATTTCCATATCCTTTATGTCTTCACTTGAATCCTTTCTATTCACTCTTTAAGATTTGTCTCAGCTGTCATCTTCTCCAGAAAGACTTCTTTGCCATTTCCAGAATGAGGTATTCCCTCAGATGTGCCCCTCTAAGAACCTGTACAGACTACCTCACTTGCAATATTTTATAATTGTGTGCTACACACATGACTTTATGTGAGGATAATGACTATTTTTAATTACTTTTGTATTTTCAGTGCCAAGCATGGCACCTGGCACATATAGGCATTGAATACACATTTAACTTAATAAATTAAAAATTAATTTTGTTTGAGTATCTGCCATTTGTGAGGTGGGAACTTAATTTAAATATTGGTTGACTTTCAGGTAAGTGGATAGTTAGGAAACAGGGCATCTAGATGGAAATCTTTATCAGGCTTTTTGAGATGTTCAGTTTGGAGCTGTGAGAGAAGGTGAAGGCATAGGAGACTTGGAAGTCAAGGAGGCAAGAAACAGAATTTCAATATGAGAAGAAATAAATAATTATTATTAATAAAAATAGTTATTAAAATAATTAAAATAGTTACATTATTAAAAATAAATAATTTGCTCATGGTCACACAGCTAGGAAATGAGGCAGCCAGATTTTAAACCCAGGGCTTTTTCCCTCCAAATCTATGCTACCAACTACAATACTGTTTTTCTAGGAAATAACCATCAATGTTCATTCTTTAAAAAAGTTTAGCTTCCTCCAATTGGTATATAAGATTAAAGAGTCAATGCTAGATCCTGTGTTAGCTATATTATGTGGTTTTACCAGGAACAATGTGCTGGTCATTAAGCTATTGTTTTTCAGCTCCACACCCATGTGTCTGTGCCTGACCATGGGCTGTTGAGCTGGGACTCTGAAAATTACAGTTCTCCTTTGCCAGCTGGATCCCTGTAAGGGATCCATAGGAGGGCTTGGAGGGAGACAGGAAGGATGGAGGACAGAAAAGGGACATGCTTCTTACTGTGTGCTATCTCTTCCTCTTAGCATTGTCCCCAGAAGGCATTTTGTCTCAAGTCAATGGCTTCTCTCAGCAATCCCAGAAGCAGTCCCAGTCATACCTCTCAGAAATCCCAAAGCCAGTTGGGGGCACCACCCCCTCCTCAGAGATTGAGCTCCAACTCCCCTGTGTCCCTCCTCTGAGTTTCTGAGGACTGGTACCTGGCAGGCAGCACTTTCTTAGTGGTCTAGGTCCCAGTATGGCAGGGCTCCTCCTCTGAGCTTCCAGGTTCTGAACATCTAAACTTCTTTCCTTTTATTCCCAGTCCTGCATACTATCTGTGTGCTCCACCGTAGTGTTTCCTTTTTGCATCTCCAATACTTCAGCCTGTTTAACCAATTCCCTATATTAAATTCTCTGCTGAAATATCTAGGGTGCTATTTGATTTTCTGTCTGGACTCTAATCAATACAAATCGCTTGTTGCATTTTCTCTCTAGGATGTTGAATAGAGGATAAACCTCATTGCTCCAGTAACTAATGAGAAGACCAGGTTTCACTTTTGGAGAAACTGAGGCTCAGGGAAATTAAGCAAAATACCCAAGGTAAAATTACAGAGAAGTTTTTAAACTCAGGTACATATTATTCCAGATTCTATCTTCTCTCTATTGTCTCATACTGACTTCCTTGAATATAGCATATGTTGTTCTTCCTTTTCAATCTTGTTTTTTTCTTCACTGTGAAACTCTAGTTCATATTCATTTGGTTCCGAATAACTTTTCCTAAACTTCAGAAATTTTGATGTGAGTGCATATGAATTTCCAGCCTTCCAACCTTTCCATATGAAAGGTTTTTGTAATAATGAAGTTCTGGGAAAAAGCCAAGGTAGAATAAACCCGGGTCTTGAAATTACATTTGTCACTTTTGATGAGGAGGAAGTGGAGGTGAGAGTATGCGGGGCCGACAGAGCCAAGCCTTGGTTTTATTTTATTTTATTTTTTTTGTTGTCACTGTTTACTCTTTATTTATTTATTTATTTATTTATTTATTTATTTGCTTTACAATGGTGTTAGTTTCTGCTTTATAGCGAAGTGAATCAGCTGTACATATACATATATCCCCATATCTCCTCCCTCTTGTGTTTCCCTCCCACCCTCCCTATCCCACCCCTCTAGGTGGTCACAAAGAACTTAGCTGATCTCCCTGTGCTACGTGGCTGCTTCCCACTAAAGGGACAAAATGCAAGCCTTAGTTTTAAACATCAGCTGCCGTTACTGACCACCTATAAAGCACCAGGCACTGGATTACCTGCCTTTCATGCTCTATCACATTTAACACCATGATGCAAGGTAGATGTAGCAGAATTGCCTCATACAGTCTTATATGCATTTAACTTGGGTGCATTGCAACTTGCATGAGGGAAGGAAAGAAATAGGGAGAAACAGCAGAAGAGGAAAAACGGGAGGAGGAAAAGAGGGAGAAGGAGGAAAATGGGAGGAGATAAGGGGAAGAAGGAAGAAGTTTGCACAGGATATATTTAAATAGTGCATTCAATTCTGGTTAGCCCTCTAGTAATTAGTGTTTGGCTTGGAGTTACTGAGATGGGCACATGCAACCATTATTCCCTAAAATGTTCTCTGTTTCAAATGCTTCTCATTTTGTGAGCATCAGCTGTGCTGAGTGCAATTCTAAAAATTTAAATCTAAACAATTCCCATTCAACACCACCCTCAAATGCAAACAAACAGCTTCATCTGGTCCTTAAATAAAGAGGCAGCATTTTTTCCAACCCTGGAGGAAAACCTGGCTTTGCTGGTCTTAATAAAATAATGTAGTGGCACATGGATTCCAAAGTAGCAGAATTATCAGAAATTAAATAAAAAATCTGCATGACTTTTACCTTACAGTCTGACTAGAGTCAAACCACTGAATGTGCCCCATTAGTATTGTTTTCTCTAATCCTAAAATACTGAAACTGATGCCTTGAAAGGGTTATCCACTTCCCCAAGGTCACACAGGGAATAAGGCCGAATTGGATCGGCTGTGTTGGGATTTGAGCCTTTTCCCTTCCTCTAAAGCTCTGTTCTTGTCTTATCTGGGGCGTCATGCAAATTATAGAAGAACAAAGATTGGCAGGTGTATTTTGAGTGCCAGATTGAGGAGAAACAATGCACAAGTTTTCCTGGGGTCTGACTGAAGCAAGGTGCTAGAATGACCTAACGATGCTGGATTCAAAACCAACATCACTGGGCTTCCCTGGTGGTGCAGTGGTTGAGAATCTGCCTGCTAATGCAGGGGACACAGGTTCGAGCCCTGGTCTGGGAGGATCCCACGTGCCGCGGAGCAGCTACGCCCGTGAGCCAGAACTACTGAGCCTGCGCGTCTGGAGCCTGTGCTCCGCAACAAGAGAGGCCGTGATAGTGAGAGCCCCACACACCGCGATGAAGAGTGGCCCCCGCTTGCCACAACTAGAGAAAACCCTCACACAGAAATGAAGACCCAACACAGCAAAAATAAATAAATTAATTAAACTCCTACTCCCAACATTAAAAAAAAAAAAAAAAAACCAACATCACTGCAGGTAAAACTCTGAACTTTAATTTTTGCAAAACAATTTCCTTAGATAACACTATTCCCTTGATGGAGTAGCTTCTAAGGGTATCTTTCTCTTCCCTTTAGGGAGGTTAGTGAATTCCCTAGAAATCAAATGGGCCTATTTTTCACTTGAAATAACCTGGTGACTTAGAATAGCTCTGCTTATTTCTGCAATCTGTCTTTCCCTTGTCTTCACCATGGTCATCTGGGTTTAATATCCTGGGTGGCTGGAAATGAAAGGCAGTGTGTATTTTTCCTTGAGATTTTCAAATTTGAATTTCCTGCTGTGAGTGCTCTTGCTGCTCAATTGAAATTAGAACAGGATGAACTTCTTGAACTGTCACCAACTTGGGCACGGCTGACTCCAGGACCTCCTACAGGGAAAGTTCCCTGAAGGGACAGCATGAAATGTCTCTACGGGAGAGATTAAGTGGTTTAATAATGTCCTATTAAACCCACAGTTTTCAAACAAAACTGAGCTTTCAATACCACTTGTCACCCCAAAGCTCCTATTGAAGTGATTTTAATCTCAGATAAGGCTTTTACTGTTAGAAAGAAGGCACTGGCAACATTATCACTTTTTAGTTTTTTGGGTGGTGAGAGATGGTGAACTTTTGTCAAATTCTCATAAAGCTTGTTAGAATGGGAGGTGGGAGGAGAAAGGAGTGAGTTTTGTGAATAAACAGGAATAAATAATAATAAAATATAATGGGTGAATTAAGCACCAGTGATGACCGTATACCATGAATTGAGAAGTTTGATTGCCTCAACTCTGTCCATAAATTAAAGAGAAAAACAAATAGAACAAAACAAAACAAGGAAACAAACTAGATCCCACCAGAATAGAGTACCTCTGTGTTGTTTCCTTTCCCAGTGAACTAATGAAGTTTCAAAGGTAAGTGTATAATCTCATTAGGGACATCAGCAGAGAGACTCCAAATAGATTTTTTTTTTTTTCGGTATGCGGGCCTCTTACTGTTGTGGCCTCTCCCGTTGCGGAGCACAGGCTCCGGACGCGCAGGCTCAGCGGCCATGGCTCACGGACCCAGCCGCTCCACGGCATGTGGGATCCTCCCAGACCGGGGCACGAGCCCGTGTCCCCTGCATCGGCAGGCGGACTCTCAACCACTGCGCCAACCAGGGAAGCACCCAAATAGATTTTTGATGCTCATTGTTCCTACTTTCTTAGAGTGACTGGACATCACAGTCTTCTTTAAAATGCCATTTGTGTTCTTACTGTAGTCATGTGATTTTTTAAAATAAGCTTTTAATCTTAGAACAGTTTTAGATTTACAGAAGAATTTCAAAGATTGTATAGACTTACAATATACCCTGTGGCCTAGTTCCCCTATTATTAACAGCTTACATTGGTGTGGCATATTTGTTATACTTAATGAGCCAATATTGATACATTATTATTAACTAAAGTATGTACTTTATTCATATTTCCTTATATTTTACCTAATGTCTTCTTCTGTTCAAGTAGCTCATCCAGGGTATCACATTACGTTTAGTTGTAGTTGTCATGTCTTCCTGGCTTCTCTTAGCTGTGACAGTTTCTCAGCCCTTCCTTGTTTTTGATGACTTTGACACTTTTGAGAGGTACTGATTGGATCTTTTGTATAATATACCTCCACTGGAATTTGTCTGATGTTTTTCTCATGATTAGACTGGCATTATGTGTCTTTTGGAATAAGATCACAGAGGTAAAGGGCCATTTTTACCACCCCCTTCTCTCTCTGTCTCTATTTCCCTATCTGTCTCTATCTCATCTCTATCTTTTGATGTATATTTATCTATCTATGTGTATGTGTATACTCATAGATATGTATACACATAGATAGGTGTATACACACACACATATATATATGTATATATATGTATTAGAGAGAAAGAGAGAAAACAAGAGACTTTAAGGAATTGGCTTAGGCTATTGTGGAGATATAAGTCCAAAACCTACAGGGCAGGTTGGAGTTGTAGTCTGAGTCCAAAAAGCAGTCTCTTGGCAGAATTCCTTCTTGATCAGGACAAATCAGTCTTTGTTCTATTAAGGCACTCAACTGATTGCATGAGGCCCACCAAATTATGTAGGGTAATCTGCTTTACTCAAAGTCCTTTGATTTAAATGTTAATCTCATCCAAAATAATCTTGTCAGAAATGTTCAGAATAATGTTGACTAAATATCTGAGTAATGTGGAATTCAGACTCAGCTCTGCCTAACTTTGAAGCAAGTAGCACTTTTAACTATTACAATATCTTGTCTTCCTCATCTGTGTGAACAGAATGGATAATTAAAACATGAGCTTTCCCATTTTAGGAAATAATTTAGACCTTATTCCTCATTAAGTTATTAAATTCTGACCTATAAAGGAATTGGTTGGTTGAAGTTTAAAAACATTTAATAAATCCCTATGATGGATCCAACATTTTGTGATGGACCCAGCATCGTGTGGATGAAGGTATCCTTCCAATTTTATATACATGCCTTTGGATTTGAATAATGGCATGATCAAGCAAACCAAAAAATCCAAAGGGCAAAAAAAAATAAAAAAATAAAAAACACCCTTCAGAAACAAAAGGCAGAACACAAGAGGGAGATGAGACAATCATTCCCTGAGATTGCAGAGTAAATGCTTTAAAAAAGACTTTCATGAAATCTGTCTCTAAAAACTCAGGCACACCTATCCAAGAAGAAACTCAGGAAAACTAGAAATTGTATAGAATTAACTTGAATTCTAGCATCAACTCTTCTAAAAATAGCCTCTGTATTTTTTATCAGTTCACTTTAAATCTCTATTCCTTTGTAAGATGAAGGACCAGGCCAGGGTTATCTTGGGAGCACCTTGCAGCACCAGTGTTCTAGGATTGCAATGTTCTGTGGACAAACACACACAGACAATCTTTAATTATAAGTTTGCAAAGGCATCTAGGGGGCCAAGTCCATCTGCTCCTGAGGCCTTAAACCTTTATTAATTACTTGTTTCCCAAGGCCACCTCTGTTAGTGGGAGGGGGCAGAGAAGCAGAGAAACTCCTTGGACCACAGGCCTTCCACTTCTGGTTTCTCACTGCAAAATATTTCCCACAACTTGGGGGCCAGATGGCAACATTTTTGAAGATGCACTAAGGATTTGAATTCTGGTTCATATTAAATATCACATGTAAATTATTAATCTGTGGCAGATGTAACTGTATATTACTACACTACATTAAACATTAATATTGCAAAGGCCAGCCTATGGACCACATGGAGCTGCTGGGAGACCACCATTGGTCCTCCAATTAAAATCCAGATTTAGAATCTAGGTAAATTAGGCAGAAGTCTTTAGAAGGAATATTTATTACTAATGGGATATACAAACAATATGAGCATTGTTTCAAAGTAAATGATAATATCTAGCGTTCATTGAGGTCTTACTCTGTGCCAAGTATTCTTCTAAGAGCTTAATACATGTTGATAAATTTAATTTTCCTGACAACTCTATAAGGTAAGCATTATTGCTTATTATTGTTAGGGAGCAACCTTTACTAAGTACCAACTCTGTAACGGGAGCTGTTCTAGGTAGTGTGGATACAGAGGTGGGATAAGACATTGTCATGGTTTTATGGAACTTACTTTCTGATGAGATGAGACAGATAATATACCCCCCCCAATAATAATTGGACACAATAAGTTCAGAGAAGGATAGTGCCATGAAGTAAATACAACAGTTATGTGATCACAAGGGACTGGTAGAGGGTTACTATAGATTGGCTGGTCTGGAGAGTCCTCTCTGAGGAGGAGACGTTTGGGCTACTTGTTCTAGGTCAATTGGCTTAATAGCAGTTTTCTAAAAGCAACTGGTTGAATATTAGTTCTTCAGATTACCAGTGTGTTAAAATAACAATTTGCCAAAAACTTGTTTTAATAAACCACCTATCAATTGTATAGCATTTCATGCTTCTCCAAGGTTACTTAATGTACAGTGTATTTTTAAGATGACAATTTCCCAAGTAATGTGAATTTTAGCTATTGTGCATGCTACTGACGTCAAGAATATTATTAACAGTAGTGTGGGTTTCTGTTTTCCAAAGCATTTTCTTTCCAGTCTACAGCTTTTTTTTTCTCTGTTTACATTAGTTTGGGTTATTCCATTTTAAAATTTTGCCTCAGCTTGTCTGTGAATTGTTTGAAATAGCTTGTAGATAGAAAAGCTGGGCTGTCCCAGTGTAAAAACAAATATATTCTTGTCCTGATCAAGAATAGATATACAGTCTAGAAATCGCTGCTGTCACTTTAGCCTTTCTTCAAGTCGGTCCATCTTTTCATCTCCCAGATATTATGGCCAAGAAAATGATCTTGTTATTACCTCTTGAATAGCACCATCTTTGGAGCCCTCTGTCCTCTTTGGGAGACCTTTTCTTTTGTCCCCTTGGCCTGCCTTAGAAACCAGTCAAGCCCTATTCCAGGTCTCCTCAATTTTTGTCTCTGTTTGCTTGATAATTGCTATAGATCAAAAGCTGTGTGTTTGTTGCATCAAAACTCATTCTAATCCACTTGAAAATTGCTTTCCTTTATTACAGGGCCTGGAGAGCCAAAACAACCTTGTTTGAACTGTTTTGTAGCTAGGGTGTAAGCACATGACCTAGGATCTATGAATTAAAAGACCCCCAGGGCTTCCCTGGTGGCACAGTGGTTGAGAGTCCGCCTGCCAATGCAGGGGACACGGATTCGTGCCCCGGTCTGGGAGGATCCCACATGCCGCGGAACGGCTGGGCCCGTGAGCCATGGCCACTGAGCCTGCGTGTCTGGAGCCTGTGCTCCGCAACGGGAGAGGCCACAACAGTGAGAGGCCCGCGTACCACAAAAAAAAAACACCCCAGATTTGGAGGTGAAAATAAGCAAAGTGAAGGGGCAGTATGCCACACAGAGACCAACAATCTAGGATGGTCCTTTGGTGGGCTAGAATGGTTTTTCTAGATGCATTTTACCTAACTACATCTATCCTGGGTTATGTAGCATAAATCTGGTGATTTGGGTCTCACAGAAATTGTATGAACAACATAATGTCTTTTACTAAATTACTTTATGCTTAAACTAATTGGAGTGGATTCTGTTGTCTTTGATGAAGAATTCTGATCACCACACCTGATGTGTTTACATTTTATTGAGATACTTGATGATGGTGTCTTAGTCTCTTTGGGCTGCTGTAGCAACACAGACTGGGTGGCTTATAAACATTGTTTATTTCTCATAGTTCTGGAGGCTAGGAAGTCCAAGTTTATGGTGGCAGCAGATTCGGTGTTTGGTAAGGGTCTTCTAGGTAGCTGTCTTCTTGATGTGTCTTCTCTCATGGAAGTGGCAAGGGAGTTTTCTTGGTCCTTTTTTATAGCGGCACTAATCCCATTTGTGAGGGCTTCATTATAACCTAATAACTGCACAAAGGCCCCCACTTCCTAATTTCATCACCTTGGGGATTAGGATTCAACATATGACTTTTGGGGCTACACAAACATTCAGACCATAATAGATGGAAAAGCATCATAGGAAGGATGTTATAATGATGGAATGACCAGTACTGAACTCATTTGGGAGATATAATTCATACCATGTAGGAGGTCACTTATTCTTTACCCTCATAAATCTAGTTGCCTTTTCATTTTTCCTATATACCCCTTATTTAACACATGCTACAGCTTTTTCATTTATATGAGAATCATAACCATAACTATCTCACAGGCATGTTGTTTTAAGCAAAATGATTAGAATAGCATCTATGCATAGAAGTTTAGTAGTAAACCGTGGCTAGCATTCTTTTAGTATTAGGAGGGACTGATTAGTATTGTTTAGGATAGCATTAGAGGTGATGTCTTCAAACAAGAAATATCAAGTCTGGGAGAAGAAACCAGGAGAGGGAAAATTTCCAGAATTAGATACATAAAAGAGAAGAGCGCATTGAAGGAGCCAAAAGGGTTCTAGGTGACTAAATTCTTCTATGGTAGGATTGGAACGGTTGGAGTGGTACTCCTAGAATAAGTAGTGGGATTGGAGAGTAAGGTGAGGGCTGGATCATACACAAAAAATTATAGGCCCCTTTCATAATGGGGCAACCATGCTCTCAGCCCCTTCATCCCAGTCCAGTTGGAAGGACTTCCTCCTTCCTCCTTTCCCAACATGAACTCAGGTAGTCACCTCCAATTTTCAACCATGTGCATATCCTTGTTAGCTACCTGAGGGCAGGGTCCTGATCTAATGACTGAATTCGTCTCTCTGAAACATTGAGGAGATTGGGCTAAATGCATGCTAAGGCTATGACAGAGATAGGAAGAAATATTTTAAAAATTCTTTGATATATATATGCTTAAAAACTTCTGGTTAGGGCTTCCCTGGTGGCGCAGTGGTTGAGAGTCCACCTGCCGATGCAGGGGACACGGGTTTGTGTCCCAGTCTGGGAAGATCCCACATGCCGTGGAGGGGCTGGGCCCGTGAGCCATGGGCACTGAGCCTGCGCGTCCGGAGCCTGTGCTCCGTAACAGGAGAGGTCACAACAGTGAGAGGCCTGCGTACAGCAAACAAAACAAAACGAAACAAAACTTCTGGTCAATTGAGGGGTTGGATCACTTGGGTTCTGGTAAATGCCCTCATGTATTTGTGCTCTAGAAAAAAAAAAAATACCAACACACTTTTGGAAAAACTATGAATTCAATAACTAAACTGAATCTTTCCAATGCAAGAGTCCAAAGGGCCAATTTTCCACTTAACTATGCATAGATTTGGCATAATACATTTAGAATTTCTTCTTTTTCTTTCCTACCTTCCTCCTTCTCTTCCTTCTCCTTCTCCTTTTTAGTTAAACCCAAATTCTCTATTGAAGTTTAGAATTGACATCTTGGTGCTTAATCCAGAGTTACTTCTGTCAGTTTCTGGAAATGGTCTCTATTTCAGATGATTTACAAGGAACTGCTGATTTTATCTGAAGTTTGAACAAGTACTATTAGCACAAAGAATAGTGATTTCATATAAAATAATCAGAAAAACTTTAGTAGTCATAGGTCAGTGACAGGAAAAATAGTCATTTTTGGGGGCCAGGGCAAATCCAGCCATGATTTTTTAAATTTTGTTTTATTTTTTTTTAAATGTGTTACAACTGAAAACATATTTTGTCAGCCACCTCCTCCCTTGTCTTTTCAAAGTCCATATGTTCTTCAGGGGAAAATTGAATTCAGCTTCACTTGAATCTTTGGAAAAATTTAAAAGAACCATTTGATGTGCAAGATTTCTAGGTCTTTAGAAATCAGATCTAAAGTCAATTGCTTGGAGAAAAGTCAAATTGCATTTTCTCAACACTTTAAAAAATATTTGGGTCAGATTCAAAAGTTCAGACTTCTACTTAGAAGTAGATGCGCACACTGGCAGGGCATATTTACACATTGCTTATTTTTCAGTAGACTCTAAGAGGTCATAAATTTTGTCCACATTTAATATTCAATTATCCACATTCATATTCAATAAACATGTTTTGCTTTGAACTAGCATCTGGGTGTAGTAGCTTTTGTGATGCCTCTCTCTCATGTACAGTAGAGAGAGAGGGGAATCACAAAAGATTGTGAGTGTAGAGTAAAGTGTATTAATTTTCTTAGTAGAAGAATACATTACTCTATGTGTCAAACAATGTTGAGAGAAAATAACCAGTTGAGGGTTGTCAGGAGGATCTGAGCCTCCTAAAATCTATTTACACCTGCTCGGGATTGGGCACAAACCTGTTTATCACAGTGTTTGAGTCCAGATTAAGATACCATTCAAATGCGAGAGCATGAGGGCTGAACTGGGGTTAGGAGGCAGTTGGGTGCTAATCATTTGCATTCTCATTGTATGGCTGTGTGACCCCGTGAACATTTTTTTTTTCTCCGTGGGCCCGAGCTTCCTTATCTAAAACAGAAGGGGATAGTGCTTTCAAACTGGGTGGGCTCTTTATAGCTCTGTGGTTCCAAAAAGCTGTCTCCAGAGCTCCCTGGCTTTTACAGGATCTATATGTAAAGATTTTGCAGGAAACTGCTTTGGATTAAAAAGATTTTATTACTACAAAACAAAGATAGAACAGCCCTCAAGTCTAGTATTTTAGATTTTTAAGTTTGTTCATTTTACTTTAAGTTATTTAACTTAGCAATTACTATGTCTTGTCAAGGGCTTTAAATTACCTAAAAAAATGATATCTGGATCTGAGCTCAGGAAATAGAAATTTGGTTTTACTTGTTGACGCTGATATCTTACATTCCATGGTCCACAAACCTGGAATTGCTTCTCTGCTATTTGAAACATACTGCTGGGTATTAAAAGTGGCGTACTTTACAAGCACCTTGGTAAAACTGGGTGGCAATATCTCTTAGAGCTAAACATATGCATAACCTATGACCAGAGATTCCATTCCTAGGTAAATGCCCAACAGAAATGTATGTAGTTGTTTCCCAAAAGATGTGCACAAGAATGTTCAAGCAGCATTATTTGTAATAACTCTAAAATGGACACTCTAAATGTTCATCAACAGTGGAAAAGATAAACAAATTTGTGTTGCACTGTCATAATGGAAAATTACGCAGCAATGAGAATGATGGATCTACAACTACACACAGCAATATAGATGAATTTCCCAGGTACAAAAGAATACATAATTACAAATTCATTTATAAAATATAAGAACAGGCAAAACTAATCTATGTTGTTAAAAGTCAGGATTGTGGATACCATTGTAGGGCGAGAAGAAGAGTGGGAAGGGATTGTGAGGGGGGGTTTCCGGGATGCTGCTAATGGACTATTTATCAACCTGGGTACTGGTACACATGTGTGTTCAGTTTGTGAAAATGTATTAAGCTGTCACTTATGATGTATCTTTTATATGTACATTTTATTTATTAAAATAAAAAAATAATCCTCTAGATTGTTTTCTCAAATCTGCTACTTGAGATTAGTTAGTGCAAAAGGAAATAGAATAGACATGGTAAGCCCTATTGTCCCAGTTTACTCCTTGAAAGGGGAACTAGAACAGGGTTAGTGGCCTCACTGAGTTGAGGAGACAGAGGCTGGAGTTTGGGAGGTGGAGGCAGCTAAAATTTGAAGACAGAGAGGAGGGAGCTAGAGAAAGTGAGAGAGTGTGAGAGAGCCTGAGATCAACAGAGGGGTCCCTCTAATCTTTGATCAAGTACTAACGTGTGCATGTATGAGAGGAAAGTGCTTGAGGCTAGGGAAAGGATCACTTACAAAAATAGGCTAAGATTTTCTGAAGCTTACAAAGGACTAATTGTATTCCCACAAGCCATAGATTTTTATTCTAGGGCATTTGGTAAAATCTTCAGAAGGGTGTACTATTAGTAGTGGGGTTACATTAGCTCCAGCAAAGTGTCTGCTCTGGACCTGCCATAACAAAACTTAAAAGCAAGCATTGTAAGGATTAGCTTGCTCTTCAAGTTACTTAAGTGAGTGCTATGGTAGGCTGAATAATGTCTCCCCAAAATATAAAGGTCCTAATCCTTGAAAACTAATAGAACCTGATATTTAAAAAGAGACTTTGAAGATGTAAATAGGTTAAGGGTCTTGAGACGGGAAGATTATCTTGGATTACCTGGGTGATGCCTAAGATTTCACTATAGAAGAGAAGGCAAGGTACTGACAGAAGCAGAGACTGGAGTGATGTGGTCATAGGATAAGGATTTCTGGCAGCTACCAGAAGATAGAAGAGAAAAGGAAGTTTCCTTAGGAAGAACCAGACTTGTCAACAACTTGACTTTAACTTCCTAAGACTCATTTTGGACTCTGGCCTCCAAAACTATAAGAGAATAAAGTTTTGTTGTTTTAGCCACTAAGTTTGTGGTGATTTGTTTTAACATCAATAGGAAACTAATACAGGGACCAAAGCAGAATTCAATAGTCATTAAAGGAATAAAAAAAAATAGCAACCAACAATGTAAAATTCATGAAGTCTGCAATTCAATAAAATGTTACTAGAAATGTGAAGAAACAGAAATGTATGACACATAACCAAGAAAAAAATCAATAGAAACATACCCCCTAAATGAGACAGATGATGGATTTAGCAAAGGGCTTTAAAACAGCTATTATAAATCTTCTAAATGTGCTCAAGGATATAAAATTTTTTAAGGCTTGAATATGGTAAGCAGAGAAATGAAAGATATAAAAGACACAAATGGAACTTTTAAACACGAAAACACAATATCTGAAACAAAATATTCACTAGATGGGATACACGGATTTGATTAGATATTACAGAAGAAAATACTAGTGAATTTGAAGACATAGCAATAAAACTATCTAAATTGAAGCATAATGAGAAAAGTGACTGGGGAAAAAAGCCTCAGTGAGCTGTGGGATAATATCAGGTGAATTAACATACATGTAATTGGAATCTCAGAAGGAAGGGAGGTCAGACAAATTATTTGCAGAAATGATGGTTGAGCACTTTCCAATTTTGATGAAAACACTAAACCTACAGATACAAGAAACTCAAAAATTACCAAGAAGAAGAAACATATTAAGAATCACACCAAACCACATCATAATCAAACTAGAGAAAACCAGTGAGAGTCTATCATATAGAGTCTGTCATACAGAGTGAAGTAAGTCAGAAAGAGAAAAACAAATACCGTATGCTAACACATATATATGGAATCAAAAAGAAAAAAAAATGGTTCTGAAGAACCTAGGGGCAGCACAGGAATAAAGATGCAGATGTAGAGAATGGCCTTGAGGACACAGAGAGGGGGAAGGGTAAGCTGGGACGAAGTGAGAGAGTGGCATTGACATATATACACTACCAAATGTAAAATAGATATCTAGTGGGAAGAATCTGCATAGCACAGGGAGATCAGCTCGGTGCTTGGTGTCCACCTAGAGGGTTGGGATACGGAGGGTGGGAGGGAGACGGAAGAGGGAGGGGATGTGGGGATATATGTATACGTGTAGCTGATTTACTTTGTTATAAAGCAGAAACTAACACATCATTGTAAAGCAATTATACTCCAATAAGGATGTTTTAAAAAAAAAACTGAAAAAAAAAAAAAAGAAAAATCTGCTATCTATGATTGTTCAGTCCCACCTTCTGGGTAAGTGATGGCCAGTAGGCATGATGATGCCCTATATCTTTGACAGCTGTGGAGGTGGGCGTCAAGTATGAGAGAGCAGAATGAGAAGTGGTTACATGATGAAGACCAGACCTGGGTAGCTTGTATGAAATGATGTCACTAAACATCACACATGACCAAGGTAGAGAGGAGCTGATGAGAGTACAGATTCAAATTGGAATTTAAATATGGGGCTCAGAAGGACTCATGTTTAGAGGAGTAGGTAGCTATGATGACTTTTTATTTGGTTTCTATGTTCAACTTGGTGCCAGGAGAATTTAGAAGTGCACTTTCAATTCTAGGAAATGCAAACTAATTTATGGTGATAGAAAGGAGAGATCAGTGGTTGTCTAGGGATGGCAGTGGGTGGGCAGGGAAGGATGGGAGGAGGGATTTCAAAGGGGCATGAGGAAACTCTTAGGGGAGATGGATATGTTCATTACCTTGATTGTGGTGATGGTTTCGCAGATGTGTACATATATCAAAACTTAACAGGGCTTCCCTGGTGGCGCAGTGGTTGAGAGTCCGCCTGCCGATGCAGGGGACGCAGGTTCGTGCCCCAGTCCGGGAGGATCCCACGTGCTGTGGAGCGGCTGGGCCCGTGAGCCATGGCCACTGAGCCTGCGCGTCCGGAGCCTGTGTTCTGCAAAGGGAGAGGCCACAACAGTGAGAGGCCCGCGTACTGAAAAAAAAAAAAAAAAAAACTTAACAAGTTGTATACTTTAAACACACACAGTTTATTATATGTTAATTAGATGTCAAGGAAGCTGTTTGCTTTCTTATCCTACTTGCTTAAACACGTGATATTGCAGAGGTGGCTGTTGATGCTTTCATTTCATCTTAACTCTTCTGGAGTTAGACTTGCTATCATATTGAAAGTTGCAGGCATTTGAGATGGTTTACATGACACAAGAGGCAAGTCAGTAATTCAATTTAGGAATGCCGGCAAGTTCCAGAAGGTGAGGGGAAGTTTGGTTTTATTTTTATTTATTTATTTTGAACATCTTTATTGGAGTATAATTGCTTTACAATGGTGTGTTAGTTTCTGCTTTATAACAAAGTGAATCAGTTATACATATACATATGTTCCCATATCTCTTCCCTCTTGCGTCTCCCTCCCTCCCACCCTCCCCATCCCACCCCTCTAGATTGTCACAAACCACAGAGCTGATCTCCCTGTGCTATGCAGCTGCTTCCCACTAGCTATCTATTTTACATTTGGTAGTGGTTGGTTTTAGATACATGCGGGGTGGCCACTTCTTTTGTCCAATTTTCTGCTCAGTTCTCTATCTAAGACTCTTTGGATACTCACATTCCTATATTTCTGGCACCAAGCTGTCTGGATCTCACCTTCTCAGTTTCTACCCCATGTTGACCTAGAATGAACACATGCAAATCACACGCAAATGAAGAGTATTCACACATTTAATCATTTTCCAGTGAAATATGGATGTGTTTAATTTTTGACAAGACTATTCATTGCGGTGATAAAAATTTCCAGACTTGTATTTGAAATTTGTTATTTGCCAGAATAATATCTTACTATTGAAGCATTTATTCAAACAAAGATGGGACTTTTAAAAATTAATATTCCTTGATTCCTTCAGAATGTGAAACATTGGAAAAGGCAGGGACTTTTAAATCAGATTAGGTAGACCTGAGTTCAAATCTTTTACAGACAAAAACGGTAATATTGGGTAAGTTGTTTAAATTTTCTACACTGCCACTTCCTTCAGTGTAAAATGGAAATAATACTAGCTTTCTTGTAGTTTTTTTTCCCCTTTTTTTTGGTGAAGATTAGAGATAATGCTTGTAAAGTGCCTATAATAATGCCTGAATGGACACTTATTAAACAATAGTTGACTTTTAGTTTGTAAACACAACCAGATTTCATGACTTTTTAAAAATCAGTTTTTAATGATAAAACTAGGGCCAGATATTTAGATTCTGATTTTTTCCCCTCTACACTCAATCCTATATGCATGTGTATTATAATTTCCTCAATTCTTTTTCACTTGATGAGTGAAACATTAATTTTAGCTTTCCTGAAGTTAGTTCTTTTGTGGTGAATTCTACCCTGTCCTCCTCTCCCATTCAGGGCTCCTTTTCCTTTGTTTCCAAGCCAAGACAAAAATGTTGGCCATGGGAAACATTTATTGGGTGCCATTTAGACAAGTATAAGAAAACGATTGAATACTCTTCACAATTGTCGGTTGAAACTAAACACAGAGTTGCCATGGATACTGGTTGCTTGGCCTCTGCTCCAACACATTAGAGCCTTTTTAGTTCAACAATGTGCAGACCACAGATGTTGCCATGCATTGTATTCATAATCAGCTTGGATATCTTAGCGGAAGAATATCTTGGGTTTGCTTTAGCAGAGAAGGATCTAAATTCTCAGAAGAAACAGAACCCCTGTCCTCTCCATTGTTTCTCCAGGTATATAGGTGGTAACCTCTGCAGACACTGTTTTTATCTTTCTCACTGCTTCATTTAATCTAGATAGACTACTCCTCTCTTGATATTTATTTGGAAATAAGAAACTCTACTGCATATTTTGTAAAACACAACAGGGACATCAGCTAGGAAAATTGCACAGCTTTGGGTATAGGACTTAAAACAAGGCATAATTGAAGGAGAGAGAATACAAAAAAATCCCTGGGTTCCTTTGAGAGCTGGAATAGAGTCACAGCAGAGAGATCCCAGGTTGATTCAAAAAGTACTGGCTTTGCCACCTACTAGCTGTGTGTCCTTGGGCATATTAAACAATGAAAACTTTAGTTTCCTCACTCCAATGGTTCTTCCACTTGTAAGGACCTTTGTGAGTACATGGGGCCCACCTGGACAATCCAGGGTAATCTCGATTATTTAAGGCCAGTTGATTGTCAAGCATAATTCCATCTGCAACCTTAATTTCCCTTTGCCATGTTACATATCCACATGCTCTGGGGATCCAAAGAGGTATGTGGACATATTTGGGAGGGCAACATTGTTCTATAATGCAGTGGTGCAAAATAAATTTCTCTTTATTTAGTGCCCACACATGTCTATGAATTCCCTTTCCACTGCTCATTTAATTTCCCTTTCATTGTTAGCAAAAGGAGACAATTCTAAATATCTGTTTTCGGTTTTCTCAGCCTCTTTTGATAAATATTCAGTTTAATTCTCATCCTGGGTTAATTATCTCATTCTTTTCCACTCTCTCTCTCAAGTTGGTAACAGGCATCTAAAGGCTTAAGTGACTTCATGATGATGGTGTTAGCATGAGAGAGACAGTGTGGAAGGAGACTGGGGAGTGCTCTCTCCCCCTCTCCTTGTACAAATACTCAACACTACTACCTTTACTCTGCTGAGGCTGCCTAGACTTATTAAAACTGAGAGACATTCTCTCTTCTAATGCATATGGTGTGTAAAAACTATTTTATATTTTTGATCATCGAATTTTTAAAAATGCTTCCATAGATAATATGCTCTTATCAACAAGGCATTGAACCCAGAAATATTTTGTGCAAGAAATATCCCCTTGCCCACTCCCTTCCAGTTGGAGTGTGATGTCTAAAGTCCACAATTACAGTCTTGTTGCCTTAAACTGGCTCTAATCGCTGGGTATTTTATGGCTAAAACAATGATATGATTTTCCACCTTGTTGCTGAGTAGACAATTAGGCAAATAGAATTCCAAACTGAAGAGTGTTTACAGGAAAAATGGATTGTTCTGTTAAAAAAGCCTGTGGTTATTATAAAGAGAAGGGACATCCAATTCCCTTTCCTGAAGTCAAGTGGCCACAAGCCTACTGGAAACAACATAATCCAAGCATCTTCTCTTCCCACAAATTTCTGGTTGTCAAGAATAATTATAAGTAAGAGAGTTGTGTCAATAGCACTGTGAGCCACTCTCATGTGGTTTTCCTTCCTGTTGAGCTGCCTCACTGTGAATAGTGAGTGCATCATTTATTGTTAGACATAGGCAGAGCTCATTGCTGAGGAGAGGTAAACTGAAATCAGATTTGTTAGTCAGCCCTAGGTAAAATATTCGGTGAGCCAAGTTTCGTGATTAGTGACCCAGCCCTTCCTACTCTGGTCTCCCACAGTGATGAGACAATGATATAATTTGAAGAAGAAAATGTAATTGTTGATTTGTAATTACTGTTGTAATTTTTGTTCCCGCCCTGGAACAGAGTGACCGTGATGATGGTGGGGTAGAGGTGAGAAGAGAATGGGAGCCAACCTTACTGAACCCTGAGAATGTGATGTGCTAGATTCTTTTGCAAATAAGCTTTATTTATCCTCCCTAAAATTCTGCAGGCTGGTAGTACTACTGTGGACATGGAGATAGTAACTGACTGTCCTTTTCATACTCCCCACATTCATCTATTTCAAGTTATAATAATTTCTGAACATTTCTACTTTTATCATTATAATTCAAGGCACCATTAACTCTCGTCTGAACACCTGTAATCACCCTTCAAACGATTCTCTTTCTGTACAGCTATTCTTTGTCCTCTCAATCCATTTACACATATTTATAAACATAAATTATACTGTCATGACCCTGATTAATTTCCCCAATGTCTTCTCAAAGAGCTTAGAATAAAATATCACATCAGTCAAGATGGGTTAGTTTCTTGTGCCATAACAAAAAGAATGTTTATTTTTCTTGCATGTTGCACATCCATTGTGAGTTGTTATACTATGGGCTGAATTATTTTCCCCTGCTGAGATTCATATGTTGAAGCCCTAACCCAAAACGATAGTGTTTGGAGATGGGGCCTTTAAGAGGTAATTAGTATTGGATGAGGTCATGAGGATAGGGCTCTGATGATGAGATTTGTGGCCTTATAAGAAGAGACATCAGAGAGCTTGCTTCCTCTCTCTCTCTCCCCACCATGTGAGGACACAGTGAGAAAGTGACCACTTGCAAGCAAGGAAGAGGGCTATCATCAGGAACTGAAACAATGTAAACCTTGATCTTAGGCTTTCCAGGCCCCAGAACAATGAGAAAAGAATATCTGTTGCTTAAATCATCCAATTTATGGTATTTTATTATGGCAGCCTGAGCAGATTAATATAGTCTGCTTACAGGCTCCAGTCATTATAGGCACTCAAGGACCTAGACTGATGGAGCTCTATTTTAATCCTAGGCTTCCATAATCACTGAGGCAAGACAAGCAGATTCAGTGAATCCCAGGCTGGCTCTTTAAGTTTCTGTGGGGAAGTGACCCATTTGGTTTCTTGACTTTTATTGATAAAAGCAAGAATATGACCTTACTTGCATTCAACTGGGTAGAGAACAGCTGTTATATCACATTTCACTAAATGAGAGAACTAAAACATTGTGAACAGTCCCAACAACCACCACAGATATAAACCTTTATCAGTATTGACAAGGGTGTGTTTGATCTCATGCTCTTCACTTGTGGATTTCATCTTCTTTTATCACACACGTTGCTTGCTATGTGTTGAGGCATTTGTACCAGCTGTTCCCTCTGCTTGGAATGCCCTTTCCTCAATTCTTTACTTAGCTGTCTCCTACTACTCATTAAAATCTCAGTAAAAAATGTCACATCTTTAGATGATTCAGTCTTAACAGGGCTTTCCCTCCTTTGTCTAAATTCTTACCACTATGTCACCAATTATTGTTTTCTTTCATTTTTAATTTATTATTATTCACAATGTGTCCTTTTGGGATTCCTCAATCTTACATTCTTTTGTTAGCTTGTTTGCTAATTCATTCATTTGTTGATTTCAGTTTTTGGAGATGCAATGACAAGTGACACCATGTATACTCTTAAGGAACTCACAGTCTGGGGGAGAGATAGATATAAACACAAAATATTACAAACTGGCAAAGAAGGTACTAAGCATAAGCACATAATAAGATGCTCATGACATTGTTAATAAATCAAAATCATGAGATACCACTTTACATGCACTAAGATAGCTACAACAAAAATGATAGACAATAACAAGTGCTGGTGAGAATGTAGAGAAATTGGAACCCTCATATATTGCTTGTGAAAGTGTAAAATGGTACAGCCAATTTAGAAAATAATTTGGCCATTCCTCAAAAAGTTAAACATATAGTCACCATGTAATATGGCAACTCCACTCCTAGGAACATCCAAAAGAAATAAAAAAAACATATGTTCACACAAAAACTTGTACATGAATGTGCATAGCAGCATTATTCATAGTAGCCAAAAAGTGGAAACAAGCCAAATGTTTATCAACTGATGAATGGAAAAGCAAAATGTGGCATATCCATACAACGGAATGTTATTCAGCCATAAGAGGAGATGAAGTACTTTGATCCATTTTGAGTTTACTTTTGTATATGGTGTGAAGAAATGTTCTAATTTCATTGTTTTACATGTATCTTTCCAGTTTTCCTAGCACCACTTCTTGAAGAGATTATCTTTTCTCCATTGTATATTCTTGCCTCCTTTGGTGTATGTTAATTGACCATAGGTGCATGGGTTTATTTCTGAGCTCTCTAATCTGTTCCATTCATTTATGTATTTGTTTTTGTACCAGTACCATGTTGTTTTGATTACTGTAGCTTTGTAGTATAGTCTGGAGTCTGAGAGCCTGATTCCTCCAGCTTTGTTCATTTTTCTCAAGATTGCTTTGGCAGTTCGGGGTCTTTTGTGTTTCTGTATGAATTTTAGGATTACTTGTTCTAGTTCTTTGAAAAAAGTCATGGGTATTTTGATAAGGATTGCATTAAACCTGTAGATTACATTGAGTAGTATGGCAATTTTAACAATATTTATTCTTTCTATCCAAGAACATGGGATATCTTTCTATTTCTTTGTATCATCTTCAGTTTCCTTCATCAGTGTTTTATAGTTTTCAGAGGATAGACCTTTCACCTCCTTGGTTAAGTTTATTCCTAGGTATTTTATTCTTTGTGATGTGATTTTAAAAGGGATTTTTTTTTTACTTTCTCTTTCTGTTAGTTAATTATTAGTGTATAGAAAAGCAACATATTTTTGTATATTAATCTGGTATCCTGTAACTTTTCTGAACTCATTTATTGTAATAGTTTTTGAGTGGAGACTGTAGAGTTTCTATATAAAGTGTCATCTGCAAATAGTGACAGTTTTACTTCTTCCTTTCCAATTTGGATGCCTTTTATTTCTTTTACTTGTCTGATTGCTGTGGCTGGGACTTCCAATATTGTGTTAAATAGAAGTGGTGAGAGAGGGCATCCTTGTCTTGTTCTTGAATTCAGAGGAAAGGCTTTCAACTTTTCACCATTGAGTATGATGTTAGCTGTGGGTTTGTCACATATGGTCTTTTTTTAAATCTCTGTACCCACTTTGATGAGTGTTTTTATGATGAATGGATGTTGAATTTTGTCAAATGCATTTTCTGCATGTTTTTAATGTGGTGTATCACATTGATTGATTTGTGAATATCGAACCACTGTTGCATCCCTGGAAAAAATCCAACTTGATTGTGGTATATGATCCTTTAAATATATTGGTGGATTTGGTTTGCAAATATTTTGTTAGGAATTTTTACATCTATATTCATCAAAAATATTGGCCTGTAATTTTCCTTTTTTGTACTGTCTTTGTCTGGTTTTGGTATCAGGGAATGGTGGTCTCATAGAATGATTTTGGGAGTGTTCTGTGTTCATTTTTTTGGAATAGTTTGAGGAGGACAGATAACAACTACTCTTTATATGTTTGGTAGAATTCCTCTATGAAGCTGTCCAAGACTGGACTTTTGTTTGCTAGGAGTTTTGTTTTTATTACAAATTCAATTTCACTACTAGTGATCAGTCTGTTCAAATTGTTTGTTTCTTCTTGATACATGGTACAGCATGGGTGAACCAGAACAAGTTTATGCTAAGTGAAAGAAGCCAGACACAAAAGACCATGTATTGCAGTGGTCCCCAACCTTTAGGCACCAGGGACCAGTTTCGTGGAAGACAATTTTTCCATGGGTGTGGCAGGGGGGGATGGTTCAGGTGATAATGTGAGTGATGGGGAGCAGCAGAAGCTTTGCTCGCTCGCCTGCCACTCACCTCTTGCTGTGTGGCCCAGTTCCTAACAGGCTGCAGACTGGCAATGGTCCATGGCCCGGGGTTTGGGGACCCCTGAGGTATTATATGTTCCCACTGATATGAAATATTCAGAAAAGGCAAATCCATAGAAACAGAAAATAGATTAGTGGTTGCCAGAAGCTGTGATAAAGTAGGAATAGGGAATGATTACTAATGGGTACACGTTTTCTTCTTGGGGTGATGAAAATATTCTGGAATTAGATAGTGGTGGTGGTTGCTGTTACAGCAGGTCACTGGATGGTATATGTGATGAGCCCAGTTAAGGCCTTTATATAGACTTTTAAGAATATGGTGGGTGGGTATGGAGATATGCTCATCTTGCAGCCACCCAAGACAAGCTTCACGGTAAGTTCCTCACTTATTAAACCTTTCACATACCAATCTGGGGTAGTCTGTCTCTTTCTTCAGTCTCTCCTTGCCCTCTGTTGATGGGTGCCAGTTTTCAAACCAGTAGTTGCACAATTTCTGAAAATAATAAAAATTGTTGAATTATGTACACTTTGAAAAGGTGACTTTTTATGATATGTGAATTACATCTTAAAAATAAATAAATGAATAAATAGGTATGAAAAGAGGCAGGAGCAGTGTTGCTCATACCCTGAAGATTGGAGTGTAAATATCCTGGGAATCTACTTATAGCAATGCTTTGTAATGTGGAAAAATAGTCCTATGCAAAAAATGTTAACTTAATTTTAAAGGAAGCAGTATTTGCATTAGAGTAGCAGGAGGTTTATGTTTTTATTTTTTCATTTTTCCCATATTTTGTCATGAGATTGTAAAACTTTTCTAATAAAAATGCACACAATTAAAAAGACATCTCATAGTGCAGAATGGGGTAACTGGGCCTCAGAGTATCAGGACAGGGGTGACTTTTGGTCAGAATCTTAGGTGATAGGACTTGTGCAATGGGACAAATAGAGGTAGGAGGAAGACTGGGTACTCCAGGCAGAGTGAACAGCATGTGCAAAGGGCCAGAGGTGAGATGGGCCACCATATATCTGAGCACTGAACATAGTGTGGTATGATTGAGAGGCAGAGTATGAGAGAGAAGTACCAGCCAGGTGAGGTGGAAAATTAGGTGGCTTGGTCATTGGTTGGCTCACCCAGCTAGTAAGTGGTATATCTTGGAGGGGAAGGGAAGAAAGTACGGTCAAGAGGTTATTGTAAAAAACATGCAAAAATTCCATTTAAGATCCTCTAACGACTACTTATTATCCTTAGAATAAAATCCAAACTCCTTACTCTGCCTATGAGGCTTGGGAGTAGTGACGGTTGCACAATTTTCTTTGTTTTCTTTTTGGTACACGGGCCTCTCATTGTTGTGGCCTCTCCCGTTGTGGAGCACAGGCTCCGGACGCGCAGGCTCAGCGGCCATGGCTCACGGGCCCAGCCGCTCTGCAGCATGTGGGATCTTCCCGGACCGGGGCACGAACCCGTGTCCACTGCATCGGCAGGCGGACTCTCAACCAGTGCACCACCAGGGAAGCCCCGGTTGCACAATTTTTGTGAAAATACTCAAGTCCACGGAATTGTACATTTTAAAAGGTGATTTTTTTAAAGGGGCAGTGAATGCTTTTATTATATGCTTGGAAATTAAAAACATGAAAACAAACTGCAAAATTGTGCCCTTATTTTGTGTCCTTGAAAAAGTAAATAATGATGCCTCAGCCTTTGTTTTAAATACAGTAATAATATAAAAAAGACCATAGGGCCTCCCTGGTGGCGCAGTGGTTGAGAGTCCGCCTGCCGATGCAGGGGATACGGGTTCGTGCCCCGGTCTGGGAGGATCCCATATGCCGCGGAGCGGCTGGGCCCGTGAGCCATGGCCGCTGAGCCTGCGCATCCGGAGCCTGTGCTCCGCAACGGGAGAGGCCACAACAGTGAGAGGCCCGCATACCGCAAAAAAAAAAAAAAAAAAAAAAAAGACCATAAAGTGTATTTGTAAATTAGAGCAAGGTGATGGAGGTGTTAGCTAACATGATGTTGGTAATTATATTGCATTATATAAGTCAAATCAACACATTGTACACTTTAAAGTCAAACAGTGTTATATGTCAAGTATATCTCAATAAAGTTGGGGACAAAAAGCAAGGAGGTGTTTAATTTTTTGTCTTTTTCTGACTTATTTCACTAAGCATAATATTCCCTAGGTCCATCCACATTGTTGTAAATGGCAGAATTTCATTCTGTTTTATGGCTGAGTAATATTCCATTGTGTATATATAAATATAAATCTATCTATCTGTATCTCACATCTCCTTTATCCATTCATCTTTGATGGACACCTGGGTTGCTTTCATATCTTGGCTATTGTAAATAATGCTGCTATGAACATTGGGGTGCATATATCTTTTCAAATTAGTGTCTTTGCTTTCTTTTGATGTATACCTAGGAGTGGAATTGCTGGCAACTCTATTTTTAGTTTTTTGAGGAAACTCCATGCTGTTTTCCATAGTGGTTGCACCAATTTACATTCCTACCAACAGTGTACAATGGTTCTCTTTTTCTCTACATCCTCTCCAACATTTGTGGTTTGTAGACTTTTTGATGATAGCCATTCTGACAGGTGATATCTCTTATATGTGGAATCTAAAAAAAAAAGAAAACAAACAAATGCATATAACAAAGCAGAAACAGATTCACAGATATAGAGAGCAAACTAGTGGATTCTGGTGGGGAGAGGGAAGGGGGTAGGGACAAGATAGGGATATGGGATTAAGAGATACAAACTACTATGTATAAAATAAACAAGCAACAAGGATATATTGCACAGCACAGAGAAATATAGCCATTACTTTGTAATAACTTGAAGTGGAGTACAGTCTATAAAAGTATTGAATCACTATGGTGTACACCTGAAACAAATCTATTAATTATAATATTGTAACAACTATGCTTCAATAAAAAATATAAATGAAGCAGAAAAAGAGAAAATTTAGGAAACATACACGTGAATAGAAGTTCATTAAAATTATTCATCACTCCGTCATCTAGAGATAATACCTGTTGGTATGTATCTTTTTTGCCTGTTTGCAATGGTAAATAAAATAACAAAATTGTAAAAAAAATTTAATAACCTCAACATATCTAATAGCTCAAACCAAAACTAAATTACAATGCTAAAAATGGAATATTTTTCCTATCTAAATATAAAAAAGATTAAATATTATATTGATATTCAGGCTAAATCTTTCCCTTATAAGGTGTTCGACATAAACATCTTTTAATAAGTAACTCTTGGCAGTGTTTTGTATTAGGATAATGGGATCTTTATGTTCACATGTTTCACTTTTTCATGACAACGTGTTTGTTGTCAAGAGATTAGGTCCTGCCTTGTCTCCAACCTCAGCCCCTACCAGCCTTGCTCATTCCTCTTCCCATACTGTGTTCCAGCTGCCCTGACATTTATTCTGTTCCTCTGACCTCCCAGCAGGGCTCCTGGGCAGGGCTTTTCAGAAGACTCTTCCTCCAGGCCCCTTGTGTCAGAGGACTTCTCATGGTTCCGGACCTGGTTTCACTGTCACCTCCCCAGGAAGGTCTTAAAGAGCTACATACGGGAACTGTCAACTGTCCTTATCTCTTAATCCTTGGCTCATCATCCAGTTCTCTTTAGCACTTATCACCATCTGCAGCAATCTTTTTCATTAGTTTATGTATTGATTTTTCATCTGCTCCTAAAAGAATATGTTTGAGGAGGGCAGTGGTTTTACCTTTCTTGCTTACTCCAGTATCACCAGAATCTTGAGCTCTACCCAGCACTTCAGAGGTCTCAATAAACATTTGTGGATGAATTTACTGAATAAGCTCAATTTAGAGTGTGTGCTTTTAAAAATAGACAGAGATGTCATCCCCTATTCTATAATTTACTTGAGGTGAGACCCTCACCCTTAGTCAATCTTAACCTCTCTGTTTCCTATATTTAAAATGGACTCAAGAGTAGTGCTATTGTGCTTTTTAAAAGGAACAGTATACTGTACAGTGCTCAGTACTGCACCTGCCAAAGAATAAACCTTCAAGAAGTGTTATCTGTATGGTAAATAGCCTTATCCTTTTGTCATTTTTTGTCACTATTAACCTTGACCAATGGGATATCTTGTTCTGCTTTGTAAACAGCCATAGTTCACATGTAATGTATAATTTTGCCAACTGTCCATCTGGGGGCTTATAAATATGATTAGAAAGTTACCATTTTAAATATTACCTTAAACTATAAAAGGTTTTACTTTAGTTTGAATAGAATTATTCAATTTGATTTCTCTTTTGATTAAATCAAAAGCAGATTAAAAATACTAGATATAGGTGTTTACTCACTGGCTTCATCACAGTATTTTTTAGCACCTAAAATTTTTCAGCTTGAAATAAATCTCTGAGATTAGACCCATGCCAAGATAGTGATAAATACCTTTTAACATATGGTTGTCTAGTTGTACATATTTTTAATACTCAAAACATTCTTTGGAAGGAATGGTGAGATGGGAGATATTTTGAAGGGAAATAGAATTTCACATTTCTACTTGTATTAATCATTTCCCTCTAGATAAATAATGGAGAGGAGGTAACATATGCACAAAGACGAGTCTAGTTGTTGAGTGAATAAAAGAAAATGGAAGAGAAGACAAGTGGGACTTGAGCACCCAGGAGTTCTGTCTGGGTGAAAACTTATTCAAGTACAGCGTCAGGAAGACCTATAGGATGCTGAAAGGAGAATAGACAGAGTATCAAAGGAGGTGAAAAACTACGGGGTTACGTCTGTATCAGAGTTCCAGTCCTTTGTGAGTGCCCATCACTGCAATATTGGCAGGGAATGTACACCCACCTCACCATGAATTTATTTTCCACATTTATATGTTTTAAAAAACCATTAGAATTAATGATCTAATAATTTTTGACAATTTAATAAAGTTACCTTCTAGTTTTCTCAGGGATCACACTGAATGTGCCTGGATTCTGGGGTGGTATACACAGGGAGAATAATATTTCATTCCTTTATTTCTAAATTTTTCATAATGCTGCCTAGAATTTGCCATCTTTTGGGCTTTGTGGGTAACCGGATTTTTTTTTTTTCCTGTACGAAGATATAAGCATCTTCCATTTCTCATGTTTTGCATTTGTGTCTCTTCTGTGGACTTCTTTCCCTCAGTTATTTTCGTGAATCTGTGGATCATGGTTATGTTTTGTACTTGGATAAAGAGTCCTATGTAGAGAGATAGTATCCCCCAGGCGAGGAAGTCCTGCTTCATCCAGCACGGTGTAAATGTTAAGAATTCATTAACAAGGTCACACAAAAATAGAAATTTGGGAAATTTTTAAATGCAGACATGGGGAACATGTTCTTAACAGAATGCTAATGAACAGGAGAGATGCTGGAGATGTGCCATCAAAGGGCGGCTCTCAGTGAAAGATAATACCTATGTTCAGAGATTGCAGACCTGTCGGGCCCAGAGCAGAATTTCTTACCCTCTTTACTAATCTAAGTGGATGCAAGAATGAATATGAATCAACAAGGTAGTCTGTGTGAAAAAGGCAGCAGGAAGTTGGGTAGGAAATATAAGGCATAGAGATATAATGGAAAATGTCCTGTTTTTAAAATCAAAAGACAGGGTTTAGGCCTTTGTTGCTGCCTATGATCTTGGCAGTTTACGGAATTTCTCCAAGTTCTCTTTGTAAAATGAAGAGAATAATAACTCTTATTTAATGCTCATTACAAGGCAGATACTGTGCAAAGTTCTCATAATAGTCCTGTGCAGTCTATACTATTCTTATTCCCACTTTACAGATGGAGAAAATGAGGCTCAGAGAGGTTAAGTAACTTTCTCTAAGATACTCAGTTAATAGGTAGCTAAGAAAAGATTCTAGCCCAGATTTTATTTTTAATTTTTGTACTTTACTATGCTACCTTGCCCAGAGATTTGAAGAAAAAATATAATTGTTTCTGAAAGGTTTTCAGACATGAAATTCAAATTATTATCACTCCATTGTCCAGATCCATACAAGTAAAAATGGTTAAAATATTAAGAAATAAGGTGCACAATCAGTAATTTCCATTATTGTTTTGAATGTTGTCAGCTTTCAGGGAAGAAAAATCTCCAGGGAAGGGGCAAAGACTTTTTGGATTGGAACCATCCTCAGGTCTAACTGATCTCCCTCAGTGTTTGGCAAAGAGAAGTCATACGTATTCATGGTGAAGGGAAGTTCAGTGTCTCTGGAGCAGTGAGGTTCACCCAGCACAGACAATAACACCCAGCCTCCTTATTCAAGGGTGGGGTACAGCTTCTGCAGCAGTGGTCACTGAGCTGCCAGAGCACACAAGCCCATGAAAGCCGATGCTGTTTTCTACTTTATCTTCTGTGTGAGGCACACACAAACAGAGGTGGCACCTTGCCTTGGTTTCACAGAGGAAAAAGGAAACCCTGATTTATTTCTCATCATTCTCTTTTACTCTCATGTTGGTTCACAAGGTTCTTTCCTGATTCATTATTTCATTCAGCCCTGGGCCCAACACTTAACCAGTTTTCATGAGTGCCAGCTCAGTGGCATGAAAGATAAGGCCAGACAGACCTGGGTCTCACCACTTAGGAGATGTATAATTCTTGAAAAAACACTGAATTTATTGGAGCCGGTTTCTTCATCTTCATGTGGGCATAATACACTGCATCTTCCTAGGTGGCTTTAAGAATTAAGTGAAATGGGATAAGAAAAGTATCTGGCACATGGGCCATACCCAGTAGAAAATTGATGTTTTTGGCTGCTCAACATTTAATCCTTCTTTTTATTTTGGGAAATATCCCTCATGCTCCATCTCTTCCCATGAGAGAAAACTGTCCCTCTTTCTGCTACCTGGTAGCCAGGGCAGGTGACCTAGCCTGAGCCAATTTGGTGCTTCCATCTAGGATTTCGAATTGGGAGCAAGTGCTGCAAAGACCAGGAGAAGTTGGGAAACATCCAAGGTGTCATGGTGATGCTCATGGTGGGAGAGGAGACACCACTCTTGCTAAGACGTGTTTGTGTCCTTGATTCCGTGCAGCCTCCTTCTTTCCTGTGTTAAAGAAAATTGTTCTGATACTGCTAAAAAGATAAGGAAGACTTTATTCAAGATTATTGTAATAGGAGTTAATTATGACTATTGTAATAAGGGAGAGAAATGGCGCTCAGCTCTGAATCCAACAAGGAATAGCGGGGGATTTGCAGTGAGGAATAGGATCAGAGGGTGTCAGTGGGTAGAAAATTACTAAGAGGAGACACAAAGGGTAGGGAGTTTCTTGCTAAACTGACCTAACAGGATACTTGCTACAGGCAGTCCAAGGACTTCACATCAAAGGTGAGGGATGAGGAACTTGATCAGATATGAAGGGTGACGAGATATTAAGGCTGGGAGATTCTTACAAACTGGCTTAGCAGGGTTCTTGCTAAAACTAGGCTAGACAGGCCAAAGACAGACAGGGACAAAGATCAAGGCCTAGTTGAGAACAGCTCAGAGGGGTCTAATTAAAATTTGGTCAAGGAGAGAGTCTTTGTCACCTGCTACATTTGATGTCTGGTTTTTAAGCCTCTTTCTAATTCTGTGCTTCCTTGATAAACTTCTAGTACATCTTTTCTGTTGAAGATAACCAGTTGCTTACTGACAAGAATACAGATACACTGTAGTCTCAAATAGTATTACATAAGTAAACTGCAGCCCAATTAATGGGGATATTTAAGGAATCAAGAATGCATTTTCTCTACTCTTGTATTTTGAAGAAAGAATTAACTGATCATACAAAAAATCCATTCCATTATTTTACTTAATCATTATTAGTTTTTAATGAGCTGCTATCAGGTTAATTTTGGTTTGAGTATCCATTCAGACAAATCTCTTTGCTTTCTATCTTCCAGCATGTTTGAAATACATTTCTTGGGCTGATGCCTCTTCTAATCCTGTGAGGTAGGTTCTCTGCTGATCATCTCCATGTTTATGGATGAGGTTCCAGAACTTGAGTGACCGGCCCAGAGTCATACACTTTGTGGTGAAGCTAGGATTCAAACTCAGGTTCTCTGATGGCAAACCCAAGCTCTTCTAGTAATATTTTTAGTGACAAATCTAGGGCTCTGCAAATTCAAACCAAACGCCTGAAATTTGATTTGATTAGGATCATCCATTCCCTCCAGCCAGCTCGTTTATGGGGGGCTCTGTTACTTGAATACCAGCTACTGAGGAGTATGTCTGATGTATTACATAAATCGTGTCTAGGCTTAGATGAAGACCACCTAAGACTGAAGTTTGGACATGGTCCTTGTCCCACACTGTATGATTGTCAGCTTAGACAAAATGAATCCGACTGGGGATATCCTTGCTGAAGCTAATAGTTGACTGATGGCTTTCTAACCTCCTGCTCCAACCATTAACCCCGCCTAAGGGAATTTGCTCATGGAACTACAAATAAATGAGTGGCAGGTCTGGGAATAAAATGGGGACATCCATGGAACCAGGCACCACTGGGTAATTTTTCCCATTATGACATGACTCTGTGACAGGTGCAGGGTGAATGTGTTTTTATCTCAATAATTTTCTGGGACATTCTTCTCTGTAGAGAGAAAATGTCAGATGTACACACTCCTCCATGGCGTGCATGTGAGGTTGCAAAGCCAGGTTAACTGCTTCCTAAGATTTCTGTGTCAGGGTAACTCTGTTGTTTGAATTGATCCGCGAAGAAATCCCTAGTGGTGCTCTTGTTAATTCCAGCTAATCGCTCTCCAGCAGGAGAACGAAGGCAGGCTTGTTCCCCTGGTGGGTCTTAGATCCTTAAATGCTGTGACTTCAAGTACTAATGAGCTAAAGGAAATCTTCCCCACACAGTTTAACCTACGGCTTCTTAAATGACAATCCTCAGGGTCTTTCCTTCACATTGAATCTCTGATAAGCTATTTTACAATTTCCCGATGACAGTTAAATTGAGTCTGCTCTTTAGCGTAGTTACGCTGTTTGCTTCCAATAATTCTGCCTTAAGAAACTTCTAATGAGGAGGTTGCAGGCATGCTACCTCTAGCAATCCCTATAGGGAGGGTGGGGGGCACGTGAAAATGAAGTAGCTGGGTTTTAAAACAGAAAAGGAGGAGAAATCATTAAAAAAAAAAAAAAAAAGCATGTCTCTAAGTGCAGGGACCATTTCCCAGGATTTTGTGTGGTTAATGAAAAGTCACACAGCAGATGACATTTACCCTGCTAAATGTTGATGATTAAGAAGGAAAAGGTTATATACCCTGCTTGCTTTTTTCCTTCTGGAGCTTCTGTACTAGGGGGTCAACATGAATTTCACACAGAAGGAATTTCCTGTTTGTGAACAACCCGGAGCCCAACTCCAGTATTGTTGTAATTGTTCTTGATGATGGTAATTACTTTGTGTCCCCCCCCGCCCCCCGCCACGGGTATTCCCTTTTCTGAATCTGGCCAATTGAAAGCCTTACTCCAGTCTCCCAGGCTCTGATAGCCAGCTCCCTCCTGGACACATGCCAGCAGCCCATAATTAAAGTATTTTCTGGAGGGAGTGTCTCCATGTACTACCCATTGTGAAAGGCGTCCTTGGAGTCTGGATATAGTAACTGAAAAGAAATGAGACCTTTCCAATTTGTCCCTTTTTCTGCAGCCCCTGCCATGCCCCTTTCCCAGGACAAAAACATTGTGAAATGCCACACAAGAACGAAGGATCCTTTTCTGTGAATTTGAAAGCTAGAGCATAATACATCCCCTTCCCCCCACCCCCAGGAGTGGATGTTTCAACATTAAATGTTCCAATGAGACATTAGACTGTATTATAATGAAGCATTTCTGGAATGTCAGATTATAAATTAGGTATGTCTTTGAAGATTACCTTCAATGAGATTTGATTATGTGACTGTTAATTCTAAAAACAGTAAACATTATCAGCATGTTCATACGTATATTATCTCACTGGATATTGATAATTATTTTATGACGTAGTTAGCACTGACATTATAAATCCATTTTCACCAATGAGAAAACCTGAACTCAGAGAAGTTAAATAGCTTTCCCTAGGTTTTCTAGCTAGCAAGTGGAACTGAGACATGAATCCAGATTTCTTGATTTCCATAGTGAGGTTCTTTTCATTACACTATTAGATTATTTATAAAGTCAAGGTACAGAAAATATATTTCGATTCTTACAAAATTCTGCAAATTTTGTATCTCCAAATGCAAAGGGAATAAAATTGGAAAATTATAATGGTTTGCAAAAAGTAGAGTTTTGACTGAGTTGTGCTTTCTCCTACCAAGTAGCCCAAACACACAGAGGGAGAACAATTATATTACCAAACCCCATTCTCAACAATGCAACTTATATGCAAAACTTGGAAGGAAATTAAAGAGGCTTGTTGGCTTCTGTTCCACAGTGAACATGGGAAAAGAGATCAGTGTTTGCTTCATGGAAACCCTAATTCAAATTTCTAATTGGGTATAATGAACAAAGGAGAATGTCCCGAATGCTTGAGAACTGTAAACAGTACAGTGTTCTTTTAGTGATCACACACTGATTATCTTAGTGAATCTAAATTATGTGGGTCCAACTGCTGCTGTGGGAGGCATAGCTCCTTCACTGTGTTTCCAATAAACTGTGGGCTGTCATGGTTAGTGAATGTGGGGCGGGGAGGGCTTTTGCTAGCTGGCATCATGACTGAGTAGCCAGACAGGAGGACAATCACTTTTCAAAGAATTGTAATAAAGGAAAATCTGCGCTATGACTGTGATTTAAGGAGACTGTCTTTTGAAAGATACATGTGGTGATAAGATAGTTAATGTTTAAATTAAGAGTCTCCAGAGACTAAGCCACCAATTCTAAAGATGCTCAAGATTATTTCTAGAACCTACTCTGGGGATTGTCTTTAGAATTTATTATCAACTTCCTTTAACTTCTTCAGCAGTTGCAAATCTTTGTCCATAGGAGACAACTTGATTCTGGAAAAAGAGTAATCGTATGTGGAATCAGACCAGGTCTGGACAATTAAATGAGGGGATGAGTGTGGGGGGCAAGACTATTTTGGGTCAAAGTGAAGTGTGACAAAGTATGGGGAGTCATTTTCATGTGCCTTGCCCACTATCTCTGGGGGCAGTTCCAGAAGAGACATTCCTAAAATATTTTTGGTGGTAGAAACATCATGGAAATAATTCTACTCCTTAGATTTTTCAAAAATAAAATTGCTTTTCTCATAAAATTTATATATATATATATATATATGTATGTATACATATACATATGTATGTATGTAAATGCATATATATGTATATATACATATGTAAAATACTTATATATGGGGGTCTTTTTGGTAGAAAATTTAGAAAATATAGGTATGTAGAAAGAGGAAAAGAATCACAAAGATTACTGGGTAGCCTCTACCCACGTGCTGGTGCCTGCTCTCTGTTCTGAGTCTTTTCCCAGACACAGTGTGTACATTAGAGAGGAAGTAGAATATAGTGGTTACAAGTTTAGCGGGGAGAACTGGGAGGTTTAAGTTCAAATCCCAACTCTGCAATTTCCTAGCTCTGTGATTTTGGCCAAGTTACCCAAAATCTCCTATTCTCCTTTTTCTCACCTATAATATGGAGTTGAGTTGTGTTAACTTTACTGGATTATTATTGATCATTTATTTTTTATGTATTTATTCATTCATTAAAAAAATATTTATTGAGCACCTATTACATACTGACTCTGTTTTAAGTCCTGGGAACAAAAGAGGAGTGAACACAGTAGGTGTCTTGGACCTCAAGGAATGTATTAGAAAGGAGATGTAGACAAAAATCTTATAGATAAATTAAAATACATAATATGGAAGGTGCTTGCATCATTCCCTGAGCCTTAATTCTCACAGGGCAATGTCAAGAGGGCCAGATAATGCCTGCACAATTAGTGGCTTGCATTACAGGAGAATCATGAGCTTAGGGAATCTTCATCTTTTATAATGGACAGTAAGTCTGCCTGAACTTTGCCCTGCGGAGAGAGACATTATTATCTTTATTATATACAGGACAGTAAATAAACCTGCCTTTTACTATCTCCATCTTCTAAGGCTGTTCGCTCTACAAATGTTCTTGAAAAGTAGTCCAGAATAAAGGAGACCAGTGCCTCTGCTTGCAAGATTTGAAGAATTCCAAGAGACTTGTGGAGAATTATCTCATAACACTTGTCAGAAATGCAAATTCTTAAGCCTCATTTAGACCTGCTGAATCTGAGACTCTGGGGGTGGAGCTGAGCAAGTTTTGTTTTAGCAGGCATCCAGGTGGTTTTGATGCAGCTAAAGTTGGAGATCCACTCTACAGGGAACAAACTGAGGATTGACTGGGAAATTTGGATAGAAGTGGATGTGAATCAGTAGGGCTGTATCCTAGAGCAGTGCCTGCAGTAGACAGACCAAGATGTACCTGGGGCTGGTTGTCACGGTTATACTTCCAGGTGGAGAGGGATGGAGGGTAGGACCTGGAGAGGCAATATCAATAAACGTGAACTGACCTAGAAATCAGGATACTCGGTTTCTGCCATTCCTATTCCCATGTAAATTTGAACAAATAATTCAGTTTTAAAGACTTTTTTGAATCTGAAAAAGATTTTGAAGATCCCCTAGTTCTAGGGTTTCAGATACAGACTTTCTCTTGTGACAACTCTAATCTCCTGAAACACAGGCTTTAGAGAGATTTGCAGGTATCTTCCATGGGTGAGGAATGGGATGTGGGGATACTCTTATAGCTGACATCACTAATCTGTCCAAATGCCGTATTTTTCTTTAGGATGAGAGAAGACAAGTTATCTATCCTTTGATATTTGCTAGTCTTCTGTTCTCCATGTTCTTATCAGGGACCACCCCAGTGCTAGCTTTCTTTCACAAGTTTACTTTATGTTATAATTTTGCATTGTTTGGGTGAATCATCTCTGAGGTGAATGGAAAAGTGTAGGGCATTTGGATTCTCAGACTGTGACTTTGCACTAAAATTCAGCCCAGATTAATGACTTCTGAGGCAAAAGTCTTTGTCAATTTACTTTCTTTGAAGTGTTACTTGTTCCAAAACCAAATGGATTTTTTAGTGCACCTGCAATCAGTAACAACTAGAGAGAGAGAGAGAAAAAAAAATGCATTTTGAAGTAGTTTCTTGGAAATCTGTTTAAAGGTTTTAGCAAGTTGGATATATTATTAACCACCATGTGAGTTCTCAAAAACAGCTTTGGAACTCTTAGAATCTTGTCTATTTTTACATTTTCAAATTAAACATTTTTAGTCAGCCAAGCACATTGAAAAAAATAAAAATTTGATTTGAATAGTAGTAATTTCTTTAAGGTGAATCTTTAATTTTAAATGTGACTAATCAAAATGAAATTAACATTAGTATGTAATGGTTTTGATTTGTTTCCAAGAAAAAACTAGTTCATAGCTGTGGATTTGTTATGGTACTATTAGTTATTGCACCAGCAATCACAATATTCAGAAAGCTGAGGAGAAAATATGAAACATTAATAGCAGTAGTGTGAGGACAAAAAGAGGGAAAACTAGATAGGAGAGAGGAAAGAGGAGGAAAAAAGGAGTAAGTAAGGAGAGAAAAAGGAGAGAGAGTGAAAGTAAGAGGGAGAGACAGGCAGACAGACACACAAGCAATAGAGAGGAGTAAGAATATATGAAAGGTGGTGGCCAGCCTCTGCTCCCTCTACCCCACCCTTGCTAAAATTGTGTCATTTCCAGGGGATGAGCAGCTACTTTTCAGTTTTAAGCTAATGCTTTCCCAGAAAATGTTTTCTTTGCTCCCTAAATTATTGATTGGGCTATTAAGGGTCTAAAATGAAAATTTAATTCAATGTTAGTCTTCCCAAAGTGTGACCTCCTGGAACACACTGATTGAGCTACACTGCCGTCTGACTAATTGAAGAGAGAAGATGAAAGTGCATGAGAACAGAAAGGAAATGCCTGTGGGCAGCAGTGGCAGACCCTCTGCAGGGGCCCCTCTGCAGGCCTGAGTGTGTGGGGATGGAGAGACCAATAAGAGGATGGGAATTGTTCTACATTGTCCTTACTGAGGAGTGTAGGATCCTCCTGCCAGTCCCAATTAGCAGGGTTGAAATTGTCATTGGACTCTGCTTAGAGGTCAAGAGCACCTACCCCAACCCACCTGTCACACCTGACCACTGAGAAATTGGCAACCCAGAGGCAGAGGGTACCCAGTCAGGGCATGGAAAGGTTCTGAGAGTCTGGGAGGTGCAGTGGAATAGCTGTGGAAAGGGCAGTATTTGGCATCATAAAACCCTGGATTTAAATCTTTTCTCTGCCTCTTCGTGACCATAATCTTGGAAAAGTCAGTGTGTGTTTCTGAGTGTCCTCATCTGTAAAATGGAGATGATGATAAAACAATAAGGCCAACATGTGGAGAAAAGGATGTAATGTAAATAAAATGTTTAGCATCGTTCCTGGGAAGCATCTCCTTAAATTTTAACTGTCATTCTATTTGTAATTCCATTTATATTGTCATCAATTCTATCATTGTCAGAGGCAGGAAGATAAGAGCCAGATTGGGAGGTTAGTTCACCAGAACAGGAGCAAGTCAAAGGATCTGCGAACAGGGATGTGTACAAGGCGCAAAATCAAGCAGGTCTTAGGAAAAAGACGGGCAGAGTATGGAGATCTAAAACTTAAGCGAACGCCTAACTGGTATATTACTAATGCTAGTACCTATCATTTGTACCTTATCTGCCAAGTGCTACTCTCTTTCTCTTGTATTATACTATTGTTTCTAATCCTCATATCTATTCTATAGGAAAAGAGAGTATTATTTTCCCATTTTCACTGGTGAGGAACAAAGAGCTCAGAACACTTACATAGCAACTGAGAACCCAAGTCCTCATCCCAAGGCCTGTAATCTTTCCGTTGTACTCACACTTCAGATGACTGCTGTCTGGGCCATTGGAAATATCTGTAGGTTCTGGTCCCCTTTCTGCTTTTTTCCTTTTATGTTGTAATTTCTAGAATTTTGGGCCCCAGAGGAAAATGGAGAGGTCTGCTCCTCACCCATGTCTTTTTCTTCTCATCTCCCTTTAATTTCCTGGCTCCTGTTTTATTTTGTGTTGTTGTTGGATCTTATTGTAACTCTGGTTTTATTATGAACAAAACATTTCAGAGTAAAGAGTATATCAGCTCTATATTGTGTGTAACAAGTCAGCCCCCATCAACCATTTGTTATTTCTCATAGTCTGTGAGTTGGCTGGGGGTTGGTGGGTCTAGGCTGGGCTTGGCTGCAGGTGGCTCTGCTCCCAATGTCTCATTCTCATTCTAGGACCATCAGGCCAGCCCCAGAATGGTCTTGGCATGCAAATGGCAGAGGTGCAAGAGATCATGTAGAAGCACACGAGTCTTCTTAAAGCTTAAATTCAGCACTGGCACACCTCGTTTCCACCTCATTCTGTTGGTCAAAGCAAATCATATGGCTGAGCCCAAAGTCAAGAAGCAGGGAGTGCCCTCACTTAGAGTGAGGGCACTAGAGAGTATATTTGTATATTTCCAAAGTATATGTTTCCTATTTATATATTCACATAAGTATGTATTTCCAAAGGATAGGGAAATAGGAAGGAGGGGTGGAGAATTGGGGCCATTGACACAGTTTATGACAGACGCGTCAACCAAGCAACCATTTTGCAACCTACTGTTGCCTGTTGGTGTCTCTTCCTCTATCTGACTCTGACTTGAGGGTTAGCTCTCTTTCAAGTCCTGACAACAACCGTGGGGTTCAGATGTATTCCTTGAAGTGGTTGACACTGTTGCTTTTTCCCTGCTCCTTCTCCACCACATGAAATTTGTAAGCCCCAGAGTAGAAGCAGGGTCTTCACGCTCTTGCATCACCAAGTAGGACACATTTGTGAAGTAACAGAGGTTTTTTTCTTTGAATCCCCAAACATCTTTTTTGAAAGTCTCTATTTCCTTTAATAAGTTTAGGGACAACACAAGTGGGTAATTCACACCATAGTCTGATATTCTTGTATTTTACATGGTATTATACTTCTGTATTGCTTTTCCTAGTATTATTGTATTTTCACTAAAACTTTGCAAGACACAATACCTTTTGTTCAATAATGGTAGAGTTTCAAGCGAGAAACATGCTGATTGGATAATAGAGGGGCTCTGAAATTGAAATGACTTCCTGTACTTGGGCATGAATCCTGATTATTGCATAGTATGGATGCTCAAACATGACACTGATGGACTACATGAATAAAATTCTCTCTCTCTCTCTTTTTTTTGGCTCTGCAAAATTCTATCCTTCCAAGGTTGGAATCTGAAACTTTTTGACCAAGTTCTTAGGAGGGGTTATAACATGCCATTTAAATCACTATTAACCTGGCCTCCAAAACCACGTATAATCTGGGCCTCTCATTCTTTGCATCTTGCACTCTTCCTCTCCCTTTCCGACAACATTCTTACCACACAAAACTTTCTGCCTCTTAAATGCCAAGTTACTTCATGCCTCATATTTTTGCACCACTCCATTCCCTCTGCCTGGAATGTTCTTCCCTCAACACCCTATCTTTCACCTGGCTAAATTCCTGCATGTCCTTCAAGATTCAGTTAACTCCTAACTTATTTGAGAAGCTGTCTTGACTTCACAGTTGAGATTATCCAATCTGTTACCCTGTCCTAACACTCTCCATCTTTCTTCCTAGAACATTTCACATTTCTAGTGAGTGAATGAATAATTGTATAGCTTTTGTTTCATGTCTGTTTTCCTCTCCAGTCTCTCAGCTCCTTGAGGATAAGAACCATTTCAATATCATATCCTTTGCATCCATGGCCATTAACCTGTAGCCTTTGGTACAGAGTCAGTGTTTTGTTACTTGTTGAATGAATGAATGAACAAATGAAACTTTGCAGAGACATAGATGCTCAGATCTGGAACAGCCTTTCGACACAGCTCATGTTATGAGCTCCACAACAGCCCTCCTGGTCTCCAGGTAGCTGACTGCCTCTGCTTGAACCTTCCCCCAACTGGGAACTCACTCTTCTTGAGGCTGAGAATTCCATCTTCCTAACAGTTACAAAATTTCTATGTCCATTAAACTAAAGTTTGTCATTCCATAACTCATCCATTGATTTTATGTCTTGCCCCTTGGGATTTTACAAAACAACCCTAATCTACCTTTTATTTGGCAATATTTTGGAATTTTAAAACAACGATTGTAACTCCCAAGCATTCTTTACTGAATACCCACTGTTTGATACGCACACGTTATCACCATTATCTCATTTAATTCTCAACACAGTCCTCAGTGTGTTGGTATTATTATCCCCATTTTACAGATAAATTTAAACAATTAGCCAACAGCATGGAGCTAGTAAGTGGGGGCACTTGGATTTGAAACCAGGGGCCATAATTTGTGCAACCTAGATTCTTATATGTCCAGAGGACTAATATAGATAATACATTCAACAAATATGAAGGACTCTATAAAACTTAACACATTGGGTGGTTGTTCCTTTCTTATTTTTGAACCTTTATATTCTTTTGTATAGTTCTACAAAATTCTTTTGTCCATACTTCCTTAGTGTTGGTGATATTTGATTTCTTTCTTCATTCACCTAATGGACAACTATATATATACTTCATGCAGCCCTGGGAACAAATTGAAATAATCTCTGTATCAATTTAGCTACATTATGCTGCTATAATAAACCATGCCCAAGTCTTAGTGGCTTACACAGCAAAGGTTTATTTCTAAATCATGCTAAATGTCTTTAATGGGTTAATAAGCAGGCTATTTATCATAGTGCATCAGAGACCCAGGCTAATAGAGCAACCACCATCTTGAACATGAAAAAGCAATGGAAGAGCCCTGACGTTTCTCACCAACAATGGAATGTTTGGCCTGAAAGTGACACTAGTTACATGGCTCCACCCATTCATAAGGGGCCAGAGTGTACAATCCTGCCATGTGTTCAGACACTGGGGGACTAAGAAATATTTGGTTTATATTTGATAACTTCCATAAGACTAAGATATGTCAGAGATAATTTGATTGTATTAAATAGAAACCTACTCAATATAGCTCAAGTAAAATGATAATTTATTATAAGGAATCAGGGAGTTTAATGTAATCCAAGGGTTAAAATACAGTAACTGTGTACTTCATAAGCTCCAAAGTACATAAACTATAGATATCCACAATTATCATAAACTGTGAATATTGAGAACTGGAAGGCTTCCAAAGACTAGCCAGGAAATTCCCTTACTTTCTTTGTCTTTAGGAACAAATGGCCTCCTATCTCTGTTTTCTTGCACATTTGAGTCATTCTTCTTCTTCTTTTTTTTTTTTTCCTGTGCAAACTAGCCTTCTCTGTTTATTTCTTAGCACGTGTCCTTAAAGTTGATCAGCCCAAAATGGGAGATGTAACTCTTGAGTCTATTTGACTTTACAGTTTCAGGGCCTGCATCTGGCTAACTGAGACTTTCTTGGATCCTTGTGTCAGTACCCTCCCATAGTCCAGTTAATAATGACTATTGGCAAGGGCAAAGATGATGTCACATGGTAGTTAGTAGTCCTGTCTCTAGGGAGCACAGAGGAGGAATTGATAGGCATCTTTATCACATTAGCCTTTCCTAGCACCAGCTTAAATGACCAATAATTTACAGTTCCTGAAAAAGGAATTAGTCATCATCTTCGCAAATAGTGTGGAACATTAGGCAAGCCTCAGTGTTCTTCTTTTGTCTTGTCTTTTCCAGCTGACTTCTGAAATTCTACCTTATCATTGTATCTCTTAAATATTAAGATTTAATTCTCACTTAAATTTAACATTCTCTCCCCCAACCACTTCATATAGCCTCATCAACTAACTAATAATTAAACAAATGATTACTGAATGGCTAGTATGTAAGGGAGTATACTTTGTGTTGGATATAACCACAAGGGACTGCCCTCAAATTGCTTACAATCAAGTATGACAGGTTTATGTGAATTGAGATTCTAAAATCATGTTTCTGCGGCCAACAGATGACAGACATCTGAGGATGGAGGGACAAGAACTGACTTTTACAGAATATCCACTATGTGCCATGTACCATGTGTTGGGCGCTCAATGAATAATTTCTCATAAATCCTTACATTACACCAACAGAGACAGACATCATCAGTCTAATTTAAAGAGAAGCAAGATTTTAGATTCCAAAGCCAGTTTTTCTTCCTAGGTCAAGCTCCCTCTAAGAATGCGGTGGTGATATTGGCCAGAGTTGACTAAATTGGGTAGGTCGTTGACTCTGCTCATTCTTTCTGGCTTGTAGCACTACATTTAGAATCTTTCTTCTAAATCACTTTATGAGAAAACCTGCTTCTCATAGTCAATAAATAACTGGGTGGTTTTTGATTTGGGTTCGTTGTTATTTATTATATTTACATTCAAACTCAAGTAAAGCTTCATGATAAGATGAAAAGGCCAAATGAGTGTGTTGATCATTAAAGCTGGAAGTGATGATTTCTGACACTGTCATGGTGGGAAATAAATTCTTATCAGAAACTGAGTTAACTGACCAGGTTGTCCCTGTATGAATGCCTGTCTTCATGAGGAAGCTGACCCTTGGGGAGGATGTAAGACCTGTTTGCACTGTTTTATCTCAGAGTAGATAATTGTCTTTTCTATTTCAGAGGCTCATCCAGCAGTTTATTAAATGGTGCCCTCATGGCCTCAGAGAGCTCTGTCTTCTTCTATGAATTACCATCGCATTCTGGGGAAATTGCTTAAGTCCTGGTGCAACACTGCAAACTGTAAAACTTCTTGACTTTCTCTACTCTAAAGGGTATTCACTAACAATGGATAAATTAAGGAGAGGCACAGTGGAATGGTGGAAAAAGCGTAAAGCAAGGCAGACCTGGGTTTTAATCCTGGCTCCTCTACTTAGTAACTATGTAGATGTGGGTAAGTTATTTAACCTCACTGCTAGTTAGTTTCCAGATCTGGATAAAAAGGGTAACAAAATCTACCTCAGAGGCGTGTTGCAGGGCTTAAATGGGGTAAAGCATGTAGAAGATGTTCAATGCAATCATGCAATTGTAATGTATTTATACAAGCCTGCCATGAATGACTATGTAGACTGGGCACTGTATGACTCTGAGTGCCATTCACATGTGGTCGGTACTGTGTAGTGGCCAACTTTTAGAACCATAGTCATCATACTGGAGGACTGAGCATACTGCCCAGTGCAAAGAAAGTATTTTTTAAAAAGCAGTCATTATTATTACTCCTCCCATGGAATTTTCCCACCTGGTACTCTCTCTTGACATCTTACTTTTGGATCATTGGTTCTATTGAGCAACCTACCTAACTTCAGTTTTTTCACTCTGGCTGGACATTGCTTCTTCAATAACCCACTTCCATTTTGGACACAGCAGACTATGACCTGGAATCTTGGAGTACTTTTCCCCATCCTTGAGCTAGAGATTAGCTTTTCTGTTTGCCTGGAAGGTGGAATCAGAGACCATGAATAGCATGAGCTCAGTTTGGAGACAGAGGACCTGCTTTTGTGACTGAGGGTTGTAGCTTCAAACTGTTGGCACTTGAAATTGAAAATTGTGGTTATTTTCTTGAACTTTTATTTCATTATCACAGAAGCACACAAAGACCTTTGAAAGTGGTGACAAAAAGAGTTAAAGGATCAATAGAACTCTGTGAGTAGGAATTTGGCACTTCTTCAGAGAATATCTGTGGGAGGCAAAATTTGCAATTGGGTCGTCAGGCGTTAATACAAATTTATGAATACTGAACCTTAGGTGCAACCAAATTCCATTGTTAACTGGAGGGAAAGCATTTTATGAATCTTAAAACACATTGCTTTTGAATAGCTTGGCATCATATTCCCATTTTTAACATGCTGATTACAAAGTGACATCTTACTCAAATTGATGCCATTTGCTCCATTCCTTCGGAAGTGCATCAGGAGAAAGAAAAGGGAAGAGAAAAATGAGAAATTAACACCCGCTTGGGAATCATAAGAAGGCTTGGTTTTTATCCTTCCTATGTAAGTGAATTTATTTGAACTAAACTTTTTGTAGGTTGAAATTTGTACTGCTCAATAGAAGGGGAAGTGGGTATGTGGTGGGTGAAGAATGAACGATGGAACAATTAATATTTGTAAGGTCTACTCTGATCCAAATTCTCTCCATATTTGTTTAATCCTCATAATATCTCCATGAGACTGGGGTTATTGTTTCATTTAACAATGAGAAAAACCAGGTTCAGAGCAGATACTTTGCTCGATATCACATCTTTATCACAGCTTTCGTGTTTTCAGAGTTTGGGTTTTAACCCATACCTGCTGACCCCAAGTCAATTCTCTTTCCTTTAGAGCAGGTCAGCAAACATTTTTGGGAAAGGGCTATAGTATAAATAGGTTCTGTGGGCCATATGGTCTCTGTTGCAATCACACAACATGCTCGTGTAGTACAAAACCAACCATTGACAATATTTGAACACGAGTACCGCTGTGTTCCAATAAAGCTTTATTTATAAAAACAAGCAGTGAGTGGGATTTGATCTGCAAGCCCTAGTTTGCCAAGCCCTGCAAGCCTCAGAATAAAAACCAAATTGACAAACCCTCAAACCAAGAGAAGAGAAAAGAGCTAAATAAAAGTAGAGATTGGAGGGGGACATTTTGTAAAGGGCATCATAAAAAATATATATTCTTTTCTGCATATTTGAGAAGAAAGGCCATTTCATATACACTGTGTGACTGTATCAGTTGTTTGATTGTGTCAGTCTCTGAAAGGCAAGCAAACTCTTCCTTAAATATATACATGACTAGAATTTCAAATGTTACATCTTAGTTAACCACAAAAGACTAGGTCAGAGTATTCCCCAACACACACAAACTGTCACAGTTCCTCTCCATTTGGGTGGCTTGTTCCTTCTCTTCTTGTCATTGACTGAATTTTAATGTAATCCTTAAGTTCCATTATATAAACAGATAACCATGTTGTTGAAACAATTCTAATATACATCCAGACAGATAAAATTTACTTTTAGGGTAAAACTATAGTGTTATTTTCTCTACTGAAGATACCATGGATAAAAGATGTCTAAAAAAAATATTTCTTTGACATTTGTTTATTTATCTTTACATTCTAAACAGATAGAGACTGGGAGGCCCAAAACAAGATGCTAACTAAAATATGGTGAAAAAAATATTTCTTTACGAACACCAATGTAAGTATATGAAAAATGTGAAAAGAACAACTTTTTTTTTTTTTTTTTTTTTTTTTTTGCAGTACATGGGCCTCTCACTGTTGTGGCCTCTCCCATTGCGGAGCACAGGCTCCGGACGCACAGGCTTAGCGGCCATGGCTCACGGGCCTAGCCGCTCTGCAGCATGTGGGATCTTCCCGGACCAGGGCACGAACCTGTGTCCCCTGCATTGGCAGGCGGACTCTCAACCACTGCACCACCGGGGAAGCCCCAGAACAACTTCTTAACTCTCACTAAATTCCATAGGAAATCACCAACTTGGTCCCCTATAAAAATATGCGATAGTCTAAAATTACCTAGTGCAATAACTAAACCAAATAATGTAACAGAAATACGAAAGACTCAAAGCCATTTTGCAATGGGTTTCAGGTTCAGTGACTTAATATTCTGGTTCAGGAATCCTATTGCAGTTGTTCAGACTAGAAAGGATGAAAGTCTGAGTTGCAACAGTAACTCTTACTGTGCAAGAAAAGAGGAATATGAGAAGTTTTTGTATGTAGAATTGACAAAATGTAGTGTTTTAGTTTAAAGTCAGTATAGTTGATAATGATGATTATGACGATTTTTGGTGGCAGGTAACAGAAACTGGCCAGTGAACGTACACAGAAATGGTGACTTATTGGCAGGATTCTGGGTAGCTCACATAATTGAAGAAAGATAGTGTACATAATTGATCAAATCTTGGGAAGGCAGAAACCAGGGAATCTCTAGGGATGTTAGCACTGAGCCTCCATATATCTTCTTTCTGGGGTGCTGTCATATGGTTATTGACTTCCAATCTGTAGTTGGTTAGTTGTGTTAATGGTCCCAATTAAAGACCTCATTGTATCCATGCCCTTTCCTCTGTAACTCTATAGTCCCATCTCATTCTGATTCTGAAACTGGCCCTGGACCAGTAGCAAATGTGATGTAATCAGAAACTTGAATAAGCACTTACAGATTTCTGCTTCCTTGCTTGCTCCTTGTCTTTGCCATGAGAATGTGTCCAAGGTAGCCTACAGGATGATGTGGCACATGGAGAAGAGCTGAATCATCCCAGCTATCTGAACTGAGCCACCAGCTATGGCAGAAATCTCATTTGAGAACTGCATATCCCACCAGCAGCAGACTGATATGCAACAGTAAGCCCCACCAAACCTAGTGAAGATCAGCAGAACTGTCCACCTGCCCCATAGACTCATGAGAAAAAATGAATTGTTGTTTTAAGTTAATTTTGTGAGTGTTTGTTACACAGCAACAGCTGACTGATACACCACCTCTGTGTCTCTTGATTCAAGTTTCATTTTCTTGAATAAGAGTGTCTGTTTGATTCAGCTTGGTTCTTGTGTTATACTCCTGAGTCATTTAGCTGTGACCAGAGGGTAGGTGGCATGGTTAACAGGAGAGACATTGTGAGCTGGAGAAATACCCTAACTGGTAATTTATACATGGGGGAAGGACCAAGATAAAGGTGGAGCGTAAAAAACTCCTGGAATATTTGTAAACATTCTCAGGGTTTCACCAAACTCTTGAGAAGAAGGGCTTTTAGAGTTGCACTGATGTAGTTGTGAATCAGCTTTGGGGAAATTGCTTGTTCATAAGAAGCCAAGAAATGATTGATCAAATCTATGAAGAAGCTGATTGAATGGAGAATGTAAAAGGAACTTGCTTTTCATCTTTGTATCCTCAGTGCCTAGCAAAATATGGCACATAGAAAGCAATATTTTTTTTAGAGAGGGGCCAAATATCAGAAGAATTGTCCAGAATAAAGTATGAACTGTTGATATTGAAAAAAGAGTGACCAAATTATGCTGGTTTTAGATATATCAGTACATGATGCCTACACAATATTAATTATAAAAAAGTAATAATTTGTGCCAGAAACAAAAACATTGATGTTATCATATAATAAAAAATGCATTTTTCCAGCAATCAGCCCATGGAACCACCTGCTTGTGGTATTTATGGCTGTGCTTTTCTTCTTTGCCATAATTTTGGAATTTTAGAACTGGAGGGGAACCGAAACCCTCTGGTCTAGAGAGCCTACTGCAGAGTCTGGGTGCCTGGCTGTCAAAGCGGTGCCTTCTCACTGCCACACATGTTCTTTCCTCATGGAGGGTTCTCATTGGCTTGTTAGAGCTCCCATTCACTAAGTCACTCAATCAGCACATAGTTACTGAGCTCCAGCCATGTGCCTATGCTTATGTCCCAGGAGTCATGTGCTTCTGACTACTGGTCAGTCTGTGATTAATAGGATCCTAATCACAAGGAAAGCATTCATTTCCCCCATTTTTATTTCCCATACATTATAACCCTCTGCATTCACATTTGGGCTAAGTCCCTGTTACCCTGGCAGCTGAGCTGAGGGGAATGCATAGGGAAGAGTGGCATGTAGGAGCACTTTTCCTTATGAGTTCTTGCAGTTAGTTACATTTTAACTATCATTCCCTTCCTTCCTTCCATCCTTCCTTTCCTTTCCCTTTGAACAAAAAAGGTGTAAATTCTGGTTTTTAAAAAGTGGTATGTGGAACTAAAAACACCTTTGCTAACCTCAAGCTGTCCACACTCCAGCTTATGTTGTAAAAAAAAAAAAAAAGGAAAAAAGCAGAGGAAAAAAAAAAGCAGAGGTTTTAATCAGATCTAAGAAGGAAGCTAACAATTGTGGACAACTATGGTTCTTACGTCGTTCTGGATGTTGACATAAAATATCTCATTTAATCCATACAGCTACTCTATAAATTAGGTATTCTTATCTTTATTAGTAGATAAAGAAGGTAAGGATCCTACTGTTAGGTAATTTTCTCAAAGTCACACAACTAAGGCACAGTAGAACGAGGATTTGAATCCTGGTTCTTAGAGTTGTTCCTGCAAAGCCTGTGCTCCTTTCTCTGCACATTGCTATAGCTCCATCACCCTTCAGCCAAATTTCCTCTCAGCCAGGGAAACATAGTCCTTGTATTATTTAGCTATTACTGTAATATTGCTGTGTAACAAACAACCCCCAAACTCACTGGCTTTTAGCAACAGCATTTATTTTTCTCATTGATGAGCCTGCAAGTTGGCTAGGCTTTGGCTGATCTCAGCTGAGCCTAGATGGATTCATCTGGGTTTGGCTCTCCATGCACATTGGACGCAGGTCTGCTCCAAATGTCTTCTCAACTTCCATCTACCAGGTCGTTGGGTATCTTCTCATGGTGAATGGTAGGAGTACAAGAGAGCCATTCAAGCCATAAAACCCTCTAAAGCTACTGCTCACATTATGTTCATTAACATTTCATTGGACAAAGGGAGTTACATGGTCAGCCAAACCTCAAGGTGGCAAGGAGTTATAGCCAAACATCAAGGAGTCAAGGAATTATAGCCCACCCATGGTGGGAGGAACTATAAAGTTATATGACAAAGCGTTCAGATGCATTAATTCTATAACAGAGTGCGGGTGAAAAATTTGGAACAATAATTCAGTCTACCACAGTCCCAAACCAGCAAGATGGCCAAGCATGTGTGTGTTAGTGACCTATCTTTTAGTGATAGAGTTTGAAATTCTGTCACTTCCTGACCATGAAGCATTTGGCCTATCAACCCTTCTGAGCCCTCACCTGTTCTGAGATGGTCATCATAATCCCTGTCCCATATTCCTCATAGACTTATTGTATATCTAAGAGAGCAAATGTGAACATCTTTATAAACTTTACTGCAGTATTCAAAGTTAATTGTTAGTAATGTTATTTACTTTTTAAAATCAGTATTATTACACCTTAATTAGAGTATTATTGAAGTCTCTTTGGGGACCACCTGATAATCCACAGTTGGAGAACCAGGTGGTCTGTGGGCTGTGGCATCAGTGTTTGTTTATTTTACTGTTATATCTATGGCTTGGTTACTGGTATTATTAAGTCAGTTGCTTATAATATTTAATAAAAGCAGGCATTGTCTGGTCTGCAGCCCATCAGAGGCAGCCTTTCATTTCCTGGGGTGTGGTTTCCATCTGGGGAAACCTCAAGTGGGAATGAGGATGGTTGGTGGTTCGTGGGCATCCTCCATTTCACCAAAGTCGTCTGCAGTCTGCAGGAGCTTGAGAGCCGTACTTCCCATAAGTGCATTGACTCTTGAGTTGAAAGCATTCACACAATTTCTGTTGCTTCATAATGGGCTGAATTCTGTCTTCATCAGACAGGCACAAATAGTGCTTGAGGTGAGCAAGAAAGAGCAGGAGGTAGCCTCTGCCAGAACCAACTAGCTGTAACTATAGACACAAATAATATTTCCCTGAAGAAAGAAACATTAGCAATGAGGGGAGGAGGGAGAGGCAGAAGTTGCTATTATAAACCAAATAGAATATTCCTAAGATAAACCTAAACATATTTTTACAAGCCTTGCATGTTTGTTCAGTTCAACTCAAATCTATGAAATTCAGTTCTCTACAGTTCAATTCAATCAATATTTCTAGAGATTATAGGGCCAACAATCCAGGGATAAGCTCTAACTCAGAGATGAATGAAATATAAACTCTGCTGTAAAAAAACTCCAGCTAGTGGTGAACATACACCCACGTAAGCAAAGTTAGGAGATAGTTGCTAGAGTTTGGAGTTAGGCAGGGCTTGATTAAAATCCTGGAGCAAGGTCCTGACCTTGTTGAAATCTTAGTTTCCTCATCCGTTAAAAGGGGACAATAATGGGGCTTCCCTGGTGGCGCAGTGGTTGGGAGTCTGCCTGCCGATGCAGGGGACGCGGGCTCGTGCCCCGGTCCGGGAGGATCCCACATGCCGCGGAGCGGCTGGGCCTGTGGGCCATGGCTGCTGGGCCTGCGCGTCCGGAGCCTGTGCTCTGCAACGGGAGAGGCCACAACAGTGAGAGGCCCGTGTACCGCAAAAACAACAACAACAACAACAACAAAAAGCAACAACAAAAAAGGGGACAATAATGAAAAAGTCTCTGTTTTGAGTCAGGGGATATGGCAGCCTTCAAGGAGCCAACAGGCTTACATGGAAGGCAGATAATTAACAATAATTTTAAAAAGTTCTGCCAAAATCAAATTCAAGATATGTGGGATCTGTGGTAATAGAAGAGTAGGGTACGGGGTATGGGGTGTTTAGGGGACTTAGGCTAGACAGTCATGGACTGCTTCCCTTTTAAATAGAAGGAGAAAGGATGCTTGTGACTTAGCAAGGCACAAATGTGTACGTTCATGCACACACACACATTTCATATGTTAGGGTTGGAGGAGCAGAATATTTCAGGGAGAAGGAACGACATATGAAAAGACATTTTGGTGAAAGGGAGACCAACAGCCCAGGAAGTCAGAGAAGTGGTGGGAGTGGAGTGAGAGGGTTGAAGGGATTGAAGAGACTGAGGCCATGTGCGTAGAAATCATAGTAAGGGTTTGGACTTTGTTCTAGGAGCAGTGTGAAGCTATTATAGGGATTTAAATGGTGGTAGTGGTGATGGCTAGAATTAGATGTGCTTCAGTGTGGGCAGTGGTTGGAAAGAAGGCAAAGACAGATGTGTGTAGGCCAGTTGTTAGTCTACTGCAGTCTTCTAGGAGAGAGGTAATATTAGCCTCCTAGCTAGTGGGAGTAGAGATGAAGAAAAAGATAGTGTAGAAACAGTCTTAGAAGGTCACCAGTGTCAAGGTCACAATTGATCTCCATGTTGCCAAATTCGATATTCAATTCTCTGCCCTAATCTTGCTGTACATTTGACACAATTGATCATGCCCTTATTGAATCCTCTTCTTCCCTTTGTTTCTGGGGTGCCACCCTCCCTTGGATCTCCCATAATGCACCAGTCACCCCTTAGTCTGCTTTCCTACATCTCTCTAATATTAAAGGCTTATAAATTATTTTCCCTTCTGCAATGGACCAAATGTTTGTGTCCCTCAACCCCCAAATTCACATATTGAAATCCTAACCTCCAATGTAGAGGTATTAGGAGATGGAGCCTTTGGGAGATGATTAGTTCATGAGGGTGGAGCCTCCCTTCATGAATGGGATTAATGCTCTTATAAAGGGGACATCAGAGAGCTCTCTAGCTCTCTTTCTGCTGTATGAGAACATAATAAGTCTGCAAACCAGGAAGAGGGCTCTCAACAGAACCCAACCAAGCTGGCACCTTGATCTCAGACTTCCAGTCTCCAGGACTGTTAAGAAATAGATTTCTGTTGTTTATAAGCCACCCAGTCTATGGTACTTTGTTATAGCAGCCTGAACTAGGATTTCTCCTTTTAGTCAATCCCTTACAAATTATTATTTCCAGCCGAACTCCACCATGACTTCTATATCCAGTTGATATCTCCACTTAGATATCTAATAGTCTTACAAGGTATCAAATCCAAAATGGAACTGTTAATTCTACCCCTTGTCTTCTATATTTTATGACTCTATTTTGCCAGTTACTTAGAGCAAAAGCACTTGGAGTCATCAGTGCTTTTCTCATAATTAATATCTAGTCCCTTAGCACATCCTGGATACTTGTTTTAGGTTAACTGCCTTAATGAACTCAGTTAATGACATCCTTGTATCCATATCCTTTGCAATGTGGCTTTGCAACTTCTTCCATAAAAATATAGTCTATTTCCCCACCCTTGAATGTAAACTAATTTTGTGACTTGTTTTGTCAATAGAATGAGAGACTGTAGAACAGAGGCAGACAATGGCCAGACTATGTATAAAAGCAGAACTCTGACCCACAGCCTGTAGCAACCAGACCACAGGGCCAACCTTCAGTAACCAAGAAGTCAAACCACTATCCGGAGCAACCAGACTAGGAAGTCAAACAATAGTCTCTGTAACAATTGGCCCCAAATGGCCAGCAGTTGATTAGTAACTGACAGCTTTCCTAATTTTTGACCCCACTTCCAAATGAGAACCAACCAAAGAAAGCTAAATAGGCACCCCTAACCAATCACATGGGATGACCCCTTCTAGTTAGCCCGGCTACAGCTTTTTCAAGCCAACAGCCTCCAATCAGGACATACCTGAAGCCTTCCCCTTTTCCACTATAATGCTTTTTTACTCCTCTGCCTGCCTTTGAGTCTCTGCCAAATGCAAGTGATGGTTGCTGACTCCCTTGCTATACCAATCTCTGAATAAGTAGCCTTGGCTTGGTCTCATTTGGGTGGTCTTCATTTATTTCCACAAAAATATGGTAGAAGTAATAATATGGCCATTCTACGTCTACACCTCAAGAGGCCTTTCTCTTGCTTTTCTGCTTTCACCATGAGAACAAGCCTGGGCTGGACTCCTGGGAGTTCAAGGGCCTCTTACAGCTCAGGTGTTCTTTTGAAATAGAGTATACTTGGCAATAAAGTAAGAAGCCAAAATAAGGAAGCAGAGAAACTTAGTTGTTTGGGGTTTATTTGGACGATGTGAGGGGAGGTGAAGGATTTAACTTTTCAGTCAAGTAACAAACAAGCTGTCTGGGAATAGTGCTCACTTGGGTTGCTCTTTGATGACTGCAGGAAGTTAATGAGGAGGCAGGCTCATCCAGAGGCTGAGCTATGATGCTGCTGCCAGTGACCATTGAGCCAATCAGCTTCTACTTCACCCTGACCTCTTGAGGGTGGAAACCTCTCAGAAAGTAGCATAAACAAAGCAACCGTATTTCCTGGGGCATTTTAAACGTAGCTTAAATAAGAAATACTGTTTTGTTTTTTTTTAAAGGAAGGCTTCTTTTTTTTTTTTTTTTTGGCTGTGTTGGGTCTTCGTTTCTGTGTGAGGGCTTTCTCTAGTTGCAGCGAGTGGGGGCCACTCTTCATTGCGGTGCGCGGGCCTCTCACTATCGCGGCCTCTCTTGTTGTGGAGCACAGGCTCCAGATGCTCGGGCTCAGTAGTTGTGGCTCACGGGCCTAGTTGCTCCGTGGCATGTGGGATCTTCCCAGACCAGGGCTCGAACCTGTGTCCCCTGCATTGGCAGGCAGATTCTCAACCACTGTGCCACCAGGGAAGCCCCAGAAATACTGTTTTTTACAGAGCTGTGAGTGAAGACTTTGTGTGTTTATTAATGCTTAACAAGTATTATAAAAAAGAGAAACAGAGACACATTTAACCTGGGAAATCTGCTGGTGTGATGAACTTAACACCCCTCCTAGGTTGGAGTTTCTGTTGTGGGGAAGTAATGCAAATCAGTCCTTCTGAGCACTCTCAGAAGGTTTGCAGAAAGGCCATGGTTTGCATTAACTAGACCACAGCTTATATACATTGCCGAGAATACAACAACCGAAGAAATATTAATGAAATGGAATTTGAACCACACAGGCTAGGTTTTCAGTTGCCCAGGTTTTTCTTTTTTTTTTCTTTTTCCCTTTGTACAAAGGATACTTTGATTTCTTTCATGACATTTCTTTTTCTTTGTGATTTGTATCAAACACAGGCCCCTTATACATGTATTGTGTTTGGGGTCCAAGAGTTTCTAGTCTACAAATCAGGCCCCAAGGACAATGTAGCGAGCCCCCCATGAAAGCAGGAGCTATTTTCCCCTAAGAAGTTCACTAAGAAATACCCCAAGGTCTGTCTGTGGTTCATTGTTTATTCAATAGGGTCTGAGTGGGACTCTGCCTCTGGCCTGTGGGTCCAACCCCAGCATTGTTTCTGGTGAGTTCACAAGTTGGGGATCATTGAAGCCTTGCTTTTAGTTTCCTCTCTAGAAACTGAACATGCTAGAGGCAATCTTGATGTCATGTGAAAGGCTTTATGTTGGCTTTTATTGTTTTATTATTAAACAACTATGTCTAAGAGTCTGTGGGCATATATACAAAATAACTAGGTGGAGCAAAGAACATATCAGGAATTCCAGGTTTAATTCCTAGCTGGGTGACTCAGGGCAGGTCATTGGCTATGGTTTCTTCAGCTACGAAGAGACATGGTCTCCAGTCTTTCCACTTAACATTGGATAACTTCAACTACACGCAAATTCTAAAATCTGAATAAATTCTAAATATCATTTATTGTGTACTTATTACATCATCATGTGATTTTAAGACATCCATTGAACAAGCATTAATTGCCCCCTCCTATGTACCAAGCATCCTTCCAGGTGCTGAGATGGAGCAGTACAGAAGACAGAAATGGTTCCTGCAATCCTGGAACAAATGTCCTAGTGTTAAAACTGGCCTAAAGTTCCTCTGTGATAAACTCAGATTTGAACCTAGGTCTGTGTGACTCCAACGTACTTGTTTTTAATTCCCTAAGCTCTCTTGTCTCCTAACAATAGAAAGACTCAGACTTGGAGCTCCTGGCTTTGTCTTGTAGGGACACACAGTGGTGGTTAGGAGGTTTTTAATCATTCTAGAAGTTCAAACCAACGATCAACAATATGCTCATCAAAAGAATAATTCTGGGAGTATAGCAAATTGTGGCATGACACTTTGTATTTCTCTTCATACCTGCCTTATAAAGATGTACAGTTAATATTGAGCCTTATTCTCCCAAGTCTTAAGGTACTTCCTCTGTACTTCAACTCTGCAATAGGTTTGTTGTGAGGATAAGTGAGAACATGAAGAATTCCTCTAAAAGGATAGACTGTATAAAATTAAATATTTCTTGTACTTAGTATCAGATCAGCCTGGGCTTCAGCAAAGACTTTAAACTCAGAATAAAAACAAACAAAAATAACAAATAAATAGAACTCAGCACTATACTAACCGTGTGACTTTGGCTCACTTAACTTCTCTGATCTCCTATCAGAGGATTTTTATGTGTTATCTACCTCAAGTGAGACCTAACCTGTTAAGTGCTTGGCATAGTGTCTGAACCCATTATAGGTATTCAGTAAATATTTGTTCCTTACTTTCTCTAAAAGTGAATACATGTCTACACATGTTAGTGTCACCAACTTGGCAATAGCACCTGGAGGCTTAGCACTAGAAGGGCTTAGCTGAGTGAAGCCTGCAGCCTAAGGGAATAGCTAGGTAAAGTTAATAGTTGTTTAACTTCAGGGTGATGATCTTCTATCCATTTATTCATATCTTTATGTTACACCTATGTTACATATGGGGAAAACTAAAAAACAGTGGAAATTAATTCCTCTTGATAGGGCTAAAATTAAACCCTAGAGTTTAATTGGATGAAAGGTTTTATAGCCATCATTGCTGCTTTCTTCATTGTCGGCAGACATGAAGGGAAAATGTGTTTATCCTGAATTTACCTTCCTTCCACTGGAGAGGATAGCCAGAAGGCTATTGACAGTTCCTCAGAAAGCAAGTACTAACAGAGTAGGACTACCTCTTTCCTTCATCAAAGGTCAAAGTGCAGGTGTGATAGCTATGATTCAGACTTTTTTTCTTTTTTTTGCGGTACGCAGGCCTCTCACTGTTGTGGCCTCTCCCGTTGCGGAGCACAGGCTCCGGACGCGCAGGCTCAGCGGCCATGGCTCACGGGCCCAGACGCTCTGCGGCCTGTGGGATCCTCCTAGACCGGGGCACGAACCCCTGTCCCCCGCATCGGCAGGCGGACTCTCAACCACTGTGCCACCAGGGAAGCCCCTGATTCAGACTTTTGATTTCTCTCCACACTATTGGCAAACGTGGTTTATTTGTTATTATTTTTAATAAACAGCTTTATGAGGTGTAAATGATATACAAAAAGCTGCCCATGTTTAATGTCTGCAATTTGGTGGGTTTGAACTTATGCAGACACTTGTGGAACTAACACCACAAATCAAGTCAATGCAACAGGTAGCCAGAATGGTTTAGACTGTGAAAAAAGGACATTTGCTGAAATAGACACCAGCCCTCAGAATATGGCATCTATGTTCATCCATTCCTTCACTCATTCAAACACTTAAACTTTGATCACTAGCTTTTGGCCAGCACTATGCTAGACACAAGTGGGACCCATAGATGAACTGGACACATGCCTCATTCTCATGGAGCTGAGAGCTAAGCAGAGAAGTGAAGCCGTTTGCTTATATAGGTCTGAGATAAAGTATGATGTGACAAGTGGAGAGGCATAAACACACTTTCCCAGCATTGCCAAGGGAAGAGAGTTGAGAGCTGTGGGAATTGTGGGCTAAAAGGCTGAGGCAGGCTTGAGAAATGTTAAACTTCTCAACTTGGCTGGGGTTTAAGGTGCTTTACTAGCTACAAATTATTGGACATTTAATATGTCTCAGACAACAGGTTATACTTTATTCCATTCAATTAGAACAGCTATGTAGTAGATGTTAATACTCTCTTTTGCAAATGATCAAATTCTAATGAAGAGAGACCAATAAATAGTTCAGGGTCAATCAGGAAGTGAGTGGTAGAGTAAGGATTCCTTAATTCATTAATTCAATGCATAGTATTGATGGCCAACCAGCTGGGTGCCAGGCTCTCTGCTAGGTTCTGGGGAGACATGGCTTCTTCTGGTCTGGAACCCTGTGCTGTCCATTGCTCCTTCATGCTGATTCTCCCATGATAGGGGTGGGGAAGGAAGCCAGGTTGAGAATGATCTCTTAGTTCCATCCATTAGGCAATAGGGAACCACAGAAGATGGAGAGGGAGTGTAGCCTTTCTGGTCAGCATTAGGTTTTGGGAAAGGATGGAATTTATGAGGGGTTTGAAGAGGACAAAATGATAAGAAGGAAGTTTGTATCTTACCAAATACAAAGTGAGTAAAGAGGGAGGTAGATACTTAAACAAGAGATCAGTTGAAACTCCTTGTAAACAAAGCATTTCTATAGCTGACAGGCTGTGGTTGAGAAGGGATGGTGCACTGGCCACAGTGGCTTTTGGTCTGCTCAGGCTGCTATAGCAAAGTACCATAGACTAGGTGGCTTAAATAACACACGTTATTTCTCCCAGTTCTGGAGGCTGGGAATTCCAGGGTTAGAGGGACAGTGATTTGGTTCTTGGTGAAGGCCTTCTTCCTGGCTTGCAGATAGCCACCTTCTCACTGTGTCCTCGCTGGCAGAGATTGGAAACTCTGGTCTCTTCTGCTTCTTATAAGGGCACTAATCCCATCATGAGGCCCTACCCTGATGACCTCAGCTAATCCTAATTACCTCCCAAAGACCTCACCTTTTAATACCATTATATTGGGGGTTAGGACTTCAATATAGGAATTTGGGGAGACATAAACATTCAGCCCATAACAGTGACTTATTCAGTGTTTTAGATTTCTTGGAACACCAGGCAGGTGTGTCCAGCTTACACTTTGTCATTAGTTGGTTTATTATTGATTTGGATTTAAAGAGCATCAAGAAGGTTGTTAGGTTTTGGTGATTAATTTGGATTGCAATTCAGCTTAGATGGCAATAAGTAGTTTATACTTATTTAGTTCTTTATGCCTAGTAAAGCACTTTTATGCATGGTATTTAAGATCCATTTTATGGAAGAGGAAGCTGAGGCTCTGAGAAGTTATGTAAATTTCCAAAGTTCACATGTTTACTAAAAAGCTGGAAAGGAAATAGAATTCATAGTTTACGACTAAATCCTGCATTCTTTCGAGGCTACCAAAAACTTCTCTAGTGACCTCAAACTCTAAGGGTCTAAACAGTATCCCTAAAACATAAAATGTTTGAGCTAAAAGGGAATGCAGGGATCATCTAGTCCCAGCTCTTTGTTTTGAGGTCTGGAGAAATTACATGATTTGATATATTCCAAATTTAGGACATAATGGAGTTGAGATGAGAACTTTTGTCTTTCAATAGGTGATCCAAGATCCTCTTGACCCTAGAACATGTCTACCAATTTTCACTCTACCAAGCATCTTCCCTTAAATTATTACCTTTACTTATCAGAACAGTCTTGTAAAACAAGGCAAATGTCAGCCCATTTTACTGATGAGAAAACAGAGGCTTTGAAAGATTAGGAAACTTGTCTCATATTATCCAGCTGGTAAGAGGTGAACTAGGTATTATGAACCTCCTTTTGAGGATGGGTTTACTAATTTCCGATAAGTTAAGTAATGTGTCCATTAAGTCAGGCATGAAGCCAGACCTTATGATTGCAAATCAAGTGCAATTGCACCCCTTTTGCTCTGTGCCCCTCTTTCTCCCTAAGGCAGAGAGAGGATGTCCCCTCCAGTTTTTGCCTGTCATTGTCTGAGTCTGATTGCTTCCCTGGAGTTGTAGTGGCAGCGTGGCTGCAAGCTCGCTCTCCCCACCCTCAGATACCTGTTAACACTCTGACCTTACCCACAGATTTGCTCCATGGATCACTTTCCACCCAGACAATCCGTTTATAGAAGGAGGACATCTCCTTATTGCCTGCGTCATAAACTGCTGACTATGTCCCATCCTCTTTCACTCCTCATCTGTCATGTGGGCTTGTGTCAGAAGCAGGGTCAATTAACTTCCTATAGAGAGGTTAACTTGGCAGATACAACTTGATTGATTTGTTTTAATCTGACCAATTTTTGCAGTCAGCATCCCAGGTAGGAGGGATAACCAAGCCTGGGAGCTGGGTGAATATCAAGATTGACTGCTCTGTTATTTTAGAAGAAACACAAAGTAAATAGTAGATTGGGGCAGATGGCAGATTTGTCTGATAGATTGGTGTCATCCAAAGCTTGAATGGATTGCTTCCTTTTTACAGTATTCCTGCTTCACAGCATCAACTTCCACTTCTCCATGTCATCATCTTTCTCTTTAAGAGCACCTGCTCTATCTTGGGTACTGTCTTCACTATTCATCTAATGGCTCAATCTAGAAACCAGTAATCATCCTTACCAACCTCCTTACCCTCCCTCACCTAATCTAGATGGTCATTATATCCTAACCCACTTAATCTAATTTAGGCTGCCATCTTTTCTCAAGTGATAGTTGCCATCTCCTCCTAACTGTTCCTCCAGTCTTAACTTCTCCAATCCATTTTCCAATCTACTCTTGACTGGCGAGCATATTTGATTATATTACTTCCCTGCTTAAAAGCCTCAGTGACTTGTACTGTTGTGAGTGAATTCACAGCATTTATGCATTTCATATAAAGCTCTCCATTGTATGACCCCTGCACATCTCTTCAGTCTTATGTCCATCCATTTCCATCTTTGAAGCAATGCCAAACTCCTGCATTTCCAGAAATTTGCTATGATGTTTCACATAGTTTTATCTTCATACATACTCCTTTTGTCTGAAAGAATCTTTCCCTCTTTTTTTCCATTGGACAACTCATTCATCTTTAAGAACAAGTTCATATATCACAGCTTTAGATCAGTCTTCCTTTATGCTTAGGTTGAATTGAATGGCACCACTGTACCTTATACTAGACCTCTGTTATAGCAAATATCCCACTGACTATTATTTTTTCATATGTTTGTTTCTCCTACTTGTTTTGAGCTCTTCAGGAAGAGGAACCATGTCTTATAGATCATTGTATCCCTATCACTTTGCAAGATGCTGGCATAATAAATTCTCACTAAATGTTTTGGAATTCTATGCAATGATTGCTCCCAAATCCTACTGCCAGCAAAGACATAATGAGAGCTCTTTAGATGCAGAGCACAGTTACTCCTTCCCACTATGATATTTTGTATTTCTGATGTTTTGCCTGTGCTTCCTCTGCTTTAAGTGACCTTATCACAGTGTCACCTAAAACACGTTATGTACTCCTTAAATCTCAGCTCTACCCTCAGTCACATCTTCCACACTTGACCTGTACTCTCAATCCATGGTATACTCCTTGAGACTCTTAATCCGATAACTCTGTGTTGAGTGTCAAATAATGAGTCAAGGCATACCACTGGGTGCTTAGCCACATGTCAAGTCAAACATATGGGATTCTAACTTAAAATTTCTTGTGCAGAGATGTTCTGCAGGCAATAGATTCAAACACAAGATGGAAATTGAAAAATGCTGCATGAGAGCTTAAAATCAAATAGTTTGCATGTAGGTGTATACTTAACTCTCCCCTACCCACAAAGTCTGGCAGGCAATGGGAACTCAGTAATACTGTAGGTAAATCCAGTAAGATTACTTTTGATTTAAAAAGGTAGTTTTGTTCAATAGTCTCATGTGTACTTTGTCCAAGGCAGTGAAGAGATAAAATAACCATGAATCTCAAAGGATTGCAAAAGGTCCCAATAACCTAATGTGGAGAGTAGAGCCATTGTCTGAAAGTGGTGAAGAGACTCAGTTGAGATTGAGAATGTGTGTTGTGTCCTTACACTGATTCGATCTCTACAGAGTGGATGATATTCCATTTAGTTTTATATTTACAGTTTACAGTCACTTTGTGTCCATGGATTCAATCAACTATGGATTGAAAATATTTTTTTAAAAATCCAGAAAATCCCAAAAAGCAAAACTTAAATTTCCTGTGCACTGGCAGCTATTCACATACCATTTACATTGTATTTACAGCCATTTATATATCATTTACATTGTATCAGGTATTATAAGTAATCTAGAGATGATTTAAAGTGTACAGGAGGATGTGCATAGGTTATATGCAAATATTATGCCATTTTTTACAATGAACTTGAGCATTCATGGATTTTAGTAACTGTGGGGTGTCCTGGAACCAATCCCCCATGGGCACCAAGGGACATCTTCAACCTGCACTGTCCATTAAAGTAGCCACTAATGACAGTGACTAGTGAGAACTTGAAATGTGGCCATTCTGAATTGAGATGTATTGTTAAGTGTAAAGGATACACTGGATTTCAAAGATTAGCCTGAAAAAGGAAGGCAGAACATCTCACTAACATTTTTATGTTGATTGCATGTTAAAATGATAATATTGTGGATTCAGTGGGTTAAATAAAGCATTGTTAAAACTAATTTCACCTGTTTCTTTTTTTCTTTTAGGTAGCTACTAGAAAGTTTAAAATTGCCCATGTGGCTCACATTATATTTTTGTTGGACAATGCTCCCTTAGAGTATGGTTTTCAAAGGCCACACACAATTATGGAGCACATATAATGTGCTGAGCCTTTGACAAGTTACCGGTGATTAAAAGATAAATGAGATTAAACTCATGGACTTGAGAGAGAATAAGCACTTACCTGATACAGAGTAATGAGTGTTGGACTTGGGCAGCAATATTGTGTGGGAAAAAGTTAATAGATTTGAGTCATACTGGGTTGGATTTGAATTATACTTCTATCTGCTGGTTGAATAAGTTCATTTGCATCTCTAATTCTTAGCCTCCTTACCTGTATAATGGTAATCCTTATATTTACCTTATTTTTTGTGTAGTATATGCATAGCTTGTAGTAGGTGTTTAATAAATGAGAGTTAATATCATTCAGTTTTATGATCGAAGTTCTGTGATGCTACAGTAGAATATGAAGTGTCTTTTATGCCTAATGGTGATAAAGTGCAGGAGGTGAGGTTTGTAGAAAAGTTCCCTTTGACAAGAGTCACTAAGATCCCTAAGAGTATGCCAAGTGGACAAGAGATGGCAAGAATCAGTGATAACAATACTTCCGGGTAAGATGGCGGAAGAGTAAGATGCGGAGATCACCTTCCTCCCCACGGATACACCAGAAATACAGCTACACGTGGAACAACTCCTACAGAACACCTACTGAACGCTGGCAGAAGACCCCAGACCTCCCAAAAGGCAAGAAACTCCCCACATACCTGGGTAGGGCAAAGCAGAGAGATTCCCGGACAGAGGATGAGTGCCGAGCAGCACTCAACAGCCCGAGAGGCTTGTCTGCTCGCCCGCCGGGGCGGGCGGCGCTGGAAGCTGAGGCTCGGGCTTCGGTCAGAGCGCAGGGAGAGGACTGGGGCTGGCGGCGAGAACTCAGCCTGAAGGGGGCTAATGTGCCACAGCAAGCCAGGAGGGAGTCCGGGAAAACTCTGGAGCTGCCGAAGAGGCAAGAGACTTTTTCTTCCCTCTTGGTTTCCTGGTGCGTGAGGAGAGGGGATTAAGAGCGCTGCTTAAAGGGGCTCCACAGACGGGCGCGAGTCGCAACTGAAAGCGCGGAGCACAGTGACGGGCGTGGGACGCTGGGGCTGCTGCTGCCGCCGCCAAGAAGCCTGTGTGCGAGCGCAGGTCACTGTCCACACCGCCCTTCCGGGAGCCTGTGCAGCCCGCCACTGCCGGGGTCCCGGGATCCAGGGGCGGCTTCCCTGGGAGAACGCACGGCGCGCCTCGGGCTGGTGCAACGTCACGCTGACCTTTGCCGCCGCAGGCTCGCCTCGCACTCCGTGCCCCTCCCTCCCGCCCAGCCTGAGTGAGCCAGAGTCCCCGAAGAGGCTGCTCCTTTAACCCTGTGCTGTCTGAGCGAAGAACAGACGCCCTCCGGCGACCTACATGCAGAGGCGGGGCCAAATCCAAAGCTGAGACCCAGGAGCTGTGAGAACAAAGAAGAGAAAGGGAAACCTCTCCCAGCAGCCTCAGAAGCAGCGGATTAAAGCTCCACAATCAACTTGATGTACCCTGCATCTGTGGAATACATGAATAGACAACAAATCATCCCAAATTGAGGAGCCAGGAGTCAGTGCTGTGCCTCTGAGGTGGGAGAGCCAACTTCAGGACACTGGTCCACAAGAGACCTCCCAGCTCCACATAATATCAAACGGCGAAAATCTTCCAGAGATCTCCATCTCAACAGCAGCACCCAGCTTCACTCAACGACCAGCAAGCTACAGTGCTGGACACCCTATGCCAAACAACTAGCAAGACAGGAACACAACGCCACCCATTAGCAGAGAGGTGGCCTAAAATCATAAAAAGTCTGCAGACACCCCAAAACACACCACCAGACGTGGATCTGCCCACCAGAAAGACAAGATCCAGCCTCATCCACCAGAACACAGGCACTAGTCCCCTCCACCAGGAAGCCTACACAACCCACTAAACCAACCTTAGCCACTGGGAACAGACACCAAAAACAACGGGAACTACGAACCTGCAGCCTGCAAAAAGGAGACCCCAAACACAGTAAGATAAGCAAAATGAGAAGACAGAAAAACACACAGCAGGAGAAGGAGCAAGATAAAAACCCACCAGACCTAACAAATGAAGAGGTAATAGGCAGTCTACCTGAAAAAGAATTCAGAATAATGATGGTAAAGATGATCCAAGATTCTATTTCCAAGATCCAAAATCTTGGAAATAGAATAGACAAAATGCAAGAAACAGTTAACAAGGACCTAGAAGAACTAAAGATAAATCAAGCATCGATTAAAAACAAAATACATGAAATAAAAAATACTCTAGATGGGATCAATAGCAGAATAACTGAGGCAGACGAACGGATAAGTGAGGTGGAAGATAAAATAGTGGAAATAACTGATGCAGAGCAAAATAAAGAAAAAAGAATGAAAAGAACAGAGGACAGTCTCAGAGACCTCTGGGACAACATTAAACGCACCAACATTCGAATTATAGGGGTTCCAGAAGAAGAAGAGAAAAAGAAAGGGACTGAGAAAATATTTGAAGAGATTAGAGTTGAAAACTTCCCTAATATGGGAAAGGAAATAGTTAATCAAGTCCAGGAGGCACAGAGAGTCCCATACAGAATAAATCCAAGGAGAAATACGCCAAGACACATATTAATCAAACTGTCAAAAATTAAACACAAAGAAATCATATTAAAAGCAGCAAGGCAAAAACAACAAATAACACACAAGGGAATCCCCATCAGGATAACAGCTGATCTCTCAGCAGAAACTCTACAAGCCAGAAGGGAGTGGCAGGACATAATTAAAGTGATGAAGGAGAAAAACCTGCAACCAAGATTACTCTAACCAGCAAGGATCTCATTCAGATTTGATGGAGAAATTAAAACGTTTACAGACAAGCAAAAGCTGAGAGAGTTCAGCACCAACAAACCAGCTTTACAACAAATGCTAAAGGAACTTCTCTAGGCAAGAAACACAACAGAAGGAAAAGACCTACAATAACGAACCCAAAACAATTAAGAAAATGGGAATAGGAACATACATATCGATAATTATCTTAAATGTAAATGGACTAAATGCTCCCACCAAAAGACACAGATTGGCTGAATGGATACAAAAACAAGACCCATATATATGCTGTCTACAAGAGACCCACTTCAGACCTAGACACACATACAGACTGAAAGTAAGGGGATGGAATAAGATATTCCATGAAAATGGAAACCAAAAGAAAGCTGGAGTAGCAATTCTCATATCAGACAAAATAGACATTAAAATAAAGACTACTGGAAGAGACAAAGAAGGACACTACATAATGATCAAGGGATCGATCCAAGAAGAAGATATAACAATTGTAAATATTTATGCACCCAACATAGGAGCACCTCAATACATAAGGCAAATACTAACAGCCATAAAAGGAGAAATGGACAGTACCACAATCATAGTAGGGGACTTTAACACCCCACTTTCACCAATGGACAGATCATCCAAAATGAAAATAAATAAGGAAACACAAGCTTTAAATGATACATTAAACAAGATGGACTTAATTGATATTTATAGGACATTCCATCCAAAAACAACAGAATACACATTTTTCTCAAGTGCTCATGGAACATTCTCCAGGATAGATCATATCTTGGGTCACAAATCAAGCCTTGATAAATTTAAGAAAATTGAAATTGTATCAAGTATCTTTTCCGACCACAGTGCTATGAGACTAGATATCAATTACAGGAAAAGAGCTGTAAAAAATACAAACACATGGAGGCTAAACAATACACTACTCAATAACGAAGTGATCACTGAAGAAATCAAAGAGGAAATTAAAAAATACCTAGAAACAAATGACAATGGAGACACGACGACCCAAAACCTATGGGATGCAGCAAAAGCAGTTCTAAGGGGGAAGGTTATAGCAATACAATCCCACCTTAAGAAACAGGAAACATCTCAAATAAACAACCTAACCTTGCACCTAAAGCAATTAGAGAAAGAAGAACAAAAACATCCCAAAGTTAGCAGAAGGAAAGAAATCATAAAAATCAGATCAGAAATAAATGAAAAAGAAATGAAGGAAACGATAGCAAAGATCAATAAAACTAAAAGCTGGTTCTTTGAGAAGATAAACAAAATTGATAAACCATTAGCCAGACTCATCAAGAAAAAAAGGGAGAAGACTCAAATCAATAGAATTAGAAATGAAAAAGGAGAAGTAACAACTGACACTGCAGAAATACAAAAGATCATGAGAGATTACTATAAGCAACTCTATGCCAATAAAATGGACAACCTGGAAGAAATGGACAAATTCTTAGAAATGCACAACCTGCCAAGACTGAATCAGGAAGAGATAGAAAATATGAACAGACCCATCACAAGCACTGAAATTGAAACTGTGATAAAAAATCTTCCAACAAACAAAAGCCCAGGACCAGATGGCTTCACAGGCGAATTCTATCAAGCATTTAGAGAAGAGCTAACACCTATCCTTCTCAAACTCTTCCAAAATATAGCAGAGGGAGGAACACTCCCAAACTCATTCTACGAGGCCACCATCACCTTGATACCAAAACCAGACAAGGATGTCACAAAGAAAGAAAACTACAGGCCAATATCACTGATGAACATAGATGCAAAAATCCTCAACAAAATACTAGCAAACAGAATCCAACAGCACATTAAAACGATCATACACCATGATCAAGTGGGGTTTATTCCAGGAATGCAAGGATTCTTCAATATACGCAAATCAATCAACGTGATACACCATATTAACAAATTGAAGGAGAAAAACCATATGATCATCTCAATAGATGCAGAGAAAGCTTCTGACAAAATTCAACACCCATTTATGATAAAAACCCTGCAGAAAGTAGGCATAGAGGGAACTTTCCTCAACATAATAAAGGCCATATATGACAAACCCACAGCCAGCATCGTCCTCAATGGTGAAAAACTGAAACCATTTCCACTAAGATCAGGAACAAGACAAGGCTGCCCACTCTCACCACTCTTATTCAACCTAGTTTTGGAAGTTTTAGCCACAGCAATCAGAGAAGAAAAGGAAATAAAAGGAATCCAAATCGGAAAAGAAGAAGTAAAGCTGTCACTGTTTGCAGATGACATGATACTATACATAGAGAATCCTAAAGATGCTACCAGAAAACTACTAGAGCTAATCAATGAATTTGGTAAAGTTGCAGGATACAAAATTAATGCACAGAAATCTCTGGCATTCCTATATACTAATGATGAAAAATCTGAAAGTGAAATCAAGGAAACACTCCCATTTACCATTGCAACAAAAAGAATAAAATCTCTAGGAGTAAACCTACCTAAGGAGACAAAAGACCTGTATGCAGAAAATTATAAGACACTGATGAAAGAAATTAAAAATGATACAAATAGATGGAGAGATGTACCATGTATTTGGATTGGAAGAATCAACATTGTGAAAATGACTCTACTACTCAAAGCAATCTACAGATTCAATGCAATCCCTATCAAACTACCACTGGCATTTTTCACAGAACTAGAACTAAAAATTTCACAATTTGTATGGAAACACAAAAGACCCCGAATAGCCAAAGCAATCTTGAGAACGAAAAATGGAGCTGGTGGAATCAAGCTCCCTGACTTCAGACTATACTACAAAGCTCCAGTAATCAAGACAGGATGGTACTGGCACAAAAACAGAAAGATAGATCAATGGAACAGGATAGAAAGCCCAGAGATAAACCCACGGATATATGGTCACCTTATTTTTGATAAAGGAGGCAGGAATGTACAGTGGAGAAAGGACAGTCTCTTCAATAAGTGGTGCTGGGAAAACTGGATAGGGACTTGTAAAAGTATGAGGTTAGATCACTCCCTAACACCATACACAAAAATAAGCTCAAAATGGATTAAAGACCTAAATGTAAGGCCAGACACTATCAATTTCTTAGAGGAAAACATAGGCAGAACACTCTATGACATAAATCACAGCTAGATCCTTTTGACCCACCTCCTAGAGAAATGGAAATAAAGACAAAAATAAACACATGGGACCTAAGGAAACTTAAAAGCTTTTGCACAGCAAAGGAAACCATAAACAAGACCAAAAGACAACCCTCAGAATGGGAGAAAGTATTTGCAAATGAAGCAACTGACAAAGAATTAATCTCCAAAATTTATAAGCAGCTCATACAGCTCAATAACAAAAAAACAAACAACCCAATCCAAAAATGGGCAGAAGATCTAAATAGACATTTCTCCACAGAAGATATACAGACTGCCAACAAACACATGAAAAGATGCTCAACATCTTTACTCATTAGAGAAATGCAAATCAAAACTACAATGAGATATCATCTCACACCAGTCAGAATGGCCATCATCAAAAAATCTAGAAACAATAAATGCTGGAGAGGGTGTGGAGAAAAGGAACACTCTTGCACTGCTGGTGGGAATGTGAATTGGTACAGCAACTATGGAGAACAGTATGGAGGTTCCTTAAAAAACTAAAAATAGAACTACCATATGACCCAGCAATCCCACTACTGGGCATATACCCTGAGAAAACCATAATTCAAAAAGAGACATGTACCAAAATGTTTATTGCAGCTGTATCTACAATAGCCAGGACATGGAAACAACCTAAGTGTCCATCATCGGATGAATGGATAAAGAAGATGTGGCACATATATACAATGGAATATTACTCAGCCATAAAAAGAAATGAAATTGAGCTATTTGTAATGAGGTGGATGGACCTAGAGCCTCTCATACAGAGTGAAGTAAGTCAGAAAGAGAAAGACAAATACTGTATGCTGACACATATATATGGAATTTAAGAAAAAAAAATGTCATGAAGAACATAGGGGTAAGACAGGAATAAAGACACAGACCTACTAGAGAATGGACTTGAGGATATGGGGAGGGGGAAGGGTAAGATGTGACAAAGTGAAAGAGCGGCATGGACATATATACACTACCAAACGTATGGTAGATAGCTAGTGGGAAGCAGCCGCATAGCACAGGGAGATCAGCTCGGTGCTTTGTGACCGCCTGGAGGGGTGGGATAGGGAGGGTGGGAGGGAGATGCAAAAGGGAGGGGATATGGGAACATATGTATATGTATAACTCATTAAATTTGTTATAAAGCAAAAAATAAAAAAGATTAAAAAAATAAAAAAAAAGAATCAGTGATAACAGTAAAAGCTAATACTTACATACTGCTCATTGTGTACTGGGCACTGTTCTAAGCATTGCACCTGTAATACCTCATTAAGAAATGCTATATGTGGGCAATTTCATTATATTCCCATTTTGCAGATGTGAAGAATGGGCACAAAGAAGTTAAGTAACCTCTCCAAATTCACACAGCTAAGAAGAGACGTAGATGAGATTGGACCCAGGTGCTTAGGCTCCAGAATCCATGCTTTTAAGCACTCTGCTGCCCAAACAGAAACTATCAAGAGCAGAGTCATTGGAGGACCTAGCGGACCTTCTACCATGGCTGGAAGGTAGCATATGGGAGGGTAGGAGCTGGAAGTATGAGGGTTACAACTGCCTAGCAGTGAGGCTGAAGAAGTTAGTGAGGGTTTACTAGTGAGGAACTTTGATTGCCTCACTAAGGAATCTAGATTTTATTCTATAAACAGGGGGAAGCCATGGAGGATTTCTAAGTTGGAAGTGTTATGACCAGAGTTTTAGTTTAGAAAGAGAATTCCAGTGACATGGTAGAGAGTGAGCAGGAGAAGATAGAGGCCAGAAGCAAGGAGACTGCTTATGAGGATACAAGAGGACTGCACCAGTCCAAGCAAGGAATGTTGATGGCTTGAGCTTGGGTAGAGGCAGCAGGGTTACACCCAAGAGGTAGAGTTCATGGACTTGGTGGTAGGAATCACATTGTGTAAATCCTTATGTCATTTTATTATTTCCCATCTCCCCAGTTGTCCTTGCTTGTTTTTACCTGGCACATGCTTCCGAGTTGGTCCAGATAAAGGTTTTTTCTTTTTCTGTTTTTTTCTTTCTCTCTTTCAAATGACCTTTACACTGTTATTTATATTGTGGAGATTATAGCACATGATAATTATTATGCTTCAGGTTATATCTCTATGTAAAATACAGTGTGATTATTGTTCATCTGTATTTTTTCCTTAATGCTTAATGGTATACTAGGCTCCAATAATCATCTAATTGCTATGTAGTTATTGAAATCAGATATAATGCTCTGTTAAAGATTACCGTGATTATGAGGCAAATTTGTAAGATAGATCCTTTCATTGCCTAGTTTTAGGCCTGCAAAATTGTTAAGAAGCAAAAGGTTGAATAGGGCATTGAAATCTCAATACTCTCCCATTCAGTGCCTATCTCATTTGGCTGTTAGGGCAACCTTTATATACAAACGGGCCAACTCTGGTCACACTCACTGCTTTGATGAGACCTGGCACCATGAGAACCTGTAATAATGCCCTGAAGCATTCTGTGAAAACCATTGTTGCCTAAAATGAGGGCTGTCTGAGAGGACGTAAGACACTTGTGCTTTTGTTTCTAGCTAGATTTTCAACCATTATTAAAATATTTTCTCTCCTCTATTCACTATTTGTATGTTCTTGTTCTGATGTACACCCCATGGGTTACTTTTTTTAAAAATAATTCTACTTAATTAGTTTTTTGCTAATATTTCTAACATGATGACAGCAGTTTACCTTTCCAATTATTAAACAAAAATTTAAATGTAACTTCATCAGTGGAAAAAATGTGTAAGTGTAAGAAGGAAATGCACCCCAGCTTGAGCCAAACAAATGCTCCATCCCCACTCACTCCACGTCACAGCTCAGCACCGGATCTGGGGTGGCCACAACTAGGCAGAAGACTTGGTCATGGGATGCAGAGGTGAACAAGTCCTGGAGCCTGGGTTTGGATGTGGCAGCCTTTGCTGGCACTTAAACTGTGCATCAGAAGCAGCCCAGATCTCTGACAGTGACTGCTCCACCACAGTTCACACCCTGATATGTGCCAAGAATCCACATGGGCCCATACTGCCCTGCAGTGTGACTCCATAATAGGGGAGGGGGCAGAGGTAGCTGGGGGCAGTGATAGACTGTGAGGGACAAAGGAGACTTGCACCTGAGGCTGCGTCTGAGCAGAGCAAGGAAAACAATTGCAGGTTTCTTCACAGGAAGTACATCAGAGACAGCTCAGACCTCTGTCTGTGGCTGACAGGAGCCAAGAGCCCACCTGTGCCCCCTTTATTTCAGCACTCCCCACCTCTGAGGCAAGGGTCCTGGTACTGGGAAAGTGGAAAAAACACACTTAAAGGGAACAAAGCCAGCTCAGGCCTGATCCTCATGGCTTTTGCTCCAGCAACTTGGGATCAGACCCTACCTCTGATAGGGCAGTGATTGCCACTGAGCAGAGGGGAAACCCTGTCTCATACCCCATGCCAGCTCTATCCAGTCCATCTTCAGCCCCGCTCCATAAGAAGGTGATAGCTGCCAGCATACCCTAAGGAAAGACATGATTTTGTCCATGTCAAATCCAGCTCTCCCACCAAAGGCACTGGGCACACACAGTCTGTACACAGACACTCCCACATAAGAACACCCTTTCAGCACCACAATAGGTAACTGTTTCACCTAAATTTATAGAGTCAGAGGAAGTTAAACAAAATGAAAAGGCAGAGGAACTGCTCTCAGTTTAAAGAGAAAGAGAAAATCCCTGAAAAAATAAATAATAATACAAATAAACCACCCGTAAAGGTACAGAATTCAAAGCATTGGTAATAAGAATGTTAACTGAATTAGGGTAAATAATAGATGAACACAGTGAAATTTTTAACAAGGAACTAGAAAATATAAAAAAGCCCCAATCATAAATGAAGAATTCAGTAACTGAAATAAAAAGCAGACTAGAAAGAATGAAGAGTAGACTAAGTGATACAGAAGAATGCATAATTGATCTGGAAGACAGAATAATGTAAATCACTCAATCAGAACAGCAAACAGAAAAATTAAAAAATGAAAACAGTTTAAGAGATCCCTGGAATAACATTAAGTGTACTAACATTCATATTATAGGGGTCCCAGAAGGAGAAGGGAGAGAGAAGGGGATTGAAAATGTATTTGAGGAAATTATGGCTGAAAAATTCCCAAACCTGAAGAAGGAAACAGATATCCAGATACAGGAAGCACAGAGAATCCCAAAGAAGATGAACTCAAATAAACCCACACCAAGACATATCATAATTAAAATGGCAAAAGTTAAAGAGAGAATTCTAAAGGTGGAAAGAGAAAAATAGGCATATACAAGGGAATCCCCATAAGGCTATTAGCTGATTTCTCTGCAGAAACTTTGCAGGTCAGAAGAGAGTGGCATGGTATATTCAAAAAGCTGAAAGGGAAAAACTTACAACCTAAGATACTCTACTCAGCAAGGTTATCATTTAGAATAGAAGGAGAAATAAAGGACTTCTCAGGTAAGCAAGTGCTAAAAGAGTTCATCAATATTAAACCTACCCTAAAAGAAATGTTAAAGGCTCTTCTCTAAGTGGAAAAGAAGTAAGAATCTGTAGGAAAGGGAAAATCCCACTAGGAAAGGCAAATATATAGTAAGGAATGAAGATCAACCACTTAAATAAGCCAGTACAAAGATTAAAAGACAAAAACTTGTGAAGGCAACAATAATTACAATAAACAGTTAAGGGGTAAGCATGAAGATTTAAAATGTGACATCAAAACCCCAAGATTGGGGGGAAGAGGATAAAAATGTAGATCTTTTAGAATATGTTTGAACTTAAATGACTACCAGTTTAAAACAAGTAGTTATAGTTATAGGCCAACATTTATGAACCCCATAGTAACCACAAATCAAACCTACAATAGATACACAAAAACTAAAAAAAAAAGGAACACAAGCATACTACTAAAGGAAATCATCAAACCACAGGTGAAGAAACAAAAAGAAGAAGAAGTGGACAGAGAAGAACTACAAAAACAACCAGAAAACAAGTAATAAAATGGCAACAATCACACACCTATCAATCATTACTTTAAATGTCAATAGATTAAATGCTGATTGGAAAAAAAAACAGGAGCCTTCTATAAGCTGCCTACAAGAGACTCACTTCAGAGCTAAAGACACACACAGACTGAAAGTGAGGTGATAGAAAAAGATATTTGATGTATATGGAAATGACAAGAAAATGGGGGTAGCAGTACTCATATCAGATAAAACAGACTTTAAAAAAATGATGTAACAAAAGACAAAGATGAGCATTATATAATGATAAAAAGATAAATACAAGAAGTAGATATTACACATTTTTAACATGTATGCACCCAATATAGGAGCACCTAAATATATAAAGCAAATACTAATGGATATAAAGGGAGAAACTGACAATAATACAACAACAGTAGACTGACATCAATGGACAGATAATCCAGACAGAAAATCAACAAAGTAACAGTGGTCTTAAATGACAAAACATACAGTAAGACTTAATAAATATCTACAAGACATTACATCCCCAAACAGCAGAATACACATTCTTTTCAAGTGCACATGGAACATTCTCCAGGATAGATCACATGCTTGGCCACAAAATAAGCCTCAACAAATTTAAGAAGATAGAAATATCAAGTATTTTTTCTGACCACAATAGTATGAAACTAGAAATCAATTACAGAGAAGAAATGGGAGAAGAACCAACATGTGGAGACTAAACAACATGCTACTAAAAAACCAATGGGTCAATGAGGAAATTAAAGGGGAAATCATAAAATACATTGAGACAAATGAAAATGGAAACACAACTTTCCAGAATCTATGGGATGCAGCAAAACAGTTCTAAGAGAGAAGTTCATAGTGATACAAGCCTTCCTCTGGAAATAAGAGAAGTCTCAAATAAACAGCCTAACTGACCACCTAAAAGAATTGGAAATAGAAGAACAAATAAAGCTCAAGTCAGCAGAAATAAGAAAATAAAGATAAGAGAAGAAATAAATAAAATAGAGATAAAAAGTAGAAAAGATCAATGAAACCAAGAGCTGGTTTTCTAAAAAGATAAATAAAACTGATAAACCTTTAACCAGGCTCACCAAGAACAAAAGAGAGTGGATTCAAATAAAGAAAATGAGAAATGAAGGAGGAGAAATAACAACCAATATCATGGACATACAAAAAAATCATAAGAAAATACTACAAACAGCTATAAGCCCAAAAATTGGATATCCTAGAAGAAATAGACAAAGTTCTAGAAACATACAACCTGTCAAGACTGAATCAAGAAGAAACAGAAAATTTTAAAAGACTGAACACTACTAGTGAAATTGAATTTGTAATTTAAAAACTCCCAGCAAGCAAAAGTCCAGGACTGGATGGCTTCACAGGGGAATTCTACCAAGCATATAAAGAAAAGCTACTACTGATTCTTCTCAAACTATTCCAAAATAATGAAGAGGATAGAACACTCCCAAATTCATTCAAAACCAAACAAAGACACTAAAAAAGAGAAAATTATAGGCCAGTATCTTTGATGAGTACAAATGTAAAAACCCTCAACAAAATGTTAGCAAACCATACCCAAAAATATATTAAAAAGATCATGTACATTGATTAAGTTCGATTTATTCCAGTGATGCAAGGATGGCTCAATATTCATAAATCAATCAATGTGCTATACCAGATTAACAAAAAGAAGGATAAAAACCACATGATCATCTCAATAGACTCAGAAAAAGCATTTAACAAAATTCAGCATCCATTTATGATGAAAACTATCATCAAAGTGGGCATAGAGGTAACATAACTCAATGTGATAAAGGCCGTTTATGACAAACCAACAACTATCATCATATTCAACATTGAAAAGCTGAAAGCCTTTCCTCTAAATTCAGGAGAAAGACAAGGATGACCACTCTGACCACCTCTATTTAATACAGTGTTGGAAGTCCTAGCCAAAGCAATCAAACAAGACAAAGAAATAAAAGGCATCCAAACTGGAAGCAAAGAAGGAAAACTGTCACTACTTGCAAATGACATGATACTTTATACAGAAAACCATAAACACTCCCACCCCAAAACTATTAGAACTAATAAACGAATTCAGCAAAGTTGCAGGTTACAAGATTAATATACAGAAATCTATTGCTTTTGTATGTACTAATAATGAACTATCAGAATGAGAAAGTAAAAAAAAATCCCTTTTAAAATCACATCAAAGAAAATAAAATACTTAGGAAGAAACTTAACCAAGGAGGTGAAAGACGTATCCTTTGAAAACTATAAAACATTGATGAAGGAAATTGAAGATGATACAAAGAAATGGAAAGAAATGCCATGCTCTTGGATTGGAAGAATTCATAGTGTTGAAATTGCCGTACTACCCAAGGCAATCTACAGATTTAATGTAGTCTCTATCAAAATATCCATGGTTTTCTTCAAAGAACTAGAATTAGAAATAATTCTAAAATTCATATGGAACCAAAAAAGACCCTGAACTACCAAAGCAATCTTGAGAAAAAAGAAAAAGTCTGGAGGTATCATCCTCCCAGACTTCAGACTGTATTACAAAGTTACAGTAACAAAAACAGCATGATACTGGCACAGAAAAAGACACACAGATCAATGGAACAGAATAGATAGCCCAGAAGTAAACCCACACACTTATGGTCAATTAATCTATGACAAAGGAGGCAAGAATATACAGTGGAGAAAAGACAGTCTCTTCAATAAGTGTTGCTGTGAAAACTGGACAGCTATATGTAAAAGAATGAAATTAGAACATTCTCTAACACAATATACAAAAATAAACTCAAAAAAGATTAAAAGCCTAAATGTAAGTCCTGAAACCAGAAGACTCTTAGAGGCAAACATAGGCAGAACCCTCTTTAACATAAATCAGAGCAATATTTTTTTGTATCTGTCTCCTAAAGCAAAAGAAATAAACGCCTAAGTGAACAAATAGGACTTAGACTTAATAGACTTTGCACAGCAAACGAAACCATTGACAAAATGAAAAGACAGCATATGAATGGGAGAAAATATTTGCAAATGATATGACTGAAATGGATTAATATAAAAATATAAACAGCTCATACAACTCAATATCAAAAACAACCCAGTCAAAAAATGTGCAAAAGACCTGAATAGACATTTTTCCAAAGACATACAGATGGCTAACAGGCACATGAAAATGTGCTCAATATCACTAATTATTAGAGAACTGCAAATTAAACCTCTTACCTGTCATAATGGCTATAATCAAAATGTCTACAAATAAAATATGTTGCTGAGGGTGTGGAGAAAAGGGAACCTCTGTGCACTGTTGGTGGGAATGGACATTGGTGCCACCACTGAGGAAAACATATGGAAGTTCCTCACAAAACTAAAAATAGAACTGCCATATGACCCAGTAATTCCACTCCTGGTAATATACCTGGAAAAAAAAGAAAACAACTGATTTGGAAAGACACATGCACCCCAATGTTCATAGCAGCACTATGTACGATAACCAAGTTATGGAAACAACCTAACAGTTCATGAGCAGATGAGTAGATAAAGATGTAGTATATATACACAATGGGATATTACTCAGTAATAAGAAAATTAAAATCTGCTATTTGCAGCATCATGTATGGACCTAGAAAATATTATGCTTAGTGATAAGTAAGACAGAGAAAGACAAATACTGTATGATTCACTTATATGTGGAATCTGAAAAATAAAACAAATGAAACTATATAGCAAAACAGAAACAGACTCACAGACATAGAAAACCAACTAGCTTACCAGTTGGGAGAGGGAAGTGAGGAGGAGCAAGTTAGGAGTATGGGATTAAGAGATACAAGCTACTATGTATAAAATAGGTAAGCAACAAGGATACAGCCCAGGGAATTATAAACATTATCTTGTAATAACTTTTAATAGAGTATAATCTGTAAAGATACTGAATTACTATGCAGTACACCTGAAACTTATATAATATTGTAACTCAACTATACTTCAATTAAAAAAAAGACTATAGTTGGAAAGGTTAGCCTGTGAAGAGATGAAGGATACATCTTCTTCTGGGACAAGAGGGGAGGAGGTAAGCATGAGTAAACCCGAAACCATCTTAAAGTTACGAAGATCATGTGGTGATAAGGGCAGAGGCGATGAAGATATATTGAAGTGGGGAAGCTTCAGCTTTCTTAGAAATAGTAGATGAAGTCATCTGCTAAATGTAAAAAGGTGCCATTTGGAGCTGGAGAATTGTGAAAAAAGAAACTGCAGATCTGGTAAATGTCAATGCATGATGAGGAGTAACTTGAAGTGTAAAGATGTGAGGTCTTGGTGTGACCTTGTTAAGTAAAAATTGGATCCTGTCACTCTCTTGATTTAAATGCTACAGTGAGCTCCCATTGCTCTTTGGGATGAAGATCAAAATTCTTAACATGATGCACAGTCCCTTCATGATCATGCCTGCTTTCCTCAATAGCCTCATCTGTTCCTGACTCCACTGTGCTAAATGCCCTATGTTTAGTCCCACTAACCCACCATGTGCTTCATGCTTCAAGGCTCTGCCTGGAATATGCTTCTCCCAGCTCTTGGCCTCCTTAGTATCCACTCATCCTTCAGAACCCAGAAGAAATCTGACCCTCTTAAGGAGGCTTCCCTAACTCCTCAGACTACACATTCCCATAGCACTCTTCTTTTTCTTTATAATATTTCCCTCCAAATATAATTAAATAACTCATTGCACAAATCAGTCAAGAGAAGGTTGCTTTGAAATTAGAATGAGTTTATGTGAGCTCAGCACTGGCAGTATAATTTGTGGGGCACAGTGCAAAATGAAAATGCAAGCACCTTGTTCAAAAATTATTAAGAATTTCAAGACAGTGACAGCAGAGCATTAAACCAAGCAGGGAGCCCTTCTGAATATGGTGCCTGGTACAACTGTATAAGTCATCCACTCATGAAGCTGCCCTGTGAGAGGTTCTCCTGCAGGGAAAAGGGTCCTGTGAACTCTGGATTTATTATTCCAGTGGAAGTTTGAGGGGTGACACTCTACAGTGCTAGTGAGGGCAGTGCTGAAATGATGAACCACTGTGTTTAGAACAGAATGGGCTACAAAAAGAAGTCTGAATGAGGCTGATGGGCTGGTTGAGTAGGGAGGAGCAGAATGCCATTGCAGTGAAATTTGGCGGTGACAGATGATATAATTGAATGTTCATGCATTATTTATTAATGCTTCAAGTCAACATTTAATATCTTAGCTCTTATTTTATGTTGTTGGAAGGAGTGATTGAATTTTTCATTCTCCCCAGAAAGAAGACCTTGAGAAATTTTAGAGGGGGGAGGTATGGAGTCTGAGTGATTTAAAGAACAGGTTCTAGAGCCAGAGAGCCTGTGTTTCAAGCTCAGGTTTACCAGTTATAAGCTCTGTGACCTTGACAGCTACAAGATTCTCTGTGCTTTAGTTTTGGGAGGGAGGATATAAACTGGAATAATGTTAATATGTCCTGTGAGTGTTTAAGGAACAAATGAGTGAATTAATAGTGCCTGGTTCATAGTAAGTTCTTATAATTTTGCACTAGTGAACCCTTAATTTCCTCTTCAATGCTGTTTTCTTTCAGTGAGGTAGTTGAACTCAGTCACAGTACTGCCATGTAATATAAACAGCTCAACTTCATTAATGGACTTAGGTGAATGCAAAGAATTTATTAGCATGCTTTGTGAAACTTGTAATGGGATCCATTTAAGCAAAAGGAACATAAAATACAAGATAACTCATCTTCATTATAGTGCAGTATGTGCCAAACACATATCTAGAATGCATTAACATACTAATGCATAATATATTTCAATGAACTCCAGCATTTTATATTTGTATCTTTAAAGTCAGAGAGCCTTCTTTTGGGGACCTTAAGATGATGACCAACTGTGAGAAATTGTGGACAACAAACTGGATTTAATGTCTTCTGTTTTGGTAATTCCTTTGAAATTGTCAGTATCTAGTATTATTGAGCAGATAGTATAATATTTTTTTTAGTTGTTAGGATGTCATTTTATTTTAGGTTGCTCTGCTCTGGAGAATGTTCTGATCAATTCCTGCATCATTATCCCAGGTATTTTCATTGTATGTAGGGCCATCAACAAGGTCATCTGTGGGCGAACCTATAACCACCAATGGCTTCCTGATCTACATCTCCAGCCTACCTCTCTCTTGTGAGTTCCGGGTCAGAATCTACAATTATACACTGAACATTTTCACCTGGATATCCCCCAACACCTCGAACTTTATTTTCGCCAAGCCAAATTTACCATCTTTTCTGAAAACCCAACTTCTTTACTTAACTGATTTGTAGAATCCAACTTCTATATAATTCCTGAATTCATGCTCATCTTTTTATTCCTTTTGCCATTGGCCTAGTTCAGATCCTCATCATGTTTGTCTTTGGCCACTGTGGTAGCCTGTTAACAACCTCTTACTTTTCAGTCTTCCTTTCCTTGAATCTACTCTACTCGCAGATTAATCAGGACAATTTTTCTAAACTACATTTTTCTGATCATTCTTTCAGTTATTTCCCCGTTGTTCACTAGGTAAATTCCAAATGTTTTAGTATGAAATATAGAGACTTGCACAATCTATACCTAACACTTCTTTCTGCCCACATCTTCTGCCACTTCACTGATCTTAGACAGATAAAACAGGTATCACCAGAGCACATCAAAATGCACCTTACACCAGTGGAGAGTCTCCTTAGAGGACATGACATCTGTGTTGAGTTAGCCAGGTAAACACGAGAGAATCCCTGTAATGAGATATATACTACAAATTATAATTACTTATTTACATGGGCAAATACTATCCATGCTAGGAAGCCTCAATATTTTCCACCTTTGTTGAGGTGTAATTGGTATACAAAAAACTGCATGTAATTAATGAATACAATTTGGTGAGTTGGAACATAAGTATACACTTGTGTTACCATCCTCATAATCAAAGTAATAATCATATCCATTACCTCTAGAAGTTTGCTTGTGTCCATTTTTTTTTTTGTGTGGTAAGAACACTTAACATGAAATCTACCCTCTTAACAGATTTTGAAGTGCACGATTATACACCTTATTGTTAACTATAGGCAGACACAATGTTAAACAGCAGATCTCTGAAATTTATTTATCTTGTATAACGTAACTTTATGCCCACTGACAACAACTCTTCATATCCTGCTCTCCCATCCCTGGTAACTACCTTTCTATTGTCTACTTGTATATGTTTGACTATTTTAGATATTCATGTACGAGGAATCATGTAGTATTTGTCCTTCTGTGACTGACTTGTGGAGAAATTAGAAATCTTGTACACTGTTGGTAGGAATGTAAAATGGTGCAGCCATTATGGAAAATATATGGGGGGGTCCTCAGAAAATTAAAAGTAAAACTACCGTGTAATCTAGCAATCCTGTTTCTGAGTATATATCCAAAAAATTGAAATCAGGATCTTGAAGAGATACCTGCACTCCCATGTTCATTGCAGCATTATTCACAATAGTCAATTTATGGAAACAACCCAAATATCCATTGACAGATGAATGGATAAAGAAAATATGGCATATACATATAAAAAGAAAGAAAGCCTGCCATTTGTGATAACATGGATGGACCTGGAAGGAAGCTTTACTTTTCTGATATTTCCTAAGTTTCATAAATATTCATTTTAGTTTCATTTTCTCTCTGGCTGTCAGACTGTCCCAATTTTATCTGCCTTGGAGATTCTCTCTAGTCTAGTGGGACTCTCTTTGTGGGACATAGGTCTTTAGTCTTAGAACCCAAGTTGTGTTATCTATTAATTCAACACATAGTTGCTGTGTACTTAAAAGTTCCATGCACTGTATTAATTGCTAAGGATATAATGGAAAATAAAACTGCCATCGTTCCTGCCTTAATGGAACTTATATTCTATGTGGAGAGGATCTTAGGAGCCCAAGATAAAGAATGCTAGGTGATAACAAATTTTACCTAATGTAGTGGACACAAGAGGCTTCTCTGAAGAGGTGATATTGAACCTGAGATCTGAAGAATGAGAATGGTGTGTGGAGAGAAACATTCCAACTGGAGGGATTAACATATATTAAGGTTTAGGGGAGGAGAATATGGTGTGTTTGATGAGGAATGGAAGCCAGTATGACTGAAGTATAGTGAGTAGGGGAGAGAAATAGAGGCAGAAAATAAGGTTTTGGAAAAAAATCCATGTCTGTAGTCTGTGGCATGGTAAGGAGTTTGGTCTTTGTTCTCAGAGCAATGGAAAGCCAACAAGAGGTTTTAAGCAAGCATGATGGGGAGAGGGAGATACAGTGGGGAAGTGTTGGTGGAATGATCTTCACTTTTAGAAGCTCTTTCTGGCTACTGCATTCAGAATAGATAAATGGAAGACAAGCATGGTAACAGGAAGGTTGTTGTAATTGTCTAGGTTAGAATTGATAGTGGACTAGCTAATTCGATCTTTAATGAAACACTTAACATCTACTTTGTCCCAGGCCTTTTGCTAGGGGTTGACATAGGACAAGATACCATCACTATACATAAAGAACAAATCCTTTAGTAGAGGATAAAGATTCAAAAACATTTCTTATAGGATTCACACATGCTGTATTAGCAGTATGAAAAATGAGCTGAGGCAACTAAGAGAAGGGAATAATCATCCCTACTGTAGCTACAATCAGTAGGCTTCACAGAGGAGACAGCAGTAGCTGGGTCATGGTCACCAAGGTTGATACAAGTTTGCAGGTGGCAAACAGGTATGAAGAACATTCCCTGCTGTTGTCCTCTGTGGTAGGTGATGTGAATTGAAGGCAAGTTCTTAGATCTTGGTTCTGAAGAACTGGAAGCAGGGAGTAAAAGTATGCAAAATACAGCCAGGTGTATGTCTTTCACAGCCTAATTCTTATCAGCTTCAAGAGTAACAATTTTTGCCTGCCTTCTGATCTTTTCCAGTTTCCTTGCTTGACATAGTCATTGGCAAAGAGACTACTGCTAATGAAGTGGAGCTGACTTCATAACCCCTGATGATTCAGGTGTGCTATTTTATGGCTGAAGTTTCCACTTTGATTGGATGAGACCCAAAACAAAGAGTTGACTACTTCTGGTGATTAAAAGCTCCCTTGATAATTTTTTAAAGGGATTGTTCAAAGCTTTTAGTGCCACTGAGTAGGGAATTACACTTTGCTTCCCTAAAACTCCTCCGGCAATTGCACATGGATGTGGCAGACTTTCTTTCCTGCTGTCCAACACTGCAGAGAATTTCCTTTTAAGAGTAGTGGCCTTTTAGTAGGAGGTTAAGTGATCCCTGTATATATAATTTATAAGGCACTCTGAGCTTTTTGTATGAAAGCACATTGGAAATGTAAAATTATTATTACTTATATTGTTATTAGCTTATTTTCTCCTGTCCTCATATGTGACATTTGTTTCTGAGCTAAGGATTCAGAGCAGAACTGTTGATCATAAAGATAAGAAGGAATAGACTGGACAACCATGAAAATTAGGGATGAGCAGCCAAAACAGATAAAGATGAGTAGTGTATAACGTTTGTTTTTCCTTGAATGATACTTTTTGATAAGTGTTGTATAAACATTTTTTCTCAGGTTTTTTTTTAAACATCTTTATTGGAGTATAATTGCTTTACAATGGTGTGTTAGTTTCTGCTGTATAACAAAGTGAATCAGCTATACATATACATACATCCCCATATCTCCTCCCTCTTGCATCTCCCTCCTACCCTCCCTATCCCACCCCTCTAGGTGGTCATGAAGCACAGAGCTGATCTCCCTGTGCTATGTGGCTGCTTCCTACTGGCTATCTATTTTACATTTGGTGGTGTATATATGTCCCTGTCACTCTCTCACTTCATCCCAGCTTACTGTTCCCCCTCCATGTGTCCTCAAATCCATTCTCTACATCTGCGTCTTTATTCCTGTCCTGCCCCTAGGTTCATCAAAGGTCCTGCAAGTGGTGAGTTTCTCACACACACACACACACACACACACACACACACACACACAATACCTAAACCTCAAATTATTTGAAACCTCTATTTCACTTCTGCCTCCATGCATCGGACAAATGAACAGCTGAATTACATAATTGGAATTATAATGCTTTTAATTAAGATACAGAAAAGGAAATATGAATTTTGCCGCTCTGCCTCCCTTCAAAGTGCTTGTCCTAGATATTGGTACCTTGTCCAGCTTTAGAAATTTAATATGCCCAGGGGGTAAGAATGAGAATTAGAGCATAATATAAAGTTTGATTAATGTTTCAATCTCTTTAGGATAAAAAAAATCATGGGTTAAATCAGTCTTCTTTTTTTTTTTCAATTATTGTCATGTTAATTAAAACATTCTAAGGTCTTTTAGATATATATTTTGTATATTTATGTTAGTTAGGATTAGATGTGACTGTATACAACAGAAAAACACCAAATAACAGTGACTCAAGTAAGAAAGAAGTTTATTTTTATTATTATTATTTTTTATTTTTTTTTTTTTTTTGCGGTATGTGGGCCTCTCACTGTTGTGGCCTCTCCCGTTGTGGAGCACAGGCTCCGGACGCACAGGCCCAGCGGCCATGGCTCACGGGCCCAGCCGCTCCGCGGCATGTGGGATCTTCCCGGACCGGGGCACGAACCCGTGTCCCCTGCATCGGCAGGCGGACTCTCAACCACTGCGCCACCAGGGAAGCCCCAGAAGTTTATTTTTAAATTAAAGTAGTATTGGATATAGGTAGGACTACAACCCTACCTAGTTATTGGGGCTTCCTGATTATTAGGGATCCAGGCTCCTTCTATCTTGTTGCTCTGCCATCCATAGCATCCATTGCCTCCAGGTCCAAAATGGACATCAAAGTTTCAGCCAATATATTAACATTCCTGTTTATATTTCACTGGCCAGAAATTAGTCACATAATGGGGAGCCAGCTGAAAGGGATACTGGGCAATACAGTTTTTGTGACAATGTACCCAACTAAAAACTTATTTTTTTATATCTAAGGAACATAGGGAGAATGTATATCAGAAGCCAGTTTGCAATTTCTGCCATAGTACTTACTTCAGCTTGATTTGAATCATATTTTTTTCCTGAAGATGGAGAATTTGACTTCGTTTAAATTTGGTTGATTTTATTGGGTGTAAAGGATGCGGTGTGGTGCAGTGGAATGAGTACTGGAGTACTAGATTCTGATTCCAGCCTAATATGACATTTGGCTTCAGTATCTCACACTAAATAAGGGGGTTTGTATTATAGGTCCTCTAAGAATTCTTTCAATTCTTATTCCCTTATCTGGTTCCCAAAGTTTTACAACAGAGGTAGGTGTGTATGTTTATGTACACACATATGTAACTATATGATGCAGAATTTTAAAACCTATTTCTATAGAAATAAAAGATGTACACATATGACCACATTAGCAGAGTGACTTGATTAATATTTTTTCAGTTTTCACATCCCTTGCTCTTAATGAAAGCAACTGAAACTTGCATGGAAGTTGAAAAGCTGAGAGATTGAAGTTGGAACTTAACTGTCCTCTTCCAAACTAGAAGTCAACTTTTCATCACAAAGAACAGGCCCTTCTTACATTTTTCATGTTTCCATTACTATTGTGTTTCACCCATCACTATCTGTAGAAACCTATGAGCTGGCAGAATTGGAATTAGTGTCCTTAAATATGTGATGTGACAGAGTCCCTGGTACTTTGGAACGCCTGGGTATATGAATGCTGGTCTTCTTAGGAAATAATAATATGGATAATATCATTCTCTCTGTCTCTTATTTCCTACTTGGTTTCAGTTGATTGTGATTCTTTGTCCTGGGGCAGTTGCTATGCAGCACTAGGTAAATTCTTTCACGGGGAATTGCTTTGTGCTGCTTGGTGGCTACACAAGTCACACAGGTGTCCCCGTTAGGACACCGGATAGCTATGCCCTTTCTAAAGTGTCCCAATATGTTTCTATCAGAGGGAATAATTCTGATGACACTAATGATTCTAAAGAGAGCTAATAGAAAAAGCAAAACAAAACAACAATAACAAAAAAATATTACTTGCATTTTCTTCCTAACTGTTGTAATGTTAGGAAGGGGTGGTGGGGAGTGGGGAACCATAGAATGCCATTATCCCTTTCAAATCCTATATGGAATAAGGTGAAGGTATAAACAAACAAAATGAATAAAACTACCTTTCTATGTAGTTGAAGTGAAAAGATTATTGATCAGTTAGGTAGTTTAGACTGAATCATATGAAACTGCTATTTTTGTATATCCAAAGTGTTCGGATACAGGCAGTTTCTAATGGTTCAACCTAGTAGTGGTTTCTATTCTGTCTACACAATAGAAATTACCTTAAAACTGACACCATTTGAAGTTACTCCTTAGCAACATGTCTCCATTATAAAAGCATCTGGTTATTTGGAGATATTTTTAAATTCAAGGAAATATATATTTATTATTGGTATTAAATTAATGTAATTTTAAAAATCCATCATAACCCCGCTGTTCTTAAATAACTATTTTGTTTTCTATGTTTCTTTCCCAACTTTATCCATATATTATAACTGATATCTTCCAAGGTGAAGAATTTAAAAATTTAAATCATACTTTCAAAAAGACTGCATAGATTTTTTAAAAATCCATAGAAAGCTTGCCTGATCCTTAAATTTCTAAATCTATAAGCGTGCAAACAATACAGTGGAGGTGAAATAAAGCCTTTGCATAATGAAATCTGTGACGAACTGTATTGTGGAAAACGACACCCTCTGATAGCCTCCAGTACTCTCCAAAGGCAAAAATATTTTTACAAATTATGTTAACGAGCTGAGGGACATACATTTCCATCAGGAATGACTGAACATCCACACAGTCAAGCCTGAGCTATTTGGGAAGAAACAAGATTCCTTCCCCTTCTCTGCTTGGAGATGAACCCCTCTAGTGCCGTTGTTCATGGTCTTGAAGGCCTCAAGCAATTCCTCAGCCTGGGTCACCTCTCTCCAGGGTCAAGGAAGATAAGGGGTACAGTACAAAAAGTGACAGGTAGGACCAGGAAGGAGTAATTGAAGGGCTCATTGTGACTTGTTATTTCTCGACACTCCAGGGAACACTGGCTATTTCTCGACACTCTAGGGAACACTGGCTGTGTTTACCTTGCATGGCCCTGATTTCTTTCGGCTGTAGAGGTACTGAAACCACCAGCTAGCTACCTGCTGGCTCCAGGGGGCTGAAACCTTGTAAGGTAAATGCTAAGTGCCCCAGTTAGCCAACGGCTGACCTGCGTGGTTACTAAGAAACCATCTGCCCAGCTGGTTACTAAGAGAGGGAGGAGGAAAGAGAGGAAGAAAATCAGCCTAGGATGCAGAGCCCCTCCCCCCTCACTCTCAATTCATTATGCTTTAAAATTTTAGACTCAGACCTGAGAAGAGAAGCAATTCCCTAAAAACTAGGAAGCCTCTGGATGTAAAAAAATGTCCTAATGGCATTTTAGGTTTTTTTCCTGAATTGATATGCAAATTTCTTATTTACTTAAAGCACACTGTCATGCATTATAATAAAGTCTAATACATGCTTCCATGTAATTAGGTGTAGTAACCAATGATCAGTGGGAGGAGGGAAGGAGAGAAGGGAATTGTGTTTCCAGCTGGCCCTCCACACCTGCAAATAACAGGCAACTCCTTTCAGTGTAGAGGAAACAAGATAATGACAGTATGATATTAAATACAAACATTAATTCTTAGGAACAAAGCATAAGGAAAAGGTCTGTCAATTAAGATGTGTGATAGTGAGCAACTTAAATTATATTCTGCACCATCTTAAAGAAAAATAAGGACCAAGCAGAATGAAAACCTTGATTTGTTATTTACTGAAATACTTCCACTGCCATTATTTTTGTTTTCTTTTTAGAAGAAATGTATGTAAGCCACTCGAATCCTATGTTGAGTCCCACTGTTCATGCTCATTTGGTTTGATTTAAGAATCAAGTTGCAATAATGTTCTGTCTCTCTCTGTCTCTGAAAGGACAAGTCGGATCTTAGAAAAATCTTAGGAGCCCGGTGGGGCCTCAAGCTCTGGGGAAACAAAGCAATATAAGGAAATTCTTTGTGAATAGGAAAGTTCAAACCTAATGTGAGAGACTAGTATTGTCCTGGCTGCTGTCAATGCAAGTTTTGTTATATGAGAGGTGTGTAAAGCCTTTTGCAGAAAGAATTTCTTGACATCTAAACATACATTTTCATGTGTCAGGCAGTTTAACATAGTGATTAGGATCTTCGTAGTCTTTCTGGCTTGGTTTTCTTCCTATTAGCGGTGTGATGTTGGGCATGTTATTTAAGCTTCTCTAAGCCTCAGTTTCCACATCTGTAAAATGGGAGTAAAAATAATTCAACCACTCGATGGCATTTTAATCAAATGAAATAACATACCTATTGTATACTAGGCTTAATTCCTGGGGCCCGTAGATGGTGCTTATAAATAAATAATTTATTTCTAAGTAAAAAATCTATTTTACAAAAGTAATCATTTATATCAGCATGCAGGTTCGCCACATTGGTTTATACACATTAAAAGAAATGGTGGATCAATAGAATCTGTGGGCTGCAAAAGTTTCTGGTAACTGTTTTGTATGTATTGTGGTGTAGAGTAGTCAAGAATGAGTGTTCACATAGAGCAGGAGAGGAGCCAGGAGTAAAGGGTTTAATTCCAGCCTTTCCACTTACTAACTCTATGGTCTTGGGCAAGTTGGTTAACTTCTCTGGGTTACTCAGAGAAGACTGTCCCTTTGGAATATGTATCTGATATATACAAAATGTATCAGATCCACAAGCTACCTTTTACTTCTGTTCACTTATGTGGGAATGAAAGCACAGTCACCTTCCAGTTCCTGGGACAATAGATAGGCATTTCCCCTGATTCCATCCCTCCTTAGCCCCACACAGAGCAGCAGGATCTTTTGTGTCTCTCTCTGGGAGGCCATTAAGTTCCACTGGGGGAGAAATATATACCTTTTGGTATTGTAGTGTTGATAAGAGACAGAGAAGAGGCATGAAAGGACAAGATGTGGGAAGATAAAGGGAATAATGGAGATTTAGAAACTTGAACTCCATAGAGCCAAGTCTCCTAAAGTGCTAAGGCCAGTGGACCATGGATAGTGCTACCAGGAGTGTGTTGTGGGAAGTTCTAGAAATCGATGAATTTCTGAATGCATCCCATCACAATACCCTGGGGAACAGGTCACTCCAGGAGTAGAATCCTTGCTTGGTTTTAAGTACTTCACTGTTAATGCCTTGCCTCTGTGTTAATTTAATCTGTGCTGTGCTTGTGCTTCAAGTCTTACCCTACAAGCCTTTGATGACTGAATGAGGAAACATCTCAGTACCCAGGACACTGGACAGCTTCTGGACATTAAGATACCAAAAGGGATGGGAAAGATTAACTGTGGTAAAATTAGCCCTAGATTAAAGGCTTCTCTAATGTTGCTAAATAAGACTGAAAGCAAGGTTTGAAGAGATCAAATAATTTAAGGGTAACTTGACTGTGTCCCAGAACAAACTTCAAGAATGAAAAAAAATGACATAACAGAATGTTCATCCTGTTGGAAAATTCACAAAATCTGGCATCCAAAATTATAATCAAATTGCTTAGAGCTAGTGATAAAGAGAAGATCTTAAAGCAGCCATAGAAAAAGGCATTGTGTATAGAAGAACAACTAAGAATAGTAACAGACCCTGCAATGGTAATAATATGGTCACAAAGGCAGTGGAACAACCTCTTTCAATACTGAAAGAAAAACCCTACTAACCTAGAATTCTTACCCAGTGAAAGTATCTTTCAAAAGGGGGGGGGGAAGACTTTTTCAGACATATGAAAAATAAAAGAATTTATCACCAGCAGTCTTGTACTATGAGAAATAGTAAAGAAAATCTTTCACTTCACATCAAAAAGAATAAAATACCTAGGAATAAACCTACCAAAGGAGGTAAAAGATCTGTGCTTGGAAAACTATAAGACACTGATGAAAGAGATTGAGGATAACACAGAGGGAAAGATATACCATCTTCTTGGGTTGGAAGATTAATATTGTTAAAATAACTATACTACCCAAGGCAACCTACAGGTTTAATGCAATCCTTATCAAAATACCAATGGTATTTTTCATAGAACTAAAATAAATAATTTTAAAATGTGTAAGGAAAGAGAAAAGACCCAAATAGCCAGAACAATCTTGAGGAAGAAGAACAGAACTGGAGGAATCATGCTTTCTGACTTCAGACTATACTACAAAGCTACAGTAATCAAAAAAGTATGGTACAGGTGCAAAACCAGACATAATAGATCAATGAAAAGAATAGAGAACCCAGAAATAAACCCATGCACTTATGGTCAATTAATCTATGACAAAGGAGGCAAGAATATACAATGGAGAAAAGACAGTATTTTCAATAAGTGGTGCTGGGAAAACTGGACAGCTACATGTAAAAGAATGAAATTAGAACATTCTATAGCACCATATACAAAAACAAACTCAAAACAGATTAAAGATCTAAATGTAAGACCAGAAGCCATAAAACCCCTAGAGGAAAACATAGGAAGAACTCTTTGATGTAAATCATATCAATATTTTTATTTTTGGATCTGTCTCCCAAAGCAAAGGAAATAAAATCAAAAATAAACAAATGGGACCTAATTAAACTTAAAAGCTTTTGAACAGCAAAGGACACCATTGACAAAATGAAAAGACAATCTACAGAATGGGAGAAAATATTTACAAATGTGACTGATAAGGGGATAATATCCAAAAATACAAACAGCTCATACAACTCAACATCAAAGGATAAGCAGCCCAATTAAATAATGGGCAGAAGAACGGAACAGACATTTTTCCAAAGAGGACATGAAGATGGCCAACAGGCATATGAAAATATGCTCAACAGCGCTAATTGTCAGGGAAATGCAAATCAAAAGAACAGTGAGATATCACCTTACACCAGTCAGAATGGATATTATCAAAAAGAACACAAATAACAAATGGTGGTGAGGATGTGGAGAAAAGGGAACCCTTGCACACTGTTGGTGGGAATGTAAATTGGTTCAGCCACTGTGGAAAACAGTATGGGAGTTTCTCAAAAAACTAAAAACAAAACTGCCATAAAACCCAGAAATTCCACTCCTGGGTATATAGACAAAAGAAACAAAAACACTAATTTGAAAAGATAAATGCACCCCAGTGTTCACAGCTGCATTATTTACAATTGCTTAGACATGGAAACAACCTAAGTGTCCCTCAACAGATGAATGAATAAAGAAGATGTGGTATGCATAAGTGTGTTTGAGTATGTGTGTGTGTGTGTGTGTATACACACACACACACACACATAATGGAATACTACTGAGCCATAAAAAGAAGGAAATTTTGCCATTTGCAACAACATGGATGGACTTGGAGGGTATTATGATAAGTGAAATAAGACAGAGAAAGACAAATACTATATGATACCAATTATGTGGAATCTAAAAAATACAACAAACTAGTGAATATAACAAAAAAAGAAACAGACTCACAGATATAGAAATCAAATTAGTGATTACCAGTGGGGAGAGGGAAAAGAGGAAGGGCGACATAGAGGTAGGGGATTAAAAGGTACAAACTATTATGTATAAAATAAGCTACAAGGATATATTGTACAACACAGGGAATATATACAATATTCTATAATAACTATAATTGGAGTATAACTTTTAAAAATTGTGAATCAATGTATTGCACAACTGTAACTTATATAATATTGTACATTAATTATACTTCAATTAAAAAATGAAAGCTTTTCAGGTAGAAGAAAAATAATATCAACAGAAATCTGTATCTACAAAATGTAATAAAGAGCACCAGAAATGGTAAATATGTCAGTAAGTATATAGCATTTTCTTATATTTTAAATCACTCCAGAAGATAATTGACCATTTGAAGCAAAAATCATTACAATGTATTGCAGTGTTTATAACATATGTAAAAGTAAAATGTACGACGCATTTACAAAATGAGAAAAACTGAAGGAGAAATGGAAATACAGTATTGTAAGGTTATAGTCCTATGTATGAAGTTACATAATATTATTTAGGTCACATTTAAGTTAAATTTGTATAATAAAACACTAAAATACTACTAAAAATGTGTAGATTATAAGCCAAGGGGGAGAAAAATGGAATCATAAAAAATACACAGTCAATAGGATACAAAGAAAAAAAAAAGAGGACAAAGAATAGATGGGACAAATAAAAATTAGATATCAAGATTTTAGATTTAAATACAATTATATCAATAATCACATTAAATGAACTAAACCTTAAAAGGGAAAATTTCAGATTGAATAAAACGCAAGACCCAACTATATACTGCCTGCAATATATATACTGTAAATATAAAGACACAAATAAGTTAAAAGAATGATGATGGAAGCAAATATATCAGGCTAAAGTAATCGAAAGAAAGCTGTTTAGTGTTTGACTAAGTAGATTTCAAAGCAAATAGAATGAGCAGAGATAAAGACCTTAGTTTAATAAACATAAAGAGATCAATTTTTCAAAAGGACATACATATGCTAAACATATTGAGGACATAAATATGCTAAGCATATTGTGCTTCAAAAACATGAAACAAAAACTGATAAACTATAATAAGAAATAATCAAACTCACAAATATAGTGGAGATTTCAATACCTCTTTCTCAATAATTGACAGATTGCTGCAAATCAGTAAGCATATAGAAGACTTTATCATCACTATCAACAACTTGATCATATTGATGTTTATAAAATATCACACTCATAAAAGCAGAATATACATTCTTTTCAAGTATACATGGAACATTTACCAAGATAGAATATATTATGGACTGTAAACCCAATATGAAAAATGTAAAGTTATTCAAGTCACATAAAGCATGTTTTCTGACCACATGGACTTTAGAAATCAGTAACACAAAACTCTGGAAAATCTTCAAGTATTTTTATTTTATTATTTTTTTGGGGGGTAGCTTTTTTTAACATCTTTATTAGAGTATAATTGCTTTACAATGGTGTGTTAGTTTCTGCTTTATAACTAAGTGAATCAGCTATACATATACATATATCCCCATATCCCCTGCCTCTTGTGTCTCCCTCCCACCCTTCCTATCCCACCCCTCTAAGTGGTCACAAAGCACCGAGCTGATCTCCCTGTGCTATGCAGCTGCTTTAAAACCAGCACACTTTAAAATAACTCACAAGCAAAATTAAAAGTATTTTAGACTGAATGAAAATAAGCCCCAACATTTCAAAATTTAGGGAATGAAGATAAAGCAATGATTACAGGGACATTTATAGCAGTAAACATCTATATTAGAGCAGAAATAAATAAAATAGAAATGAGAAAAATTGAGAAAAAAATCACTAAAACCAAAGGATGGTTCTTTGGGAAGACCAATAAAATCGATAAACTCTAGCTAAACTGATCAAGAAAAAAGAGAGAAGCCATAAGTCACCAATATCAGGAATGAGAGGGGGGATATTAGTATAGACACTATGAACAACAAAGGGATAATTAGGCATTATTAACATTAACTTTATCCCAATAAATTTGATAAGATAACAAAATTCCTTGAAAGACACAAACTATTCAAGCTTACTCAAAGAGAATTTGATAAACTTGAATATCCCTATATCTAGGAAATTTTATATTTGTTGTTAAATCTTTCTCTGGAAGAAAACTCAAGCCCAGATGGCTTCATGAGTGAATTTAACTAAACATTCAATTAAGAAATAATAGAAAATCTATATAAAGTATTCCAGAAAAATTAAGGGGAGGGAACACTTCCTAACACATTCTATGAGGCCATCATTACCCTGATACCAAAACCAGGTAAAGATATTATGAGAAAGGAAAATCAATATCTCTCATGAACACAGCACATGCAAAAATTCTTAACAAAACTTCAACAAAATGAATTCAGCAATAAATAGAAGGGATAATATATCATGACCAAGTTTTGTTTAACACAAGAATACAATGCTGGTTCAGTATTCTAAAATCAGTCAATAAAATTCACATCAACAGATTCAAAAAAACCGTTATGATCATTTAAAAATGCAGAAAAATCATTTAACATAATTCAACATAACATTCATGAAAGAAACTTTAAGCAAACTAGGAATAGAAGGGAATTTCCTTAACCTGATTTAGGACATTTATCTAAAATCTGCAGATAATATATTCAATGTGGAAAGACTGAATGCTTTTCTTCTACGAATAAACAAGGGTAAGCACTCTCTCTGCTGCTATTCCACATGGTACTGGAAGTCTTAGCATAACAAGGCAAGAGAAAAATATAATGCTTAGCGATTGGATAGGAAGTTACAACAGTCTCTATTTGCAGATGACATGATCATTTACATAGAAAAATCTGAGAGAATCTATATAAAAGCTTTCTATAAATAATAAGTGAGTTTAGCAAGGACACAGGATATAAAGTCAATATATAAGATCAACTGTAGTTCTGTATACTTGTAATGGACAATTGGAAAAAGAAAATTTTTTAAAAATTCCACTTACAATAGTACCCCAAAACTGTGAAATACTTGGGTATGCATCTAACAAGTTACACAAAAGATCCGATGTTTAAAACCAGACAAACACCAGAATTTGATAAGCCTATTCAAAAATTTATACAGAAAACTGAAGAAACTAGAATAGCCAAAACAATATTGAAAAGGAACAAAGTTGGAGGATTCATACTATCTGATTTAATGACTTAGTATAAGGCTACAATAATCAAGACGGTGTGGATATTAGCAAGAAGATAGATATATTGATTAGTGGAACAAAATAAACATTACAGGAAAACACCCATGCATATGTGGTCAGTTGATTTTCATCACAGGTGAAAAGACAATTCAATAATAAAGAATAATCTTTTGAATGAATAATGCTGGACTCATTGAATATACACATGTAAAAACAATGACTCAACTTCTTTCTGCTTACAAAACTTAACTCAGAATGTATCTCAGACCAAAATGTAAAAAATATAAAATGTAAAATATTTAACTTGTATAAGAAAACTTAGGGGAAATTCTTTGGGCCTTGAGTTAAGCAGATTGCTTAGATAAGACAACGAAAGTATGACTTATAAAACAAATTTTTTTTTTTTTTTTTGCAGTATGCGGACCTCTCACTGTTGTGGCCTCTCCCGTTGCAGAGCACAGGCTCCGGACGTGCAGGCTCAGCGGCCATGGCTCACGGGCCCAGCCGCTCTGTGGCATGTGGGATCTTCCCAGACTGGGGCACGAACCCGTGTCCCCTGCATCAGCAGGCAGACTCAACCACTGCACCACCAGGGAAGCCCCTAAAACAAAATATTTTTATATTAGATTTCATTCTGTGCTCTCATAAAAACAGTTAAAATAATGACTTAACAAGCCATAGACTGGGAAAAATATTTGCAAATACCATATTTGATAAAGTTACATTTTTTTTCAGAATATATAAAGAACTCTAAAATTTCAGTAATAAGAAAACAGACACTTCACCACAAAATATATATGGATTGGGCTTCCCTGGTGGCGCAGTGGTTAAGAATCCTCCTGCCAATGCAGGGGACACGGGTTCGTGCCCCGGTCCGGGAAGATCCCACATGCCATGGAGCAACTAAGCCTGTGCGCCACAGCTACTGAGCCTGTGCTCTAGAGCCCACAAGCCACAACTACTGAGCCCACATGCCACAACTACTGAAGCCCGTGCGCCTAGAGCCCGTGCTCTGCAACAAGAGAATCCACCGCAATGAGAAGCCCTCACACCGCAACAAAGAGTAGCCCCCACTCGCTGCAACTAGAGAAAGCCCACACACAGCAATGAAGACCCAATGCAGCCAAAAATAAATAAATAAATAAAATAATTAAAAAAAAATATATATATATATACGGATATAAAACAAACATATGAAAATCTTCTTAACACCATTAGTCATTAGGGAGATGCAAATTAAAGCCACAATGAGATAATACTATACACCTAGTAGAATGGATAAAATTTTAAGAAGAAACTGAAAATGCCAAGTACTGGTGAGGAGTCATTGTTAATTCTGAGATAGGGGTTGTATAAATGATAAGAAAATTCCCTCTTTATTAAGAGAGGGAATTAAAGACCATAATTAAAATTGTTCTATTTGACAAGTAGGGACATGACAGGGCACTGAAAAGAGGTTGCAGCCCTTCTGAGCAAAGTAAGAGTGGGTATCCTGAAAGGCTTTCTTTCTGGAGGGAAAGAGGGTAACTAGCACCACTTGCATTTATTAGAAATCTTTCCATCTCCTTCAGTTCTTTAAAATGCCTTGGCTTATTCCTCACTATTAGCCTGAAAGGAAATAAATCTTACACTACCTTTTTCACAGATAGGGAATATGGACTTCCTTTTTGTCCTTTCATGAAGGCTTCTGTTTCTATTCCATCCAGTATTCATGAGGGAAGCTGCCAGAAACAGTGGAATGATCCTGAAACAGTATGTTGACATTGGTAAAGACTGATTTTGACATATTCTTCTGACAACCTTTTGATTAATTTTCTGCTTCATTAAAACCCTTAATTAAATTAACATGGAGTGTGGCAATATCCTTGACAGATTTTGTGTATGAGCAAACAAGTCCTCCAATTTCAAAGGCAGTGGCAGTGTAGGGCCCCTGAAGCCAGGTTAGTAGTTTCTGGGAGCCTGTGGTCATGAAGGGACTGAACTTGTTGTTTGTCCAAAAGCCCAGTTGGATTTGGGCAGTGAAGCTGATGAGAACATAGAGGAAGTCCTGTGTGGATTGGTTGCACCATGCTGAGACCCCAGCCTTCCACCGTTGCCTGTCCTCCATCCACCCCTCCCTTGCCTGCGTCTGTTCTACTTCACACAAGGCATTACAGCTGAGTACAGTTAAACTCCTGAGCAGATAATTCACCCTACAAAGTTTAATCCTTGATGTGTCCCCTTAAGACTTACAGATATAGCTTTGTAGTCATGCTTTTTAATGTGAGTGTTGAAAATGAAGTGCCAGGACTCATATCTTGAAAAATTCTAAAAATGATAAGTTGATCATTTTTAAAGTTCCTCTTTCACCTCTCCCCATATGTTGGATTTAGCAGCACATATGCTACCGTTGGCATGATAATGATCCCTGCATTGTGTAGAACTTCAAACATGAGGGTAGGGGAAGGTAATAAAAATCAAAAGTATATAAAAGTACCTAAAATTATTAATACTTATAAATTCATAAATTTATTCCTTAAGTCAAATTATTTTTTAAATGAAATATATTGACATTCAAATTTCATAGAGAAAAAATTTTAATTTTCTAACAGATTTTTTTCTAATATAACTACTTAACAGAGACAGGTTGTGGGTTGTTCACAGTCTCCTATATTCGTGTATAAGTGGAATTAACACCCTTTTTACCATTGTAATCACTGACATAAGCCAGATGCAGGCTTACATATGTTTTGATGAGCAAGAAAAGTTTACCACTTTTCTTCACTCGGTAGCATAAAAACACAATGATACACTTCCTACCTTTTGGAGGAGCATCACGTAGGTTAGTTTATGAATTTCCATGTGAATGTACCTGTTTTGAATGAGTTTAGTTGAGTTTCATCCACTTGTTCATTCATTCGGCATAGGAGAATTTAATGTCTACTATGTGTCAAGCATGACCTGGAAATACAGAGTCGAAAAACACAGTTTCTGTCCTCAAAAATGTCGCAGGTCAATTCACCAAGTGTAGTGATTGAGGTTAACACATGGGGATATGGGCATGTTTAGGAAACCAGATTCAGTGGGGTTGGGGATGTGGTCAACAAAGTCATCCTAGGGTCCCCAGTGCCGGTGCTGGGTCTTGATGGATGAGAAGAAGGTACTCAAGTTTAAGAGCCTTGGTGAAGAATTGGATGAGTGTCAGGAAGAAGAGCATCATGCAAAGATGTAGCTATACATCCAAAGCAGAGAGATGCGAAGCAGCAAGTAAGAACCAGAAATGAAGGACATATCATGCAGTGTGGTCAAGGGCCTGCAGATTAGGAGAATGGTTCAAGGTGAAACTAGAGAGGAAAGCAAAAGACAATTCAAGAAGGCTTGTGTGGGTCAAACTAAGAAACGTGAACTTACCTTGGGAACTTTGAGGAGCTACTGGAATATTTTATGGAAGGATTTGATCTGGTTGGATTGTGCTTATCATAAAGGTAGCACTGCTAGCAGTGTAGAAGAAAGGGATAAATTTGGGATGGAGGGTTAGGGACAGGAGGCAGTGAACAAGATAGGAGGAGGCTGAAAAAAAAACAAAACCCAAGTTAGAAACAATGAGAGCTTGAACTAGTAAGAAAGAGAAGAGGGGGGTGTTCAATAAAAGCTGTTGAATTTAATTGAGTGAACAAAAGGAGAGCTGCCGTCAGCACTAGTCAAGGATGTACACATCATTGAAAGGCTTTTAAAGAACGATATCTCCTAAAGATAAAATATAAAACCATCACCATGGTTACAACACACAATCTTGTACTGGGTGATCCATATCACTGAACATATTGTTTTACCTTGAACACTTTATTTTTACACACGCTAGAGTTGTTTGGCTCGACAGAGAGCTGTAAAAGGGATCTCAGAATGTTTGGTTCCTGTGTGGTAGATGTTAGGTGTTGTGCTAAGTGTGGAGCACTGGGCATTAACTCTTCTAATTTTGACAAAAGTCTTTTGAAGTAGTGCTCTTGTCAAAGCCATGTAGAATTTAAGGAGACTTGGACACAGAAAGATTTAGTAACTTGACTGAGATCACACAGCTAGCAAGGGGAAGAACCAGAATTCCATCTTAAATCCTCATCTCTTTTTAAAATTTTTTTCACCTTCTCTCATGATGCTTTGCTGTCTTTCTCTCATGTTTTTCCACTGGCCTCCTGATTTCATGATTCTATAGCGATTATACAACCTGGATAATAAAACAGATATAAAATCTTTAAGAAGATCTTTCAAGAATCAGCATGGCAGAGTAATTAGGAATGAGGGCCCTGGAGCCTGAATACCTGAGTTCATATTCTGCCTCTAGCATTTACTAGCTGTGTAATTTGGGGTTCTATGCCTCAGCTAACTCATTTATAAAATGGAAATAACAGTATCTTCATTTTAGGGTTTTGGGGAAGATTAAATAAGTTTATGGATGTAAAACATCTATAAACACAGCAGTGCCTCATGCATAGTAGGTACTTAATAAATATTATCCTTTATTATTCAGCCACTGTTTATTGAACCTAATGAAATAAAGGGTCTTTGGGTTGATACCAAAGAGGACAACTATTTTCCTCTAAGAAAGATGCCTTGAGTGCCAATGGGGTAAACTTGTGTGATCTTACTCTGCGTCAGAAGCTCAGCTTCATGCAATAGGAAGATCGGGAACATGGATGGTATCAGCAACAATGCCTGTTCCCCAAAGGCACTGGGAAAGGTGCTAAGACTCTCTAAGCCTAGGTCTCTTTACCTTTCAAATGATTTGTGAATATATCTTCAATAGCAATTATAAAGATTCAGACATAGAAAATAAACCTTTGTTATAGAAATTCCAGAGCCACAAGGGATTCCAGATGTCCTCAGGTGCAATGATTTTTCACTAGGGGTTGAGGGGAGGAAATTTAAAAATGACTTGCAGAGTTTTTCAAAGTTCAGAGACTTTTCCTCCTTCTCTTTGTGTCGCCTCTACCCGCTATAGACCGCTCTCAAAATGAGCCATTGTTTCAGGTAAGAATGTTGTGGATCTCAGGTATGTCAGATTGAAACAAAGGTTGCAAAGCATTGTTTTAGCCCAACACCTTCAGCTTACAGATAAGACAGGAGACCCAGAGAGCTTTAGGAAACTGCACAAGATCGCAGAGCAAGTAAATAATAGATTCGGGGCTGGTAACCAGGTTTTCTTCAAACTTGTTTAACGTTCCACAACATTGTGTTGCCTCTCTCCTTACCATCAATCTCCCTAAAGTTTCTGAATTCAATTGTCTAAGTTTAAAGAGTAAGTTAATGTAGATAAATCATTTTTTGAACGTTTGACTGAGAATAAGATTAGGGCCAAATTAAAACCCTTAGAAGATTCAAGCTCTGAACCGATTATGCTGTCATGTCCTCCCTAAAGATGATTCAAAAAGAAAATCAATATCAAACCGTAATCTAAATGTACGAAAATCCAAAAAAAAAAATTGTAATTTCCGATGATGAATGGCTCCCGTACCTTTTTTTCAAGCATCAATACAAAATTCTTTTAAAAAACAAATCAGGGTGCTTGGATGTGTTGTTGCTCTAGGTATGTTCATACCTGCAGAGTAGATCTATCTCTACCAAAGGAAAGAGACACAGTGTCACTTGAACCCAAGACATAGCCTGGATATCATACATGAATTCATCCTGCCTATATTTGCTTATTTCAATGTCTTTCTCTAAAAGTATAGCACACCAAAAGCATCCAGCCACAGAGCTTCTGATCAATAAATTAAACACACTACCTATTACCTTAAAATACTTCTTTAGCCAAATTTCTGGGTAACTAATAAAGGGCCACACTCATATAGTTCATTCTCAGAGTGGCAATGTGATCAAAGAAGCATGATTCAGCAGCAAAGAAAGACACTTTAAAGAAACTCTGATTCCTAACTGCATTTCTCAATCCCCATAAAGAGGCCAGAAGGTACTCTCAGAATCCTTTTATCCTTCTTTCACCTACTTCTCTCACATACCCAGCTGCTCCGGCCCCTCTTTTTCATCTAAGCTTCCTTGAAGAATTCCTATCCAGCCTTAGCTTACATACTTGTATCCTTACCCTACACATCACATCCCTACATGATCATTGCAACACAAAATCCAAGAGAAACCCCTCTGGCAAAAAAAGATTATCTTCAGAAGGTGAAGAGGGAAAGAACATTAGCAGAGAAAGAGACTCCTTTTTAGTTGACTTGGAAAGAAAACCTTGGGAGCGCTCAATCATTAATGATGTTTTGTTCCATCCTACTGTTGCCTTCTTTCCTCTTAGATTCACAGCAAGATGTACAATGAGAGGAGTTGCTTTTAATTTAATATTAATCTTATTTGTGTTATCTCCTCAGTACCTAACACCAGATTGCTTTTAGGGAGTTCCCAATAGTTGTTCTTAACCACTTGAGGAAAAGAGGTTCTTGAAGAAATCCAGAGATTTTACACACATTTGTCCCTGATTTTGACATTGTCTTCTACAGTCAGACTACATTTTCTAATTTGTCTTTGGCAGACTTTTTCCCCATATCCTGAGGTGAAAGCCAGCGGTGACAAAGTGTAGACCATGAGAAGCTACACCCTTGACTTTGCAAAGAGTGTGAATGCATAGCTTTATTAAGGTATATGTTCTGGCTGCTTTGGAAGAGATTTTGGCTCCAGTCTTTGGAGCCAAAGACTTTAGCTTTTCATACTAAGGAACACCTTATTATTGGCAATCTGTTTCTTTGACTAATAATAAGCTGGTAAAAGTTATTCTCATTGACAGGTTGTATTGTTTAGGTCAGGGATACAAATAGCTGAACAGAGGAGCAGTAGATTCAGGGAGACTTCTACTTAATTTCCACACTTGGGAAGTTTATTTATTATTATGAAAAAAAGACCTATATTCTCATGTTTTCAACTTTGGGAAGCATTTAAAAATAGTTTTTGTACTGAGTTTATGGCCTGAACTCTCTATAAATTGACATGTCTTTGTAGATTTTTTTCTGGAGGTTGCATATAATTCAAACTTTAATAAAACAGAATCTTATTAATTGAATCATTATTACATTCTTTAAAATGGAAACATGCAAATTGTTACAAAATAGAGATAATGTGTAGGGGTTGAAAGAATTTTTATTAAAAGCAATATTGTGGTCAAGTCATTAATAATGTGGCAAAAACCCTAATATTTATCCTCTCCTTAGGCAAAGAGAACTGGATGCTGAGTCAGAAGACCTCAGCCCCCAAGTAGCCAGGTCATCTTGAGCAAGTCATGGTCTTTTATTTAGTCTAATAAAATTTACAGGACTAGATTTTATAATAAGCTGCCCTTAGCATTCCTCCAAAACTCTGATCAGAATAAAAGTTCAAGGAATATTTTCCAATGAAATCACTGGAAGAAACTCATTGAGGGGTGGAGATGATAGAAAATGGAAAGAATCAGGCAGGAGTACTTTCAAAGTCTATGCCATGTAGTAGCTATGTAGACTCAGACTTGGTTAATTTATTTAATCTCCAAACCTCAGCACAGAGTTCTCTCCCTTAAAACAATAATAACAAACAAACAAACCCAACGGCCATTCTTTGAGCATCTACTATGTTAGATACGTCCCACAAATATTCTTTCAGAAAAATTCTGGGGAATCTGTATTATTTATATACAAATTTAAAAACTTGAATCTCAGAGATGTTAAATAATTTGTCCCAGGCAACATAACTAGTAAGCAGCAGGTTGGGGGTTCAAATACAGGTCCGCTTGATTCCAAAGATTATGGTCCTGTTTGGCCACCCCATTCTCCCTCTTGTAAGGAATGAAAGCAGCTCACAATTGTAAACATTTTCAGGAAGAGAAAGACTAACACATATATAGAATAACTTCACAAGGGACAGTGGTAATGCAAGCCACTGGATCACCTCATTGGAGCTCAGGGAAGTCACAAACCGCACAGAACACTAAGTGACCTCACACCTGTGGGAACCAACAACTTAAGACTTTGTAAATGCAGAGATTCCATATCCTGGGGAGGGATCATCTGTTCATTGTTTTGAAGGAGGTGATGATCATTTAAGAATAGGTCAGAGGTGAGCCACCAAACAGACACTCACAGATTCCAATATCCTTAGTAGAAATTCTTTTCATTTTCTCAGTGAACAAGCTCTTTTGGTCTTCTTGTACCTAAATACGATTCTGAAACTTTCAATTACAATATTATTAAGAACAGCGAATAGTATCCTAGAATCTTGGACTGAGTAGGGCATTTAGACATCACCTGATTCAATATTCTCATTTTGTTGATTAGGACATTGAGGTTCAGAAAGATTAAGGGACTCATCCTGACTTAAACACACAGTTAAATATATGTATTTTGGCTCAAGTGGCCTAGTTACTGATATCATCCAATGCCTCCTCCCTGTGATGAGCTGACAAAATACTTGAGGACAGAGACTACACTATAGGCTTTGTTTTAATCTCACAGTCTTGGGCACAGGACTGGATCTACGGTAGATATATAAAGTAGTAGAGTCAGATGGAAGACATATATCAGTGAGCGCTTCAGGTCCTCTTTTTTGAGGATAAGCAGGACAAGAAAAAACTATTGCTAAACAAGGAGGGTTACTGTCTCTGCCAAAGCATGTCAGATATGGTTATGTTCTGGTTTAGAGATTAAATGGAGCATGCCTGAGTGTCACCCTAAGAAAACACAATCTGTATAAAGAGATTTTAACCAGATTATGTTCTTATTTTACCTAAATGTCCTGTATATTTCCTTTCATTCCTTCTTTCCTTTCATTCCTTCTTTCTTTTGACACCAGAATGATTCTGTCACCCGTACTATTTATCCAATCAGAATATTTTTATCTCTGATCTGATATCCAAAAATGCTTTTTGTTCCTAGCCCATGTTGTCATAAACCGCAGATGCTTCACTCTGCCCTGCAGCATCTGGCTGTTGCTTTGTTTCTGATTTGACTTCCACAACTTACTCCAGCCCTGCTTTGCAGACTAGCCAAGGTGGGGTGGAGGGCAGCCTTTGTCCCAGGCTGAGCAGTTGAGAAGACTGCAATTAGAAGGGGGTTATCTCTTCTATTAAAACAAACAAACAAATAGCAAGGAACAGCCCAGTAAACTCACCAGAAGGACAGGAATACAAGTAGGGGTGGTATTTTTCATTAGTTTATTTACTAAATATTTACTGACCCACAAAATTATTGTTGGTGATATGTTGGTGGGATTGATAAGAAAGTCCTGTCTCCTCAAGGAGCTCAAAGTAGAGTAACTAAACAACCACTGTGGCAGGGATTGACTAGATGTTCAGCAATCTTATTTCTGTTCCATGAAACTCAGGAAAACTACACATCTCTGCTTCCTTTATACTGTTGAGTTGGGACCATGTGGCTAGTTCTGGCTAATGAAATGTTGCCAGACATGATTTTTAGGCCTGGTCTTAAAATATAGCATTCCCTTTACAGTTTATGTATCTGATCATGTGATGATGTGATCACATGATCATATGATGATGAACTCTCATGATAGGAGGTACTTGGATCCCTGAGTCATTTCTTGGAAGTGAGCTACCCAAGAGGGCCACCCAATTTTATTGGATTGTCACCTGAGTGAGAAGGAAAACTTTGCTGTGTTAAACCACTGGAATTTGGTTTATTTGTTACTGCAGCATAATCTATACTACACATGATTATAAAACAATGGAATTGCTTACCATTGAATTTTTTCCCCAATATTATGCTGTCATCAAGAGATCACCTCTGTTATCCTGGGGAATTACTGGATGCTTTTTATAAGAAGAGATGTGCTCGATGATTTGTGATGACCTAGAGGGGTGGGATAGGGAGGGTGGGAGGGAGGCTCAAGAGGGAGAGGATATGGGGATATATGTATACACATAGCTGATTCACTTTGTTATACAGCAGAAACTAACACAACATTGTAAAGCAATTATACTCCAATAAAGATGTAAAAGAAAAAAATTGAAAAATAAAGAAAAAAGAAGAGATATGTAAGATAAGTTTTTTTTTTTTTTTTTTTTTAGGCCGCACAGCATGGTATGTGGGATCTTAGTTACCTGACCAGGGATTGAACCCGTGCCCCCTGCAATGGAAGCACAGAGTGGAAGCACTTAACCGCTGGACCATAAGGGAAGTCGCTAAGGTAAGTTTTAAAGGATTTGATTCCCTTCCATTTTCACCTTTCTTTTTTGAATTTTCCCTTTATATATCCAAGTTCCTCTAATTGAAAAAGAAAGAGGAATTTTCAAACTAGGAAAAGATTGCATGTGAATTAATGTTTTGGCATTGTTTCAGGAATGAATTCAGGAAGTCTAAGAGTCCACTTTCATGTGGAAGGAAATTAGGTGATAATTATTATTTGGAAACAAAGATCTGAAAAGGAATGGCATCAGCTAGAACACCTCTGGAAATTATATCTGCTCTTTGGAGCTGGAGTAAAGTTAGGGTAAAAAAACCTGTGCTTCAGAAATTTTTAAAATTTGCTCTGAGTCTTAGGTGTTTTCCTTAAGAATGTTTATACACAAGGAACAGTTTTAAGTGCACTGGCAACTGGACTCATTTGATTGGAGCAGACCTCCTGTTATAGCAGTTGGATGGTGCAAGATGGGTCTAGTTTGAATTACTTATTTATTTTTTGAATATAATAAGCCCTGATATTCCAGTTCTAAACACTTTTCAAATATTAACTTACTTAATACTCATAAATACCCTATGAAGTATTTGTTAGTGTAATTCTCATATTGAAGATGAGCAAGCTGAGGTATAGAGAGTTTAAGATTACACATTTCCCAAGATTACACATCTAGTAAGTGGTGGAACCAGGATGTGAACCCAGGTTTTCTGGCTCTAGATCCCAAACATGTCACTGCTTTGCTATGATGAATTGCTTTTGCTAATTAATAATAACACCAACAAACATCCACCATTCATTGAGCTTACTAAATGCCAGGCACTGTTCTAAATTAACTACATGTATTGTCTTTTTAATGCTCAAAACCATACTCTGAGTAGGCAGTAGTATTACTGTCACTATACAGATACGGAAACAGGAAGCAAAAGAGAAGAAACCAGAACGTGTTTAGTGATGAGGAGAGGCAGAAGCTGTGCTGGAATTCAGGCAGACTTGAGTCCAGAACCTGAGTACTTTGCTGCTACAACACATATCCTTTCCCTTTCAATAGTTGGGGTGCAGGATTTTTCTGGCTTTGGATGCCAGAAAACTCCCTTGAAACCAAGAACCAGAAGTCTTCTGTCCTTTCCTCTTTCTCCTTCTAGGCTGGTTAGGAAAGGGTTAAGTCTTTGATATTTTCTTGGTTTAGAGTAATTTTCTCTTTCCTCACTCATTGCACCTCTTGACAATTACTGAATTATCAATATAAGTCCAACTGAAAAGCCAGCTTTTTCAGTGAAAGCATTTTCATTCCCTAAAGTTACAACAATGGATTTCCTTTTTCTCTGATGTCTCATTGGAAATATAACATTGAGAAATTATCAACAATATATTCTTATGGATGCTTTACTGGAACGAATTTTTAATGGCAACATGATATCTCCTTTATTTTTTGCTTTGTTGTCTTGTTTTCTGGGTTTTAGCTCTAGCCACAGGAGACAGTTTTAAACAGCTGTCACTGCATAGTAAACATCTGATAATATGTGCAAAACAGAAGACTCTGGTACTCTGGTGATAACTTTTAACCTAGAGATAAGAAGAAAATATTAGAAGTATTATGCATGTAAAAATGGTTAAAATTAAGTTATTGCAGATGGGACATTCATTATGCTGCAGTATAGAAAATACTTTTTTCCTTAGAAATTAGTAATTGTGTATATCAATTTTTTTGGTAATTTTACCACATTTTGTTCCTGGAATTTAATAAGAATCTTTGAAACATGCATAGCCTCATCACATATGATAATTGCCTAAAATAAACTAAAATCAACAACAGAACAACACACACAATGAAAACAATTCAAAACACAGCTTACTTTTAAAGAGAACTTGTAGAAACGTCTATGGAACCATTACTCTCATTATAACTATGAATAATTCATTCAGCCTCTTCCAGCCTGTTTTTCATTCTGTAAAAAGGAGGAAATCATACCCATTTAACAAAGATTAGATGGAACTATTTATATGAAAATATTAAGCACAGTGCATGACAAAGTAGAAGCTGTATTCAACTTCCCTCATTCCCTCCTTCTTCATTTCCTCCCATTCTCCCATCTTCCCCCTTTTTCTTCTTTTATTCTTCTCTACACTTTCAAGGAGTCTTCTGCGCACACTGAACAACAAGGAGAAGAAAAAGAGAGGAGGAGAAAGTGAAATGAGGCTTTTTTAGATAAGACTGGAATTATATTGCAAAATGGACTTCTTAAATGGTGATGCTCCTTAGCTGTTTCAGCACCAGGAGGAAGAGTGACAGATCTTACAGAGGCAGCAACACAGTGCTCAGGATTCTGTGCAATGGTGGATTTATTCTCAGCGTAGACTCGCAACACAAAGTAACTTTACTTGACAAAGAAGATTAAGGCATCCTTCTTCTAACCATAGCAGATATACTAATACTGATAATGCCAGAAGGAAAAAAGATTGAAATAATGTAGCTGGCTAAGACTAATGAGGTAGAGTACTGGATCCAAAAGCCATTTTTGTTAATAAGTAGAGCAGATAATCAGCAATAAGTACTACATACTGGAAGGTGGCAAATCCTTCCACAGAAATAGTTTAATGAAGACTCAGACCTCAAAAACTACTTTGAACAAGCACATAATCAAAATCATGGACTTTCTGTCATCAATAATAACTAAAGGAAAGTGTGGACACCCTGGCAAATGACAGTGTGGACAATAAGATCAATCCTGGACCAGAAGTGCTGCCTTAACCCCTATATTAGTTTTCTATTGCTGTGTAACAAGTAACCACAGATTAGTTGCTTAAAACAACACACCTTTATTATCTTGAAGTTTCCATGGGGTCAAGAGTCTGGGCACAGCTTAGCTTGGTCTTTTGCTCAGTCTCACAAGGCTCCAATCAAGGTATCAGTCAGGCTATGTTCTCATACAGAGGCCTGATGGGGGAAGAATCTTCTTATCTCATTTATGTTGTTGGCAGAATTCACTTCTTTGTGGCTTATGACTAAGGCCCCATTTTTTTGCTGTGTGTAGGATGGAGACTGCCCATGTGGACTTCCTCAGCATGGCTGCTTACTTCCTCAAGCTAGCAAGAAGAATCTCTCCCCTGAGGAAGGACCCAGTCTCTCTTATTAGGACTCTCACCTGATTAAGTCAGACCCACCCAGATAATTTCCCTTTTGATTAACTCCAAATAACTTATCTGGGACTTTAATTACATCTGCAAATCCTTTCCCCTTTACCGTATAATATCACCTAATCAAGGGAGTGACAGAGTCCCTTTGACTATAGTCCTTTGGTTAGAGGCACGTGGCAGGTCCCACCCATACCCAAAGAGAAGGGATATGATTTCCAGGGGTCAGGAAACAGAATCTGTCATAGGATCTATCCACTACAACCAAATTGGTTGAGGTTTATTGCTGGTTAAGAGCAATTAGAGATAGGCATAAGAATTCTTATATTCTCTTCACATTTGTATAACTTCATTCAATAAACTATATAACTTATGTAATTTCACTCAACAAACTGTGTCTGGTACAAAATGTAGTATAGGCTTGATCATTACCAATTAACCCTTTCTCATCTTTACATAGACTTAAGTTAATGGAACCCCTCAAGTATCTGTGTGTATTTATTAATTGATTCATTCAACAAATATTTGATGATCATCAACTATGATCTAGACATTATTTAGGTGCTGGGGGTATTACAGCAAACAAAAAGATTTAAAATAATCCATACCTTCATGAACCGTATATGTCAGCAAAGCAGATATACAATAAGCAAAGTGAGTTAGTAAAATATACATTATGTTTAGTAGTGGAAACTGCTAAAAAAAGAGAGTGGGTGGCTTGATATTTTCAAAAGTTTGGGCAGGGAAGGTATCTCTAAGAAGGTAATATGTGAGTAAAGACATGAAGAAATAAGGTAGAAGTCCTGTGAGCATTTGAGGGATGAGCATTCCAAGCAGAGAGAAGAAGTGCAAGGCTATGATATTGAAAATGTGCCCCGTGGGTCTGAGGCACAACAAAGAGGTTGGAATGGCTGCAGCTGAGAGAGCCAGGGAAACATTCAGGTGTTGGAGTGAGAGAGGAAAAGGGAGACCGAATCAAGCAGGGTTCTGTAGGTCTTTGTAAGAAATCTGTTGTTTACTCTGGGATGGGAGCCTTTGGAGCATTTTGAACAGAGGAGGGACTTGATCTGACCTATGTTTTAACAGGGTCACTCTGGCAGCTGTGTTGAGAGTAGACTGAGGGTGTCAAGAGTGAAACAGGGAAACCATTAAGTAGACTACAGTAGTACAATGATTCAGGTGAGAGATGATGGTGGTTTGAACCAGCGATGGAGGTCGTGAAAATGGATTCATCTGAAGGTAAAACTGAAAAAATTTGCCAACACTTCACATGTAGGTTGAAAGAGAAGGGCAGAAGTCAAGGATGACTGTCTATATCCACATTTGTATGTGTATTTATAGCTTACCACTTATCTAACTACTATACATCCTATGTGAAGGAATGTATATACATTTGTGTATACTATGGGGATTCATTGAGCTTACGCTAATTCAGTTGTGTTTGGTAAAATAAAGAAACCCTGTAGAATGAAATTTTGTGTACATATTCCTTATATACATTACATACATTATTAAATACATTACACATTCACATACACATGTTACTTCGTTGAGTTAAATACACAGAACAGTGTAAACTGTGCTTTATGGGCAATTTAAGAGATTTATCAAGCATAATTTTTATTACCTGCAATTTTCACCTTTCAAATCGATCTTAGAATCCTATTCCTGAGAGAGAAGTTCCTTTGTTTTGAACTGAGTGTCTCTTCCTTGATTTTAGCATCCACAGTTCTGGTGCCCAGGACTTAACATGTAGTTGAGCAGCATTTCTTTGAGTATTCTGTCTTCCTGGGGCTTGCTTAGCCCCTCTGTGTGTGCTGCCAAGCTGAGTTGGGATGGAAGGATAATATTCATCAAGAGGAAGGGCCTGCTTTAGAGAACAGGAATCTGGACAGGTGTTCTGAGGTTTTTGCTAGGACCTTAGCACAGAGTCTGTGTCGTTTTTACCAATTAGCTTTTTATAATAAAATTTGAGAGTTTCACTGTTTCAGCAGTTGTCTTTTTAAAATCTCTGTCTCTCTCTAGTGTTGGTTTTCTATTGCTGCTGCAACAATTTGCCATATATGTACTTAGTGGCTTAAAACAACACAAATTTATTATCCTAAAGTTTTATTGGTCAGAATTCCATCACCCATCATACTGAGCTACAATCAAGGTGCTGGCTGGGCTACACTTCTTCCTGGAAGCTCTAGGGGACAACCTGTTTCTTTACTCATTCAGGTTGTGGGCATAGTCCCATTCCTTACAGTCGTGCAACTGAGATCCTGTGTTTTTACTGGCTGTTAGCTGAGGGTGGTTCCCAGTTTTTAGAAGCCATCATGTTCCTTGGCTTGTGGCCCTTTTGTCCATCTTCAAAGCCAGCAACAGCAGGTTTAGTCCTTCTCACACCACATCTCTAACCCAGTGTGGAAAGGGGCTCCAAGCTTAAGGACTGGTATGATTAGATAGTACCTACCCCAATAGTCCAGGAGAATCTTACCATTTTAGTGATCAGCTGATAAGCAACAGTAATTCATCTGCAACTGAACAGATAAAATCATGTAACATGATTTTGCCATGTAACATAACATATTCACAAATTTGGGGACTAGGACGTGGACATCTTGGGGGGCTGTTATTCCTTCTATCCCCCCACACACAACTGGCTCACATTGATTTTTTATCTCTTTCTCCCTTAACTATTAAAATTATTAATTTCATAAACCAATTCTTTTTTTTTTAATTTATTTATTTGTTTATTTATGGCTGTGTTGGGTCTTCGTTTCTGTGCGAGGGCTTTGTCTAGTTGCAGCAAGTGGGGGCCACTCCTCATTGCGGTGCGCGGGCCTCTCACTATCGCGGCCTCTATTGTTGCGGAGCACAGGCTCCAGATGCGCAGGCTCAGTAATTGTGGCTCACGGGGCTAGTTGCTCCGCGGCATATGGGATCTTCCCAGACCAGGGCTCGAACCCGTGTCCCCTGCATTGGCAGGCAGACTCTCAACCACCGCGCCACCAGGGAAGCCCCATAAACCAATTCTTAATTTAAAATATAGATGAAGCTCTTAGCCAGGAGTTGTTAAAGTGAATTCCTGCTTTGGTACAGTCTCAATTTCCTTTGATTATTATTCTGGATTGTTATCATTGTAATTTACATAAGCTTTTCTTGAACTAGCCACTAATTATATCAGGAATTACATCCTATTGTAAAAAATGTGAACTGTCTTCATTCTGTATTGTCGTAGTTTAGAGAGTGTAAAAATAAATTCTAGGTTAAGTGCTATCTCAAATCATTAAAAACATAAACATTCCAAAGGTGCTTCCTGGCTCACACTGGCAACTGTTCTTCCAAGTTTATCGTGGTTGAGATTTTGCTTTTCAAACTATTTCATGCCTATTTTCATGTTCACTTTGACCACATCACTTCCCCTGTTTAGAGCTCTAAATCAACTTTGAATTGCAAATTGCATTCTATCTATTGACTGAGTTAAAGTGCTTACTCAATTGCTTAGAAAAAAATGTTTCTTTGAACTGCTCAAACCCTAATAATCTTTGGCCAATACCCACCATAATTAGAAAGTCTATATATTATGCTTGATATTCATGTTCACTCAAGATAGTGATCAGTAATGTTTTGGGGGTGGTACCATGTGCCATGTATTTTGCACGCACTCTCTGCTTAAATTCCCATAACATCACTACCGGGGTATGTGCTATTGTTAATTCTGTTTTGCAGACAAAGAAATAAAAACAAAGGGGGTGAAGTCACTTGTCCAAGGCCATATAGTTGTGAAGTGTCAGCACTGAAAGTTTAGCTGACTGACAAGAATGTCTCTGCCCTTAATCATTAAGCTGTAAATGCCCCATGAAATGTACTCCCTTTTAAAGTGGCTATTTTACTGTTAGTATGAAGGCATGTGTGGATCAAATATCACTGTTGCTTTACTCACAGGAAATTGAGTATTATAGTTGCCCTAGTCAGATGTCTAATAGTCATAATTGCATCCTTCTATTTCCTCCTTCTATAAAAGCTGTATCATGGCAGGTAACCAATTTTTATAGATTATCATAGCCTATACCTTTTGTTTCAGCTAATAGGGTTTATTTTTTTCACCTGTTAGACCACACTTTAGAGTGTCTCCTATGGTTGATTAGGGAAAAATGTTTCTCTATTGCCTCCTCAAAATTAGGGATGGCTCTGGGAAATATTTAAGAAGATACATAAATTTAATATGTAAGATAGGCTTCTTTATACTCAAATAAAAATAATCATCTGTGCCACATTCTGGTGTTAACATCATAGAATACATTTATTTGGAGACAATTTTATAGCTGAAGGTATCAAAGAAAGTGATAAGAATAAAAAATGAGTTCATTTGATTTCCTAAGATACTTTAGGTAGGTTCTTCCAGTTTTCCTTTATTTTGCAGGTCTTTTCAACCAAAAATAGGCTACAGTAACATCCTATGATCCTTCTAAACAATTCCCAGCTCCTGGAAATAGATGCCAAGGCTTTATTATATGTGCAGAAGAAGGGTAGCTGGGAAACTATTACATAATTAATCTGCTAGAGGGTCCCCACCCTGGATTTCACAGTCTGGCATTCAGAATTTCACCCCCACTCGCAGGGAGACACTACAGGCCCTTGCATACCTCAGTCTAGGAGAATAAGAACTAAAAATGTATCATGGAGAAATCATAAGACATGTAAAGAGAACAAGCCCTAGGAAGGAAAGGCACAAATAGAACATACATAAAAGAGGATGTAGAATTAATGGAAAACATACAGCAGAGGTTTAAAGTAAACATAGTCTATGCTATCAGAGAGATAACAGAGCATGGGAAACATGAAGTAGACCAGATAGTTATGAAGCAACAGCTGGAGCAATATTGTTCAAATATTTTCAATATTGTTCAAAATATTGTTCAAATCCAATTAGATATTCTTGGAATTAGATATTGTTAAACTAAATTACTGCATGGATGTGTTGAATAATAAACTTAATATAGCTGAAGAACTAACAAGGGAACTGTACTATCAAGGTGAAGAACTTTCCTGGAAGATGTCAATAAATGATAAATAATGGAAAGAGTGAAAGAAAGATTAAGAGAGAGGATAGAAGTAGAAGTATCAATGGCTAGCTAAAAGGACTTTCAGAAGAAGAGCAAAGAATAAATGAAGGAGAGAAAGTAACGAAAGAAATAATGAATAAGAACTAATGAATAAGAGCTAATGAATAAGAAGAAATAATGAATAAGAATTGGACAAAGATATAAATCCTTAGGGGCTGATAGAATTAATAAGAAAAAGCTACATTTAGACCCCTTATATTGACTTTTGAGGACATAAAAGACAGCAATAGCTTCCAAATGCTTCAGCCAGGAAGAACCAGATATCTAGAGTAAGTGATGATATCAGTCTTTACAACAGTAACACTGGATGCAAGAAGACAGTAATAAAATATCTCAAAATAGTTGATGGAAAATAACTTTGAACCTACGTCCATTGAACGTACTGTTTCAAGTTATGAAGCATATCAAAGTCGCACAAAGTTCACTAAACAAGAGGGCCTTAATAAATTCCAAAAACTCAGTATCATTCAGAACATGAAATATGTTCTAAATTTAAGAAAATTGGAAGTCAACAACAAAGCCTAAAGTTTAGACAGCATACTAAGCACAATATTCATACTATTAAATAAAAAAGAGAAAACAATGAGGGAAACTATAAAATATTTACGTTAAATGGCAAGGAAAACACTACATGTTAACATCTGTGGGAGTCAGATGAGAAGGAAATTAATAAATTTGAACCATTTATCAGAAAAAAACAATTAAAATAAATTAGCTCAACATTCAAATTAAGAAGTGAGGTAAAGAGCAGCAGAGTAAATCCTAAGAAACAAGAAGAAAAGAAATAATAAAGGTAAAGGTAGAATTGAATAAAATATGATTACATAAAAAATTAGAGAGGTTACACAACTCCTGAAACTTGTTCTTTCAAACGATAAATAGGTAAAACAATGGCAGGACCTGTAAGAACAAATGATAGGATATTTAAATAAACAAAATGAAGAGTGAAAAGTTGGAGTAAATATACATATAGTACATATTTAATATAAATACTTTATGATGTCACTTATATGTGAAATCTTAAGAAGTCACACTTGTAGAAACAGAGAGTAGAATGGTGATTACTAGGGGCTGAGGGGTGGGGGAACTGGGGAAATATTTGTCAGAGTGCAAACTCTTGGGTAGAAGATGAACAAGTTTTGAGGATTTAATGCACAGCAATGTGATTATAATTAGAAATACTCTATTATATAGTTAAAAGCTGCTGAGTAGATCTTATATATTCTCACTGCAGGAAAAAATGGTAATTTTGTGACATGATAGAGGTATTAGCTAACACTACAGTGGTGATTATATAGCAATATGAAAGTATGTTAAATCAACACATTGTATACCTTAAACTTACATGCAATGTTATATGTCAATTATATCTCAGTGAAGCTGAACAATAAAAGAATATTTTGCAAATAATACTTGAATAAATTTTAAAATAAGTCATGTAAGAGATAAGTTTCTCCTCAAGTGGCAAAAAAGACAAAAATAAGGGAAAACTAGAATAACCACTAATGTAACTGAAATGGATTTTCAAAATTTCCCTTGTCCCCCAGTCCCTGATAGTTTTACATATGAAATCAAGCTGTCAAGGGTGAGATAATTTATTTCTTACACACATTATTGCAGAAAAAAAAAAGTTAAAAGGGAAAGTTTGTGCAACTTTAAGTTAATCAACTTAATAAACTATTAAGTTTTTAGGCCAGTTCCACTAATGAACATAGATGTGAATATCCAAAAGAACATATTAGCTAAGCAAATACAGCAGGTCATAAAAATTGTATTATAATGTAATTGTATCTGTCCCCAAAATGCCAGGATGATTCAACTCAGAACAAAATCTATCATCTTGACAGGTGTAGACAGAGAAGTGGATAAATGTCAACAATTATTCATGCTTAAATGGTTAGAAAACAAGCAATAGAAATTAACTTATTTAATTTAAAAAAAGACTATTAAAAAATAACCTGATCTATATATAAAATAGGTAACTAATAAGGACCTACTGTATAGCACAAGAAACTCTACTCAATACTCTGTAATGGCTTATATGGGAAAACAATCTAAAAAAGGGTGGATATATGTATATGTATAACTGATTTACTTTGCTATACCTGAAACTAACACAACATTGTAAATTATACTCCAATAAAAATTACAAAAAAACCCTATAGGGAATAGGATTTCCTATTTAATGGAAACACATTACCTTTAATGCAGGGAACAAGATAGTGATTCCCATTCTTTCTGCTACTATTCAACCAGTTCCTACAGGCAGGTAATCAAGTCATCCTGGTTTGCCCAGGATTCTCCCAGATTTAGCACTACAACCTAGGAAACTCCTCAGTCCCGAGAAACCTGAGTGGTTTGGCTGGACAGTTATAGTATTAAAAGTGAAGTAGCTCACTCCTAGAAGCCTTCTCATACATAGGCAAACTTGGACAATTGGTCAACCTACTACTAGCCTTGACCAAGCAATAACACAAGAAAAAGATACATGAAATATAAAGATTGGAAAGAAAGATATAGAATTTTTATTATTTAAAAAGATATTATTTACATACAAAACTCAAAAGAGTATCAAAGTGCTAAAACCAAGAAAATAATGCAGAAAAATGCTGGATCTAAAATCAGCAATAAAAATCAGTGGGACTCATCAATAAATAACTAGACGTAGACTAATACCACTTATAAAAGCAACAAAAATTGTGAAGAATCTAGGGATTGTCAAACAAAGTGTACAAAAAAGATTATGGAGAAAATGTTGAAGTTACTTTAAAGTACCTATGAAAAGAATCAAATGGTGAAACATGCCATGTTCATGAAGAAGGTGATTTTTCATTTTCAACATATAAATTCCTTTCAAATTAATCGGTAAATTCAAGGCAATTCTAATCAAAATTCTTGCGTATTTTGGGGAGGAGGGATGACTTGGAAAATTAAAATTTTACACAGAAGAATAAATTCCTCAAATGATAAGATGATTTTAAAAATAAAGAAAAAATAGGTAGACAGGGGGAGACCAGTCCCACATTATAAGATAACATACAAAATTTACACTAATGGAGCTTTTGGGTTCAAGATGGTGGAGTAGAAGGACGTGCACTCACTCCCTTTTGTGAGAGCGCCAGAATGACAACTAACTGCTGAACAGTCATTGGCAGGAAAACACTAGAATTCACCAAAAAAGATAACCCACAGCCAAAACTAAGGAGAAGCTGCAATAAGATGGTAGGAGGGGTGCAATCACAATAAAATCAAATCCCATAATTGCTGGGTGGGTGACTCACAAACTGGAGAACACTTATACCACAGAAGTCCACCCACTGGAGTGAAGGTTCTGAGCCGCATGTCAGGCTTCCCAACCTGTGGGTCTGACAACGGGAGGAGGAATTCTTAGAGAATCAGACTTTGAAGTCTAGTGGGATTTGGTTGCAGGACTTCGACAGCACTGGGGGAAACAGAGACTCCACTCTTGGAGGGAACACACAAAGTAGTGTGCACATTGGGACACAAGGAAGGGAGTAGTGACCCCCTAGGAGACTGAACCAGACCTATGTGCTAGTGTCAGAGGGTCTCCTGCAGAGGTGGGGGGTGGCTATGGCTCACCATGGGGACAAGGATACAGGCAGTAGAAGTTCTGAGAAATATTCTTGTCATGAGCCCTCCCAGAGTTCGCCATTAGCCCCACCAAAGAGCCGGGTAGGCTCCAGTGCTCTGTTGCCTCAGGCCAAACAACCAACAGGGAGGGAACCTAGCCCCACCCATCAGCAGACAAGCTGCTTAAAGTTTTACTGAGCTCTGCCCATCAGAGCAACACCCAGCTCTACACATCACCAGTCCCTCCCATCAGGAAACTTGCACAAGCCACTTAGATAGCTCCATTTATGAGAGGGCAGACAGCAGAAGCAAGAAGAACTACAATTCTGCAGCCTGTGGAAGGAAAACCACATTCACAGAAAGTTAGACAAAATGAAAAGGCAGAGGACTATGTACCAGATGAAGGAACAATATAAAACCCCAGAAAAACAACTAAATGAAGTGGAGATAGGCAACATTCCAGAAAAAGAATTCAGAATAATTATAGTGAAGATGATCCAGGACCTTGGAAAAAGAATGGAGGCAAAGATCAAGAAGATGCAATAGATGTTTAACAAAGACCTAGAAAAATTAAAGAACAAACACCTAGAAGAATTAAAGAACAACAACAAAAAAACCAGAGATGAACAGAATAATAACTGAAATGGATAATACACTAGAAGGAATCAATAGCAGAATAACTGAGGCAGAAGAATAGATAAGTGACCTGGAACTCAGAATGGTGGAATTCACTGCCGCAGAACAGAATAAAGAAAAAAGAATGAAAAGAAATGAAGACACCTCTGAGACAACATTAAATGCAACAACATTAGCATTATAGGGGTCCCAGAAGGAGAAGAGAGAGAGAAAGGACCTGAGAAAATATTTGAAGAGATTATAGTAGAAAATTCCCCTAACATGGGAAAGGAAATAGCCACCCAAGTCCAGGAAGCACAGAGAGTCCCAGGCAGAATAAACCCAAGGAGAAACACACTGAGACACATAGGAATCAAATTGACAAAAATTAAAGACAAAGAAAAATTATTGAAAGCAACAAGGGAAAAATGACAAATAACATACAAGGGAACTCCCATACAGTTAACAGCTGATTTCTCAGCAGAAACTCTACAAGCCAGAAGGGAGTGACATGATATATTTAAAGTGATGAAAGGGAAGAACCTACAAGCAAGATGACTCTACCCCACAAGGATCTCATTCAGATTCAAAGGAGAAATCAAAACCTTTACAGACAAGCAAAAGCTAAGAGAATGCAGCACCACCAAACTAGCACTACAACAAATGCTAAAGGAACTTCTCTAAGTGGGAAACACAAGAGAAGAAAAGGACCTACAAAACAAACCCATAACAATTAAGAAAATGGTAATAGGAGTATACATATCGATAATTACCTTAAATGTGAATGGATCCCAACCAAAAGACACAGGCTCTCTGAATATATACAAAAACAAGATTCATATATATGTTGTCTACAGGAGACCCACTTCAGACCTAGGGACACATAAAGACTGAAAGTGAAGGGATGGAAAAAGATATTCCACGCAAATGGAAATCAAAAGAAAGCTGGTGTAGCAATACTCGTATCAGATAAAATAGATTTTAAAATAAAGACTGTTACAAGAGATAATGAGGGACAATAGGTAATGATCAAAGGATCAATCCAAGAAGAAGATTTAACAATTACAAATGTTTATGCACCCAACATAGGAGCACCTCAATACATAAGGCAACTGCTAACAGTTATAAGAGGAAATCGACACTAAGACAATAATAGTGGGGGAGCTTAACACCTCACTTACACCAATGGACAGATCATCCAGACAGAAAGTTAATAAGGAAACACAAGCTTTAAATGACACAATAGACCAGATAGATTTAATTGATACTTATAGGACATTCCATCCAAAAAGAGCCGATTACACTTTCTTCTCAAGTGCACATGGCACATTCTCCAGGATAGATCACATCTTGGGTCACAAATCAAGCCTCAGTAAATTTAAGAAAATTGAAATCATATCAAACATCTTTTCCAACCACAACACTATGAGATTAGAATCAATCACAGAGAAAAAAACATAAAAACACCAACACATGGATGTTAAACAATACGTTACTAAAATAACCAAGAGATCATTGAAGAAATCAAAGAGGAAATAAAAAAATACCTAGGGCTTCCCTGGTGGTGCAGTGGTTGGGAGTCCTTCTGCCGATGAAGGGGACGAGGGTTCATGCCCCAGTCTGGGAAGATCCCACATGCCACGGAGCGGCTGAGCCCGTGAGCCATGGCTGCTGAGCCTGCGCATCTGGAGCCTCTGCTCCACAAAAGGAGAGGCCACAACAGTGAGAGGCCCATGTACCACACACACAAAAATACCTGGAGACAAATGACAATGAAAACATGATGATCCAAAACCTGTGGAATGCAGCAAAAGCTGTTCCAAGAGGGAATTTTACAACAATACAATCCTACCTCAAGAAACAAGAAAAATCTCAAATAAACAGTCTAACCTTACACCTAAAGGAACCAGAGAAAGAAGAACAAATAAAACCCAAAGTTAGTAGAAGGAAAGAAATCATAAACATCAGAGCAGAAATAAACAAATAGAAACAGAGAAAACAATAGCAAAGATCAAAAAAACTAAAAGCTGGTTCTTTGAGAAGATAAACAAAATTGATAAACCTTTAGCCAGACTCATCAGTAAAAAGAGGGAGAGGACTCAAATCAATATAATTACAAATGAAAAAGGAGAAGTTGCAATGGACAGAGCAGAAATACAAAGCATCATAAGAGACTACTACAAGCAAGTCTATGCCAATAAAATGGACAAACTGGAAGAAATGGACAAATTCTTAGAAAGGTATAACCTTCCAAGACTGAACCAGGAAGAAATAGAAAACATGAGCAGACTAATCACAGGTAATGAAATTGAAACTGTGATTAAAAATCTTCCAGCAAACAGAAGTCCAGGACCAGATGCCTTCACAGGTGAGTTCTATCAAATATTTAGAGAAGAGCTAACACCCATTCTTCTCAAACTCTTCCAAAAAGTGGCAGAGGAAGGAACACTCCCAAACTCATTCTATGAGGCCACCATCACCCTGATACCAAAACCAAAGATACTATAAGAAAAAAAATTACAGAACAATATCACTGATGAACATAGATGCAAAAATCCTCAACAAAATACTAGTAAACAGAATCCAACGGCACATTAAAAGGATCATACACCATGATCAAGTGGGATTTATCCCAGGGATACAAAGGTTTTTCAATATACACAAATCAATCAATGTGATACACCATATTAACAAATTGAAGAATAAAAACCATATGATCATCTCAATAGATGCAGAAAAAGCTTTTGACAAAATTCAACACCGATTTATGATAAAAACTCTCCAGAAAGTGGGCATAGAGGGAACCTACCTCAACATAATAAAGACCATATATGACAAACCCACAGCAAACATCATTCTCAATGGTGAAACACTAAAACCATTTCCTCTAAGATCAGGAACAAGACAAGGATGTCCACTCTCACCACTATTATTCAACATAGTTTTGGAAGTCCTAGCCACAACAATCAGAGAAGAAAAGAAATAAAAGAAATACAAATTGGAAAAGAAGAAGTAAAACTGTCACTGTTTGCAGATGACATGATACTATACATAGAGAATCCTAAAGATGCCAGCAGAAAACTACTAGAGCTAATCAATGAATCTGGTAAAGTTGCAGGTTACAAAATTAATTCACAGAAATCTCTTGCATTCCTATACACTAACAACAAAAGATCAGAAAGATAAATTAAGGAAACAATCCCATTCACCATTGCAACAAAAAGAATAAAATATCTAGGAATAAACCTACCTGAGGAGGTAAAAGACCTGTACTCAGAAAACTATAAGACACTGATGAAAGAAATCAAAGGTAACACAAACGGATGGAGCGATATACCATGTTCTTGGATTGGAAAAATCAATATTGTTAAAATGACTATACTACCCAAGGCAATCTACAGATTCAATGCAATCCCTATCAAATTACCAGTGGCATTTTTTACAGAACTAGAACAAAACATCTTAAAATTCTTATGGAGACACGAAAGACCCTGAATAGCTAAAGCAATCTTGAGGGAAAAAAACGGAGCTGGAGGAATCAGATTCCCTGACTTCAGAGTATACTACAAAGCTACAATAATCAAGACAATATGGTACCGGCACAAAAACAGAAATATAGATCAATGGAACAGGATAGAAAGCCAGAGGTAAACCCTAGCACCTATGGTCAGCTAATCTATGACAAAGAGGCAAAGATATACAATGGAGAAAAGGCAGTCTTTTCAATAAGTGGTGCTGGGAAAACTGGACAGCTACATGTAAAAGAATGAAATTATAACACTCCCTAACACAATATACAAAAATAAACTCAAAATGTATTAGACACCTAAATGTAAGACCAGACACTATAAAACCCTTAGAGGAAAACATTGGAAGAATACCCTTTGACATAAATCACAGCAAGATCTTTTTTGATCCACCTCCTAGAGTAATGGAAATAAAAACAAAAATAAACAAATGGTACCTAATGAAACTTAAAAGCTTTTGCAAAGCAATGGAAACTACAAACAAGAAGAAAATACAGCCCTCAGAATGGGAGAAAATATTTGCCAATGAATCAACACACAAAGGATTAATCTCCCAAATATATAAACAGGTCATGCAGCTCTATATTAAGAAAACAATCCAAAAATGGGCAGAAGACCTAAATAGGCATTTCTCCAAAGAAGACATACAGATGGCCAAGAAGCACATGAAAAGCTGCTCAACATCACTAATTATTAGAGAAATGCAAATCAAAACTACAATGTGGTATCACCTCACACTACTTAAAATGGGAAGCATCAGAAAATCTACAAACAACAAATGCTAGAGAGGGTCTGGAGAAAAGGGAACCCTCTTGCACTGTTTCTGGAAATGTAAGTTGATACAACCACTATGGAGAACAGTATGGAGGTTCCTTTAAAAACTAAAAATAGAATTACCATATGAGCCAGCAATCCCACTACTGGGCATATACCCACAGAAAACCATAATTCAAAAAGACACATGCGCCCCAATGTTCACAGCAGCACTATTTACAATAGCCAGGTCATGGAAGCAACGTAAATGCCCATCGACAGACGAATGGATAAGGAAGATGTGGTTCATATATACAATGGAATATTATTACTCAGCCATAAAAAGGAATGAAATTGGGTCATTAGTAGAGACATGGGATGGATCTAGAGACTGTCATACAGAGTGGTATAAGTCAGAAAGAGAAAAACAAATATCGTATGCTAACACATATATATGGAACCTAGAAAAATGGTACAGATGAACCAGTTTGCAGGGCAGAAATAGAGACACAGATGTAGAGAACAAATGTATGGACATTAAGGGGGGAAAGTGGTGGGGAGGGTCATGGTGGGATGAACTGGGAGATTGAGATTGATATATATACACTAATATGTGTAAAATAGATAACTAATAAAAACCTGCTGTATAAAAAATAAAATAAAATTCCAAAAAAATTTACACTAACAAAATAATGTAATAGTACAGTGATAGACAAATAGTCAAAGAAACAAAACAGACAGCCCAGAGACAAGCTCACGTTTAAATAAATTGGTAGCTAATAGTAATGGAAATACAAATATATAGAGAATTGATGAGATAATTGACAATGCTATAGGAAAAAAGTTAGGTTGATTTGCTGTCCTCTACCAAATAATTTTTTTTTTCCCGAATGCAACACTGAGGATTGTTATTGCTCCAGAGACTCAACTGTCCAGGTACACTAACCCTCCTCATATGGACAGTTCTCCTCACATGTTCAAGGTGGAATCAAAAGTAAGTGGTTTTTGACTTTCCAATTTATGCCAGTTACCTAAGTAGCCATATATTTGAACAGCAGCAAAAGTATTGAATTAAAAATTAGATAGAGGACACACATAGTAAATTGGTGAAAATCCATAAAACTGGCAATACCAATTGCTAATGAGGACACAAAGCTACAAGAACTCTGTTAATTGCTAGTGGGAATGCAAAATCGTACAGTCACTTTAGAAGACAGTACAGCAGTTTCCTACATAGCAACACGTAGTCTAATGATCGAGGTTAAGCAACCATATGTCTAGATATTTGCCCAAGTGATTTGAAAACTTATGTCCACACAGAAACCTGCATGTGAATGTTTACAGCTGCTTTAGCCATAGTCATCAGAAACTGGAAACAACTAAGATGCCCTTCATAGGTAAACAGATAAAATGATTGTGATACATTCATACAAAAGAATAGTATTCCATGATAAGAAATGAACTAGTAACAATTAGATACAAATGAATCTTAAACACGTATTGCTAAGTGAAAGCAACCAGTCTGAAAAGGCTACATGCTGTGTGATTTCAGTTACATGATAATCTGGAAAGGGCAAAATTATAAAGATGGTACAAAAGATCAATGACTACTTTGAGTTTGGGGGGAGGATAGAGAGTTGAATGGGTGAAGCAAAGGGTATTTTTTAAGGTGGTGAAACTATTATATATGATACTATAATGGATACATGACACTATGCATTTGTCAAAACCGATAGAAGTGTACTGCACGTTAGTGAACTTTAACATATACACATTTAAGAATCATTTCAGAGGTTAGGAGATTCTATGATAGAATGCAGAGTATGGCAAAATAGAAAATAGTCTAACTGTACTTCAGATTATAAAACAACCTACTGAAGGTGTAAGGAGGAAAGGTACTGACCTAGGTAACTTTAGAATTGAGTCCAGTCCATAAGATGAAAGGAAAAAGAAGTTGTACGTATCACCATATTCTAGTTGATAAAGTAGTTTATGACAAGGATACAGGTTAAGAATTCTGGTACAGCTATACATTTATATTTGGAGTAAGACAATTAAGCAAATGGTTGGCGGTGGTGGCCAGATTGTTCACTATTAGAATGGGAGTTCACATATAATCATGAGTGGGAGGCTAGTAGAATGATATATGTGGTAATGGATTAGATTTGGAACATTAGTGTGAACTTATGTTTAGCTCAATATTGATACAAATGGCTACAAATAGAAATACTTATATTGTATATACACTAGTTAGTATACACACATATTTCTTGGCTTTGTACACTAAGAAAGTCTGGAGGCAGCAACACCCCAGGAACAATGAGCACCCCTGGAACCCAGAATTTTGTTTCTAATACCGTTCTTCAACAAAAGGAACCAGGACTCATTGGAGAAGTGGCTAATTCTAGTACTGAAGCAGGATATACACAAGATGAACCTGGGGCAACTCATAAGTGTCAGAAAGTTAGGAAGTGCTCAAAAAACCCCACAAAAATCCACAGTTATTGGAGTATTATGTCAAAGGGATCAAGAGGCAACTGAAAGAGTTCCCAGTGCTCAAAGCTGAAAACAATTTAAGCAGCAAATAAAAATTTTAAGCAGCGAAAAGAAAAAAGGAATAAAAATAATTGAATTACAATATGGGTATAAAATACATAGTTATGAGTCCATACCAATATAAATAAATGATTGAATAAATAAATAAATGAGGAAGAAGAGAAAAATTCCCCATGCCGAGGAGTTCCAAATGATTTATGTAGATACTTTACCCTTATAGAGGTGGAGCATAACTTTCCAGTTCTTAAGTGTGGGTGGTGGATGGTAGCATCCTTCTAAATAGTATAATGGAAAGGGAGAAAACAAGAGTAATTTTGAGTGGAGAAAGCTAACTAATATTATTAACTCAGGCAGCTGATGAAGTTTAATATCACCTGGGTGATGAAGTAGTAAGTCATGCTGATAGTGTGTACTCTTGATGTGATGAAAATGGCACTTAACTTCTTTGGTCTTAATCCCCCAAACACATAACCTCATTCTAATCAGAAAAATCATCAGACAAATTCCAACTAAAGGACATTCTACAAAGCAGCAGATCAATATTCCTCAAACCTGTCAAACTTATCAAAAACAAGGAAAGGCTAAGAAACTGTCACAGCCAAGAGGATCTTAAGGAGACATGATGTCTAAATTTAATGTGGTACACTGGATGGAATCCTGAAACAGAAAAGTAATATTAAGTAAAAAAAAAAAAAAAATAGTAAAAAACCAAAAAAGCCAATTAAGGAAATCTGAAAAAAAATGTATAAACTTTAGTTAGGGATAATATATTAATATTGCTTCATTAATTGTAACAAATGTACCATAGTAATGTAAGATATTAATAATAGGGGAAACTGGTTGTGGTGGTATATGAGAAGTCTCTGTACTGTTTTCACAATTTTCTTGAAAAGCTAAAACTATTCTAAAATAAAACATTCATTAAAACGTAAAGTTAATGGTTTTCTCACTACTCTCCTGAGAACTTTTACTTGTCAGCTTATGTTCACTGAATGTGAATCCTGATGTCTTTATCCAGAAGCTTCTTTTAAAGGCTTTTCCTTTTTCTGTGGGATATTGAGAGTTTATATTAATTTCAGAACTTCAGGGGCATGACAGCTCCCTTAAAGCTTTTGGTAGGCTATTTCTGGAAGAAAGATAAGAACCAGGGCCTATGGATGGAAGTTAAAGGGAGGTAAACTTTAATTTTTTGGAAGAAAATACATACTAGTGATTAGAATGGGATATAGATGAAATGGCCTGCCTCAAGTTGGCTTCTCATGTCTGGAAAATTTTTAAACAGAGACCTCTTTTCATATCTATTATGCATGGAGGTATAGATGAAATGCTGAATAAGAAGGTTAGAAGTCCTTTTTACTATGATATTCTGGGTCTCTACTGAGCTGATAATCTACTCCTGCAACCCAGCCACACCTTTCATTCACTCATTTATTCATCCGACAAATATTTGTGAATCACCTACCAAATGGCTGATACTTCTCCAAGCCCTAGGTATATGGCATTGAACAAATAGAATTATGTCCTTCTCTAGTCCACTGAGAGCAAAGTTTTATTCTGTGGAACAGATCAGGGATGGTTCATAAAAGCCCTTTGTCAGTTAGTTTCAAAGACCACTATTATTCTCTTTAGAGAACCATCTAAAAGGAATAAAATCCTAAGAGTTATTGACTATAAACACTATGAAAATACTTCAAGGACATACTTTACTCTTATTAAATTTTTTTTGGTGGAGGCAGGAGGAATCTGGCTTTGTTTGTCAGTATCTTCCTTTGCCTAACCTAGGTCGTCATTCTCCCCAAGATATAAGAAACTTAGAACAGCCGTGCTTAAGACAAAAATGTGTATAATTTAAAGAGAAGCAGATCATTTAAAATTCTCATCTTCCTTGTGCCTATAAAGTATCATATAATTTAGAGAAAATCATTCCTTTTAGCTCTGTTTTGGGGCTAATAATTCTCCTTTACAAATAACCACAGATGTTCCCAAATGAAACTGTTACATAAAGTTTAAATGAATGTAGGTATTTCAAGAGTTTTGCTTAGATATTCATTAATTTAGGGATCAAAAAAGGTCAACCCATATAAAAAAGGGAGGCAATATTTTATCCATTGCCGACTATGTAAACTTTTCTTTTTTATGATTTACTTCGCTACCTACAATAACACTTGGAGGCTCAAAGAGTTTAAATAATTTACTCATTTAGTCTAGCTAACTGAACTACTAAGTGGAGGAGCTAGGCATCAAGCTTACTTGGAAACTTGAGCTCTTTCCCCAAAACCAGACTTCTGGAAGTGATGAAAAACAGCAGGAACTCTATTTCACAAGGTTGCCTTGGCCTTCTAAGACAGATTTATTTATTTTCTCTACAGATATTTCTTGGAACATCTACCATGTTTCTGATGTTATACTAGATGATTGGGACACATTCCTGAATAAAATAGACATGGTTCTTACAGTGTGGAACTTAGAGCCTGGTAGTATAGTCAGACAGTAAAGAAGTAAATAAATTTAATAAAACTATGTAACAATCAAGAGATAAGGGCTTAAGTAAGATGAACAGGTTGTTATGACAGAAATCAGTGAGGATGGGGAGAAGGTTTCACTTAAATGAATTGGTGAAAGTCCCTCTAGGCAATGGTATTTAAGCAGGTATTTAAAGATGAGCAATTGTCAGCAGTGAAAGGTCAGGGAACAGAGTATTATAGGAATATCTGAAGGTCCAAATATGTTTGACATTTTATTCTGCAATACATTTTGAGTTAAATTTTGTTTAAGGTGTGAGGCTTAGGTTCATTTTTTTCCTATAGATAACCAGTTACTCCAGACCCATTTGAGGAAAAGATTATCTTTCCTCCATTGAATTGCTTTTGCACCAAGTCAGTTGGACTGATTTCTGGGTGTTGCATTGTGTTGAATTGATCTATGTGTCTATGCCCTCACCAATTCCACATAGTCTTGATTACTATTATAACTACATAATAAACCTTGATATTGAGTAGACTGATTCCTTCCACTTTGTTCTTTTTCAAAATTATTTTAGCGATTCTACTTCCTTTGCCTTTCCATATACATTTTTGAATAATCTTGTCTATATCTACAAAAATACTGCTGGAGTTTTAGTGGGAATTGTGTGAAATTTGCATATCAATTTGAAGGAGAATTGATATGTTTGTTATATTGAGTCTTCCAATCTATAAACACAGTGTATCTCCCCATTTAAAAAAAATAGATCTTCTTTGATTTCTTTCATCAACATTTTGTAATTTTCAGTAAACAAATCCTGTACATTTTTTGTTAGATTTATATCTAAGTATTTCCTTTTTGAGTGATGGTAAATGGTATTGTATTTTAAATTTTGGTTTCCATATGTTCATTGCTAGTATATAGAAATACAATTGAATACAATTTTGTAGATTACTTTTATCTTGCAACCTTGCTGAACTCATTTGTTAGTTCTAGGAGTATTTTTGTAGACTCCTTGGGTTTTCTACATAGGCTATCATGTCATTTGCAAATAGGGATTATTTTATTCTTCCTTTCTGATAGGCATAAATTTTATTTTCTTGCTTTAATGCATTGGCTAGAACTGCCTGCACAATGTTGAATAAGGGTAGTGAGAGCAGACTTCCTTGCCTTGTCACCCCTCTTAATGGAAAAACATTCAGTCATTTACCATTAAGTATAATGTTAGCTGTAGGTTTTCTGTAGATGTTCTTTATCAAGTTGGAGAAGTTTCCTTCTGTTTCTATTTCTCCGAGAGTTTTTTTAAATGAATGGGTATTGAATTTTGTCAAATGTTTTTTCTGCATCAATTGGTGGGATCATGACTTTTTTTCTTTAACCTGTTAATGGTGGATTAAATTGATTGATTTTGTGATATTAAATCAACCTTGCACCCCTTGAATAAATCCCATGTGATCATTGTTTATAATTATTTTTATTTATTTCCAGGTACTATTAGCTAATATTTTAAGAATTTTTGTATCTATATTCTTGAAGAATGTTGATATATAATTTTCATTTTTTATACTCTCTGCCTGGTTTTGGTATCAAGGAATACCTGATACTAGTTTCATAAAATGAGAGTATTCTTTTCTATTTTCTGTTAAAGATTGTATAGAATTGGAGTTAATTCTTCTTTAGGTGCTTGCTAAATTTTTCTGGTGAAATCATCTGGGCCTAGAGATTTCTTTTATGGGAGTTTTAAAGTTATGAATTCAAAGTCCTTAATAGCTACAGGCCTAATTAATATTGGGTGAGTTGTGTGATTTTGTTTGGAGGAATTAGTATATTTCATTTGAGCTATGAATATCATGTAGGTAGAATTGTTCATTGTATTCTCTTATTATCCTATTGTTGCCTGAAGCATCTTCAGTGATATCTCCTCTTTCATTCTTGATATTGGTAATTTGTGTCATCTTCCTTTTTTCTTTGACAGGTTTGATTTTCTTTATTTTTCCTGTTTTTAATGTCCTTGATTTCTACTGTTATCTTTATTGTTCCCTTCCTTCTACTTTCTCTAGGTTTATTTTGCTTTTCTTCTAGGTTCTTGAGGCAAAATCTTAAACTATTCATTTAAGACTTTCAAATGTATGAATTTAATGCCACAAATTTCTCTCTCAGCACTAGTTTTGTTCCACAAATTTTGGTACATTATATTTTAATTTTCATTCTATTCAGCATGTTTTTGATTTCCTTTGAGACTTCTCTTTGGCCCATGGATTATTTAGAATTATTTTATTTAGTATTTGAGTATTTGGAGAGTTTCATTTCTTTCCACTTTTATTGATTTCTAATTTGATTCCATTGTGGTCAGCAAACAAACAGTGTATGATTTCAATTCTTTTACATTTGTTGAGGTTTAATTTATTGCCCAAGATATGGTATCTTGTTATATGTTCTATGGTCATTTGAAAATAATGTATGTTTTTTTCTTGTTGGGTGAAATATTTTATAAATGCTGATTAGACCTTGTTAGTTGGTGTTGTTGAGTTCTATATGCTTGCTGATTTCCTGTAGAGTTGTTCTATCAATTGCTAAGAGGAGTGTTGAAGACTGCAACTATAATTATAGATTTGTCTATTTGTACTTTCAATTTTATCAGTGTTTCTTCACATAATTTGCAGCTGTTTTGTTTGGTGCATACACATTTAGGATTGCTATATCTTCTTGGTGTATTGACTCTTATCATTATCTAATGTCCCACTTTGTCTGTTAATTTTCCTTGCTGAAGTCTATCTTACATGATATTACTATAGTAAATCCTGCTTTCCTTTGATTAATGCTTGCATATCTTTTTTATTTTACTTTCAACCTCCCTATATCTTTATGTTTGAATTGAGTTTTTTGTACATACTATATAGCTTGATCATGTTTTAACATATAACCTGTTAATCTCTGTCATTTAATTTTTGTATTTAAACTATTTTCACTTATTGTAATTATTGATGTCTTAGAGATTAAGCCTGCCATTTGTCTTCATTTTTTAATTTTTTCTCTCTGCTTTTTGTTTCTCTGTTTCTTTTTCCTGGTTTCTTATTGTTTACTTGGAACAATTTTTAGAATTTATCTTGATTTATCTATAGTGTTTTTGAATGTATCCCTTTGTATAACTTTTTTAGTGGTTACTCTAGGTATCATATATGCAAAATTTATGGGGTGATCATTTAACTAGTTTGGGTGGGGTATAGAATCTTACCTCCCTTTATGTCTTTTTAGTGTCTCCTTTTAACTGTCTTAAATAATTCCTCTACATATATTTGGGACTATATTAGTGTTATAGTTTTGCTTTAAAGAACAAACATAATTTAGAAAAGTCAGAAAATGAGGAAAGTCTATTATATTTACCCATGTTTTTGTTTATTATTTTCCCCTTCCCCTCCTTCCTACCAGTCTTCCTTCTGTCATTCCCTTCTTCCTTTTTGGTGTTCCAAGGTTTATTCTTCAATCATTTACTTTCTGTTTAGAGAATTTCTTTAACCATTCTATTAGGGTAGGTCTGCTGCCAACAAATTCTCTTAATTTTTTATAATTTGAGAATGTCTTCATTTCCTCTTCTTTTTCAAAGTGTACTTTTGCTGGATATAGGATTCTGGTTTGACAGTTTTATATTTCATCACTGGAAAAATGCTATGCCACTTTCTTCTGGCCTCCAAGGTTTCTCGTGAAAAATCTGCCATCATTTAAATTTCTTTCTCTTTATAGGTAAAGTTTCATTTTTCTCTATCTTTTCAAGTCTTTTTCTGTGTCTTTATCTTTTGGAATTTTGACTTTGATGTGTCTTGGTGTGATTTACTTGAGTTTATACCCTTTGGAATTTTCTTAACTTCTTAAATCTATAGGTTAATGATCTTTTTCAAATTTGGGATGTTTCAGCCATTACTTTTTCAAGTATTTTTTCAGTTCTGCGCTCTTTCTTCTCTCCTTCTGTAAATCTGATGACAAAAATGTTAACTATTTTGTCATAGTCCCAAAAGGTCCTGAGGCTTTGTTTATTTTTTTCTCTCTATTGTTTAGATTGGATCATTATTATTGTTCTATCTTCAAGTTCACTGATTCTTTCCTCTGTCACTCCATTCTGTTACTGAGCTCACCCACTGAGGGTTTTTTGTTTTTAGTATACTGATCAACGTATTTTTCAGTTTTAAAATTTTGATTTGGTTCTTCTATACATTCTGTTTTTTTTACTGAGATTTTTTAATTTGTTTGAAGAATATTCATAATTGCTCATTGAAGCATTTTTTTTCTGTGACTGCTTTAAAATATTTGTTAGTTAATTCTAACATTTCTGTCTTCTCAGGGTTGGCATGTATTGATTGTCTTTTTTCATTCAGTGAGTGGTCTACTCAGTTCTTGGTGTAATTAGTGATTTTGGTTTGAAATGTGGCCACTTTGGATATTAGGTTATAAGACTCTGGATCTTATTTAAGGATCTATTTTAGCTAGTTTTGTTGTATACTGCTTTGGGAAGCAAAGGGTGGGGGGATCTGCTTCATTACCATCAAGTGATGGTAGAATTCCAGGTTCCTATTGATACATCTGAAGGTGAAGACTCCTCATTACTGCTTGGTGGGGTGGGAGTTCTGGCTCCCCAATAAGCCTCCATTGATGTCTTTCTGGCTTGGAGGGTCTGGGGTGCCTTGTTACTAATTCCCATGTGGCCTCTATTGACACCATGTTGGGGGTAACTTCATGGCTGGGTTGTGATAAAAATCCTGAGTGTTCACTAGGTCTCTTTAGACACACCCTCCCCCAGTGGGGAGGGTGAGGAATGCCTTATTACTGTGGGGTGGTAATGGAAGTCCAAACTTCCCACTGATACTATAGTGAGGCTTTTGTAAACACCCAACAGGTCCATATACAAAAATGAACTTTGATCTCTACATACCTCACATCATATACTAAAAGTAAGTCAAAATGGATCAAAGAGTTAAATGGAAGTACTAAAATTATAAAATTTCTAGAAGAAAAGTGATATAGTTTGTTTATAGCATTTATCACTATCTAAAGTTACTTTATTATCTGTTTCCATGCTTCCTTATCTATTAATTTTCTACTTATTATTGAATGCCTCTTTCCTAGTCAAATGTACATTCCATATATATAGATCCAATAAAACATCTCAAGCAGGAAGCTTTCAATAAATATTTCTTGGCTGAATGAACAGAACTCAGACCAAAATGAGCTGTCTCCTAAGAAGCAATGCTGTATGCATATGTAGCAAACTGGAAGGGAGCTGATGCAGGCTAAAGAAAAAAGGCACTCTTAGTCAACATTTTCATTTAAAATTAAATGATCAAAATTAAATGGCTTTTATAAAAAACTCACTTTAATCACATGTGTAGAAAATGCACAAGTAGCGAACTCACATACCCCAGTGCGGGTGTCTCTCAAATCACCCAATATTCAACTTTTAGCTTTCAAAATACTTTGCTATGTCAAAAGGTTTAGTACCAAATAAATTTGTTAGATTCTTGGTTTTCTATGGCTTTGCTATCAAATTGTCTCTATTCTCATTCAACTGTGTTTACTTTTACTGCAGAGGTGTTATCAGGTTGACTAACCATTTACACATATTTGTGTTTGTATACATGGCATGTGTATATCTGTGTGTCCTCTCTCATCAGAAAAATTTCTTCTAGGTGGCTGAGGCAAAATTTCTAACTATATAAGACAACAACATTAATTGGAATGCCAATAGGGTAAATGATTTTTGCATGTAGATGCTAACTGTATAGTGATATTTTTCCACTCTAGTGGGATCATGAATTATATTACCTCCCTCTAAACTACTGTATTTAATTAAAAGTAATTTCTTCTCTCTTTTTGGTCTCTTACTCCCCTCTTCACACCTTACATTTAGTCTAAGATAGAAGAAATCACAACCCTTTTCTCTCATATATCCATTGTTCTGAGGCCAGAAAATGACTGAGTGTACAGGGACACAGAAAGGAGCTATTTTGTGATATTTTCCTTCTGTTCTTAATGATTAATGGAACATCCCTTTGAAGAAAACATATAAACTTATAGTATGTTAGAGCCAGAAAGAAAAACTTTTAAATTATACTATTATTACTACAACTATGCTTTATGCTATATACATTGTACATATGATGTACATAAATTACTGCGTTTAATACTCACAACAATTTGCACAAGAATTATCCTTATTTTACAGATGAAGATATTGAAGCTCAGAGGGGTTAAGTAGTTGCCCAAGGTCATACTGTGGATGTAGCATTTGACCCTTATCTCCCTGGTCCCAAATTCCATAGTCTTAATCTTTATACTATACCACTTCACCAATTCCTTTACCTTTACTTAAAAATATGGGGAAGGGACTTCCCTGGTGGTGCAGTGGTTAAGAATGTGCCTGCCAATGCAGGGGCAGGGGTTCGATCCCTGATCTGGGAAGATCTCACATACTGTAGAGCAGCTAAGCCCATGCACCACAACTACTGAGCCTGCAAGCCACAAATACTGAGCCCGAGTGCTGCAACTACTGAAGCCCGTGTGTCTAGAGCCTGTGCTCCACAAAAGAGAAGCCACCACAATGAGAAGCCTGTGCACCGCAACGAAGAGTAGCCCTCGCTCTCACAACTAGAAAAATGCCTGTGTGAATCAATGAAGACCCAACGCAGCCAAAATAAATAAATAAATAAGGGGAAACTGATACATGGAGATAGAGACTGAGTTATCCAAGGCCACAGGAACATTTCATTCATTTATTTATTTAATAAATGTTTAATGCAAACAGTGTTTGCAACAGATGGTGTTAATCACTGAAATGTATGTAGGTAAAGAGGAATAAATTATAGTCTTGTTCTCCCTGTCTAAACTCTAACTTATAATTTTATTGGGGGAGGTGAATACATACAAAATTAGGGAAAGGAAATAAATAAAGTGGGAGGAGTGGAGAAATTCCGGGTGTGGGGTGAATACAGCAATAACCCAAATTTTAAAATGTGAAAAGTGGGCCATTGCATGTTCCATGATTTAATTCTCATCACAATGGTGTCACTGTGGCAGTCTTAAAAGTCACTCAGGTTGAAGTCAGCTAAGCCTACAGACTAAGGGCCTTGCTCTTATATCTGTTCTTAGTAGCCCAGTTGGCTGTAGACATTAGTTAGCAGGCAACTGTAACCTCAGTAAGAGCTTGAGAAAGCCTTAGACATATCTTCCAAACCATGCTAAAGAAAATCTACAAAATTGTTGATCATTTAAAGGCATGGGAAAATACCTTTGTGGGTAGCAAGATAATAAAGAGATATTTCCTTTGGAGGGATATTGGTGACCACACTCATCTCTACTAACAGTTGCTGAGCAAAATTGTTTTATATCAGATTACAAACTCTTTTGTTCTAGTTGAAAGAATAAAAAATTTAGGTATCATAGCAAAAAAGAGGACATAGTTTTGAAGGGAGATTATTTTTTCATTAGGAGTTTAATTCTATCCATCAAACCCATTTTCCAGCCTTCAGATGCTTTGCTGTATGCGTGTTCTTTGAGTAGCTATACTTGATTCTGTACAAGTATTAAAACAGCTCAATTTTCAATTATTTTAAGAGCCAATTCTTCTGACTCCAGATCTCATGCTCTGCCCACTTTGCCACATTGTCTCATCTCATAACTGAGTAGGAGTTCTACCCACTTTTCGCATTCCATCTTTTTGGGTCTACTGAAGGCACAAAAAGATTTTTGTTGGAGCACAGTTCTCTCCTAATCCAGCTTATTTGTGGTACTATTTGCTATGGCCAAAAGGCTGTTTTCCAACAAAAATCGATAAGAAAGTGTTTGAAAAGTCAACCTTATGAATAATTCCATTTTTTTTGTGTGCTGATGGGACTCGTGGCATTTCTGTGCAAAGTGTCAGTGGCTGACCTTACTTCCATTTCCTGCAAATTTATCTTGTCTACAGTATTTTGATCTTTTTAGCCTGAATAGAAAAAAATCTTCATAGCAAAACACTATAACACTAGAGGCTGATTTGATTTCAGGTTCTTGTGAAGGTTTTTTACCTCTTTATTGATGGAGGCCTTTGTTGGCATTTACAGGCAATTTTACAATCCTTGCTTAGCATGGAAAGTAGGTGATCTAGAAAAAATATTAAAAAAAATCTTTTTGAAGTTAATGCTTCCATAACTTTATGTTTCTTAACAGAAAAAAAATATTTACAGAGACTTAATCAAGAGGTAACACTGGAAGATTTAAGGTAACTGGCAATCAAACAGGCATTCAGGTTTCCACGCAGAGTCCTTTGAAAGTTGGCCTGCATAACATCTATGAAATTTGAGTCCCAGCTCTGCCATATACCAACTGTATGACCTTGAGCAAATCACTTCATTTCTCTGAGCCTAGGGAAAATTTGAGATAGAAGTATTGCCTGACCAATCTCAGGGGGTAGCTGAGAGCTTCAGATGAGATAATAAATGTGAAAATGCCTAGCTGACTATAAATTGCCTTGAAAATAAACAGGTCGAGATTAATAATAAAATTTAAATATAAATATATCAGATGTATCAATATGAGACCTGAATAGAAGAGGTTAGTTTTTCTAACAATGATTATAATTTCATCAGAATAATAATATTGGGTTGGACGTTATGGAGGCAATAATAAAATGTCTCCCTTTGTTTTACTATTGTTCCTTGTCAAATGAATCCTTTAAAAAGTGATATTTTCTTTTGTATGTGATTGACTTTGTACCTCTCCTGACTCAAACCTTGATTGTTCCTAAAGATGTGGCGGGGTGAACAAAGCATGATCTTGAGACTGAAGCAGAGGCAAGAAGAGGAGAAGAGTCAGGAGCAGGTGTCTGAGGAAGAGAGTGGACCCAGGCTCCAGTGTTTTCATTATAACTAAACAAACATAAATGACATCTCTCAAATGAATTTAAACATTAACAGAAAAGACAGGTGTTTCAATTTGAGAAGCAACAGAACAGATAAGTTAACTATTAGCCTGAGAAAACCTTTTGGTATTTTGAGCCATACCAACCTCCAACAGCTGATTTATGGGCAACTTAACTGCTCCCCTCCAAATTACAATAATAATTTAAAAATATATATAACCTCTGCAATTTTCAAAACACTTTCACATGCTTAACTTGCTTGTTTTTCACAATGCTGTAAGGTGGGCAAGGGGAGCAGGAACGGGGCAGAAGCTTGTCTGAAGTCACATAGAAGACAGATATCCTATGGTATTTCCAAAGAAAAAAACATGTATTGGATTCTTGATCCAAGAAGGGTATAAGGATAGCATATATCTAAATATTTTTACTTGACCTGACTTAGTCTTCAAAAAAATGGAAGTTCTAAGTTATAAAAATCACCACAGTAAGGAAATTTCACAAACACCATCAATTGAAAACTCAAAAAGTTTTATTAACAAATCCATTGACATGAAATCTCAATTATACATAGATTTACTAAAATTTCAGTGCAGATATTTGCTTCCTACAGATGAATCTCCCACTTCTTTCCTACTTATTCTGAATCCAGCTTAATTCAACAGTTCAAGCATACTTATTGAACATTTGCTGTATGTGAGAGAACACACTAGGTTTTATGGATTACAATTGACTAGATTTTGAAAGAAGACTCTACATCAGTGCTGTCCAGTACAACTTTTTATGATAATGACAATCTGTTTATCTTTAGATCTGTGCTCTCCAGTATGGTAGCCACTAGATGCATGTAGCTATTAGGTGCTTGACAACTATAGTCAGGAGTAAGGAACCGAATTTTAATTTTTTTTTAATTTTAGTTAATTTAAATTTAGATTAAATAGTTGCATGTGGCTAGTGGTATCATATTGGGCTCTGTAGCTCTAGATCTTTATCTAGATCTAGATAAAGACTGTGCTGGTGATGTTTTCTATGGAAAGCCTTAAAGAAATTTCATTTTTAGATACATTTTATATGGAAGTGAGGGCACTGAAAAACATTTTACCCACCTTTTTCTTTAACATACATATCCTTGTTTTTACTTTGTTATTGTGGTTCTTCCTCCCCTCCTCTTTCTCCTTTCCCTCTTCCTCCTCCTTTTTCAAATCAGCTTTGAATGTCTGCTGATCTAGTTTGATATTACCATCACAGTTGTCCTGCTCTCTCCTCATTAATTATCTGGGTTCAGAGCTTCTTGTAGGTGGATTATTTGTACTTCATGGGAACTCAGTGAAGAAACATCCTATGTAAGATTCTACTGAAATCCATCTTTTAACACAACTTCATTCTTTACATGATACTTCCTCTTCTTCTTTTGGTGATGTATTAACAACTTGACTTTATCGATCTTTTTCTGATTCCTCTGTGAGAATCATCCCTTTCCAACATGAGAGCAAAATGGCTGTTATAATAATAAAATCCATAATCATATCTTGGCCCCCATGGTTTTGCATAGTTTGGTATGTGACTGGGGAAAGCTGACATTTAGCTCCTGTTCTTCTACTTCTTATCTAGGTGACCTTGGCGCAATTGCATAATCCTTGTGGAACTCAATTTCCTTACCTGTGAAATGGGACAGGCAAACAAGGCAGTCATCATAGGATTGTTATGGGGATTAGGGGCCACCCCTGGCCTGAAGGGCCCTCAGTGAATGTTTCCTCCTATCTTCCCTTCCTCTGTTTAACATACCCCTTCAACTAGGAAGAAGGTACGTTTTGAAATAATTGAGTGAGACTCCAAATACTCATAACTCTACTGAAATGCATTTTTGTCAGAGTAAATTGAGGGCTTACCCTGTTTCACATAGAGGCATTTATGTTTGAAATGGAAGACTGTATTTTGGCTGGCACATTTAAACTCTTAGAAAATGGAAGTATTTACCAGGGATATGGGGTTTCTTGGAGCTTAGTGATGCTTTACTATTAGGAGATGTAAATGTAAATGTAAAAGGTCAAAGCAGCAAAAGGTGGGTATCTCTGTCTTATCCCTTAGGTTTCAGGGAATTGAACTAAACACTGATGCTACCTCTTGAATTCTTGGACAGATATTTCATGCTAAAACAAGATATTATTTTGTTGAATAAACTCTTTCTCCCCTTAGAGATGTGGGCTTATAATGCTTAAATCTCCATCAAAGAGGAAGAATCAGTTTTACATAATAAATGTAGAGAGAACATAATACAGCAGTCCCCCCTTATTCATGGGAATACATTTCTAAGACCCCCAGTGGATGCCTAAAGCCACAGATAGTACCGGACCCTATATATAGTATGTTTTTTCATATAAATATACACCTATAATAATGTTTAATTTATACATTTGGCATAGTAAGAGATTAACAGCAATTACTACTAATAAAATAGAACAATAAACTGTAATAAAATTTATGTGAATGTGGTCTTTCCCTCTCTCAAAATATCTTACTGTACTCATCCTTTTTCTTCTTGTGATGACATGAAGTGATCAAATTACTAAATGATGGGATGAAGTGAAGTGAATGACATAGGCATTGTGACATAGCATTAGGCTACTACTCACCTTCTGACCATACATCAGAAGAAGGATCAACTGCTTTGGGTGATCCTGGATCATCGAGACATGATGAGGTCAATGACTGGATGTAAGGAGCAGATGATGTTGACGGTTGGGGATCCCAGGCTAGATGGAGCTGGACGGCTCAAGATTTTCATCATGCTACTCAGAACAGCACATAATTTAAAACTTATGGATTGTTTATTTCTGGGATATTTCCATGTAATATTTTTGGACCGTTCCATTTCTGGTTCTGCTCTCAATCTATTGTAGAGATTTACCAGAAATTATTGAAATCAGTTCCCCATTTTAGAGTTATTTCAATTGCTTACAAATTTCAAGGTTACTTTAATTCTTAAAGGTGTATTTTAATTTTGTGAAATCTTGAGGACAGTGGTCTTGTCCTGTTTATTCATTTTATCCAGTGCAGTAGCTATTAAAATACCTTTTTGACAGATGAGAAAATGAAACTCTGAGGAATTAAGGAATTTGCCAATAGTCATATGGTTGGAAAATAGTTGAACTGAACACTAAACCCAAGTATGACTGAAAATTCTTTTACTTCAGTTACATCTGCATTTGATGGGTGAACAGAAAATGATTTTCCCCTTAACTCCCTCTGTCTTTTCAATATGATTTTTAATACTATTTCAACAACAAGTCTACCTGGCCTGGGCCCACCTTCAGAGGCCAGGTTTAATTTCCAGGCTTATTCAGCCTCACCCTCAGCAGAGGTGTGAAAGAGTGCTGGTTCAGGGGGCAATGAGCTACTCCTTGTGTATGGGCTATCTGGGGAGAGATAGGAGCTCAACCTGTAGCTGTTGTTTGGACATGCAGAGGTATCTGGAAGATTATGCTTACGGTGTTTGTAAATTGACCTCCTGGTTGAGGGGCATGCATGGTGCATTAGTTTACACGTGGAGTTCTAATGGGGAATCCAATTAGGCCGGGCGCCTAATTGCTGTGCTTTGAGATACTCAAATCACCAGAGTATAGAAAGTGTTATTTCACTCACACACACTTACACAAACTCTGAGGCCTTTGTTACATACTGATTAAATAAAAAGTCCTCCTTATGTTTCAAGGCTACCCTTTATATATGTTGGGTTTGATTATCTTTTAATTAATTTTTATTTTACTGACCATAAATAAAATTAAAAAAATTGGACTATTCTTATAAATAGTGCCTTAATGGAAGACTTAACTTTTTAGCCAAGTAGACCCGGTCAAGTTACTTAGAGCCTTTGAGTCCTAGATTGCTCCTGTAGAAAATGGAGATAATATACTTAACATTTGCTGTGATGAGAAAATAAATGCACATAAATGCTGACTTATAAGAGGCACTCAATAGTATCATTATTGTTGTTATTTCAGTAGAAGCCCTCTTGTGCTGTGATATCAGGACTAGAATGAGATGGCTTATTGGTTTATTGGCATTTTCATTCATTCTTCTTCTATTCAACATATATTTATTTAACATTTTCTGTGTGCCAAATTCATTGAGCTTGTGCTCTGTGAGGAGACACGTATTGGTGTTCAATGGTTGCTTTAACAAATTACCACAGCCTCAGTAGCTTAAAATAACTCAAGTTTATTAGCCTTAGATCTGTAAGTCATAAGTGTAAAATGGGGATCACTGGGCTAAAATCAGGATGCCAGCAGGGCTACATTACTTACTAGCAGCTCTATGGACGAGTCCACTTCCATGTCTTTTCCGTCATCTAGAGGCTGCTCCCGTTCCTTGGCTCATGGCCTACTTCCATCTTCCAAGCCAGCAGTGTTTCATCTTTCTGACTATTCTTCCATTGCACCTCTCTGATGCAGACCTCAGTCAGAAAAGTTTCTTTTAAGGGCTCATGTGATTAAGTTAGGCCCACACGGGTACTCTCCCCATCTCAAAGTCTTTAACCTTAATCACATCTGCAAAGTACCTTTTTCCATGTAAGGCAACACGTAGCCACAGTTTCCAGGGATTAGAATGTGGACCTCTTTGGGGGAGTATTATTCTGACTACCACAGGACACACACTGGAAACAAAACAACATGAGTGAATAAATGTGAATATGGAGTGTGATTTAGATTAGATATCTATATATAATTATATCTTTTTGTCTGGTCTCTATGTTCACCATAGTTTTCATAGTTCCAGACACCCAAATATTTTGTAATGTCAGTTTAATTAAGATATATATCTAATTAGATATTAATCTAGTTTAATATCCTGGCTCTCACACTGAATCACTGAGCTCAGTGCAAGTTACTCTCTGTTGCTCAGTTTTCTTATCTGGTAATTGGGAATAACAACAGAACTTATCTCATAGGGTTGTTGTGACTCTCAAGTAGGTTCATTCCTATAAAAAGCTTAGAAAAGTACATGGCACATAGTAACCAAGCACTGAGTGTTAGCTATTATTATTAATTAAACTGACATTACAAAATATTTGGGTGTCTGGAACTATGAAAACTATGGTGAACATAGAGACCAGACGAAAAGATCTGTCTACTTAGTTTAGTTACAGTCAAGTGCTGTGTTTGTAATTAAGGTCTTGTGGATATTACAGAGCATGGGAATCATCTGAGAAGTTCTAGGAAAATACAGACATTATCCACTTGAGAGTACTGGTTTGATAGGAGTGGAGGAGGGTGTAAGAAACTTTATTTCTACCAAGCATTCCAGGTGGTCAGAGGGTTACTCTTGAGAAACACCAATCCATAGATTAAAGTTGAACACTTTAACATCACGTTCATTTAAAAAATTTTTTTATTTTATATTGGAGTATAGTTGATTAACAATGTTGTATTAGTTTTAGGTGTACAGCAAAGTGATTCAGTTATACAGATACATATATCCATTCTTTTTCAAATTCTTTTCCCATTTAGGTTATTACAGAGTATTGAGTAGAGTTCCCTGTGCTATACAGTAAGTTTTTGTTTGTCATCATGCTCATTTTGAATGAATATATATTTATACTTCTCTGTGGGATGTAGTTACTAGTGGCAGCCTGAAGTCCCCAGTATAACTGGAAATTAAAAAAAAAAACAATTTTAATTTAAAAGAAAAACTTTAAAGATATCAGAGATTAGAGGAACAACTGAGGAATAAATGAACCGAAATTCCAGAGGGGGATAATTATTCCAAGGTAAGATGACCTGCTTTTCCCTTGGAGTGTTTGCCAGTTCTGGATGTGTGAGGAGGATCAGGCTGGCCAGACAGCCTTTGTTGGGGAAAGAGAAGCTAGTCTAGATTTTAGGGTCATGAAGGACAGAGGTGATGAATCGGGGCCTGGGACATCTACTGAACTGTAAGGTCCTGTGGATGGCTAGAGGAATGGGCCATGAAAGTAAGGCCAAAAGTTTGTAAAGGCGGAATGGAATTTTCCATAGTATTGCAGTCCTTAGGAGAGATCCTGTCCCCAATACATAAATCATCTCCCTGTTAGGAACTGCTTGGTAGGGGGAATAAAATCTCTAGAGAGCAGAATTATTTCTTATCCAGTTTTTTTTTGAGAGTGAGAGAGAGAGGAAGAGAGATGGAATTATCAGAAAGATTTAAAAATACCCTTTAACAGAGAAAGATTAAAAGTAAGATGATCAAAAAGATAGAACATGCAAACACTAACCAAATGAAAGATGATAGAACTCTGAAAATATTAAAATAAACTGTAGGGAAGAAGCACTATTAGAGATAAGAATATTTCAAAATGAAAAGGGAGTCAATCCAACAGTATGGTATCTGAGTCATAAATCTATATACACCAATAATAGAGCTTTAAAATTCATGAGACAAAAGTTAATACAATAGAGAAATCCACAGTCATAATTGAGATTTTAACAGACCTCTCTCAATAGTTGATTTAAAACAACAAACAAAAATCCGTACCCTACTTTGTTTTCAGTTTTCAGTGTAGAAGTATCTGTTATATGGTCATTCAGATTCTTGTTAAATACTTTTTTATGACACTCATTACTTTTTGAGGTAGTCCAATCCATTTCCAGAGAGCTCTGATCTAACTAGTGACTCAGATATTATTAGTAGTAGTTTCTGGAAACTAATGCACAACAATAATATGTGTTCTGCTTGAGAACATCCAGTTACTTAGTGGCAGGTCTGGGTCATGAATCCTGGTCTCAAGACTCAAATTGTTTTCAAAATAAATGATAAATCTTATCTGACTGTGTTGAAAACTTGAAGGTGGGTACTTTCTCTTGCCCTTTTTACAATATATATCTTTAGAAAACTCACACATCACTGAAGGCATGGGTGTTGGTGGTGAGGGAGTATCAGGTCAAAAACCACTGCCTTTGTACCCAGGGGGCATTCAAAGTGCTGCTTACTCACTGTGTAGTCTGGAGAAACCTACCCAAATTTTCTGAGCCTGGCTTTTCTCAACTTAAATGTGGATAATTCATGGTGAATTGTATTCTGAGGCTGAAAAGCTATGCTGTATTTAAGGAGCTGGTATGGTATAGGAATGCAATGTGTGTTAAATACACAGTGCTCCATTAGTACTTAATGTTTAAGTAAGAGGCCTATGAAGGGTTACTGATTTAGTTATCAAACAAAAAAGGCTTTGAAACCTTTCAATGAGGAAGACTGTACAAGCCTATGTAGCAGGCCAAACTATACTAATTCAACACCATTATTATTTATTAGAAAATAGCATCCAGTTTCATAAGAGTAGCCCATTATGAACACAACGCGTTTTTTACCTAATGATTTTTAGGCTGACCTTTATTCATTTATTCTTTAATGCTATAAAATTTTCCTCTTACTTATTCAAAGTTTGAATGGCTCACAATGAAACCATTAATAAACTCCCTCTGTTAGAGTGATTTTTCAGCTCTTCCTATCCAGAAAGCAGAGACAGATATGATAATAAGTGGGAACACAAACATATTCTTTCTTTGTGATATATCTCTGGTCATAGGACAGGCTCATTAATGTTGTCATGGCAACCATGCCCTCACAGGTTACATGCTTGTAAGTTTCTACTAAGATGCAAATCTAGCTTAAACAAAGCAAGCTTCTGAAGTGGCATGTCAACTTTCAAGGGGGAGGGCGGTGCTCCCGAGGATTTTATTTTTTCCATCTTCAGTGTACTATTTAAAGAGCTTACTTCCTTGCTTTGTCTTACACAGTAATTTTTATTTTGTCCAAAAGAGAAAAGATAAGTTAAAATAGAATCTAAATAAAAGCTCTCCTTTCACATTTATTTGCTTCCTGATATCACCTGTCTTATCTCTTGATGAGTCAAGGCAGATTGCAATGTCCAGAAGTCAGTCAAAAAATACTCAACCTGGGCTTCCCTGGCGTCTCAGTGGTTGAGAGTCTGCCTGCCAATGCAGGGGACACGGGTTCGAGCCCTGGTCTGCGAGGATCCCCCATGCCGCGGAGCAACTAGGCCTGTGAGCCACAACTACTGAGCCTGAGCGTCTGGACCTGTGCTCGGCAACAAGAGAGGCCGCGATAGTGAGAGGCCCGTGCACCGCGATGAGGAGTGGCCCCCGCTTGCTGCAACTAGAGAAAGCCCTCGCACAGAAACGAAGACCCAACACAGCCAAAAATAAATAATAAATTAATTAATTACTTAAAAAAAATATTCAACCTAAATTCACTCTGGAAGCCTTTTTCTCGTCTTGGATCTTCTTTTCCCCCCCGCACACAGTGTCTTTGCTGACTACAGTTCCATTACTAGCATTATACTCCGCAAAGTGAAGAAGTTAGGATGAGAAAACCTACTTTGAGTCAGTTCCTTGGTGTTGGAGGTGGACCCTCTCTCTTTTTTTTTTTTTTTTTGCAGTACGCGGGCTTCTCACTGTTGCGGCCTCTCCCATTGCAGAGCACAGGCTCCGGACGACGCACAGGCTCAGCAGCCATGGCTCACAGGCCCAGCCGCTCCGCAGCATGTGGGATCCTCCCGCACCGGGGCACGAACCCGTGTCCCCTGCATCGGCAGGCGGACTCTCAACCACTGCGCCACCAGGGAAGCCCCTCTTTTAATCTATACAGCTTGGCCCTGGCCCACAGATGTTGATGCATCTCTTCCCTCTCCTCGTAGAGGAATATTGGAGGGAACACTTTACTTATTTTTTTTTCCAAGAAAAGAGAAACAGCTAATTCATTTAGTCACACCTGATCTTCATTGGGATTATCTCCCTAGTGGGTGCCTTTGATGTGACTCTAAGGCAAAGCCATGCCTCGCCTCACACTTCCCCTTTCATTTCCCCCTTGAGATGAGGTGTGGAAGGCGTTTGTCCTTCTTTCCTGCTCCTTCACTTCCTCTCTCCAAGTGTAGCAGATTCCTCTCCATCTGATTCTTGTCTTTATTCAGTCCACTCAGTGTTCCCAGGTAGATGCCTGTACCTGGCTTTCTAACCAGCTTTTTCTGTCCTAAATGTGGCAGAGTATATAAGGCGGACCTGTGCTCTTCATCTGTGAAGCTGATTCAGCATGAGAACTGCTCTGATAGCTTGAGATTTGGCATGAAGATAAAGCCATATGCTTGAACACAACTTAATAAACTGGAGAGTCAGCAAATATTTGATTGCCTATTAAGAGAGATAGTGTTCTAGGCACAGGGCATACCCTAGTGAACAGACAGTCATTGCCTTCAAAGAACTTATATTCTAGTCAGGAGAGAAATGAACATGAAAATTAAAAAAATAGTTAAATTTCAGAAGTAATAAGTGTTATATCAGTCAGTATAGGCAAGGTTATGTTTTGGTAATAAAGACTTCCCTAAATCACAGAAGGTTTAAACCACAAAAGCTTATCTCTGGAGAAGAAGATGGAGTTATATCATGTTGGACCTTGTAGGATATAGTAAAGAATTTGGAATGTAATGAAAAGCCATTTGTGAGATTTAAGCATGTGAGTAGTATGATCTGAGTTACACTTTTGAAAGGTCTCTAGGTCTAGTGTCTAAGTGGAAGATGTATTACAGGTAAGCAAATTGATAGAAATTGAAGAGAAAGCTCTAGAAGTCAGCTTTCATGTATATTTATAAATGTGATAAATACATGAGAACATCTGTTATTGAATTAGTTTACTGTATTATTTATTATGATCCTAGTGGATGGCCTAAATAAACACTTTTTGTTTTCTTTAAAAAAAATGAAGAGGTTAATGCAGTGGTCTAGGCAATGTAAGATATTGGCTTGGATTATCAGTAAAGATGAAGAGAAGTAGGCAGATTTTGGATATATTTTGGAAGGTGAGTCAATGGTGTTGCTCTTGGACAATAAGTGGGTGGTGAGTGAAAAAGGACTCAAAGATATTCCTTGGACTTTGTACTAAGTGACTTGGTGGGTGATCATAATACATTCTAAAATAGGGAAGACTTAGAAGAGGAGCAGATTTGGGGGAATAAGTAATTGTTCTGTTTTGATCATATAATGTTTAAGATTTCTGTTATATATTCAAATAGAGAAGTTGAAAGCAGTTATATATGAGATCCTGGAGCTCACAGAAAAGCCTGAGCCTATAGATATTAATTTGAAAATCATCCATTTACAGAGGATCTTTTTAAAAATTGTTTTTTTGGCTATAGAGAACTTCCATTTCAAATACACACAAAAGTAGATACACTAGTATATTTGTTTGCTAGGGCTGTCATGACAAAATACCACAGATTGGGTGGCTTAAACAACAGAAATCATTTTCTCACAGTACTTGAACGTGGAAGTCTAAGATCAAGGTGTTGGCAGGTTTGGTTTCTTCTGCGGCCTTTCTCCTTGGCTTGTGAAGACTGCCTTTTTGCTGAATCCTTGCATGAGTTTTTCTCTGTGACCACATGTTCTTGGAGTCTCTCTCTTCTTATAAGGGCACCAGTTCTATAGACTTTTAGCCCCCATCTTTATGATCTCATTTAACTTTAATCACTTTCTTAAAGGCCCCATTTGCAAATACAGTCACATTGGGGATAGGGCTTCAACCTATGGATTTGGGGAGCACAATTTAGTTCATAACTTCTGGTCTAGAGAAGAAAGTGTTCCATAGAGAAAGTGAGGTCAACAGTGTCAAATGCCCCTGAGAATTTGGGTAAGATGAGGTCAGAGAATTGGCTGCTGGTTATGGTAATACATGGGTCATAATAACCTTTGATGAGAGTCATTTCAGTGGAGTCATAGAGATGAAAGTCTGATTTGAATAAGACTTTACTGAGGAGAGAATGATAGGTGAGGAAGTGAAGACAGTGAGTATAGATATCTCTTTTTAAGAGTTGTGCTGGGCATAGAAAACAAACTTATGGTTACCAAAGGGGAAGGGGTGGGGAGGGATAAATGAGGAATTTGAGATGAACAGATATACACTACTATATATAAAATAGATTAAACAGCAAGGACTTACCATATAGCACTGGGAACTATATTCAATATCTTGTAATAACCTATAATGGAAAAGAACCTGAAAAAGAAAATGTGAGTGTGTGTGCGTGTGCCTGTGTGTGTGTGTGTGTATAACTGAATCACTTTGTTGCACACCTGAAACATTGTAAATCAACTATACTTCAATTTAAAATAACGAGAGTTGGGCTGTGAGAAGAAGCAAGATAATGGGGTAGTAGTTGGAGGAAATGTGGGGTACAAAGAATTTTTTGATGAGAGATTTTAAGGCACACTTGTGTTCTGCTGGGAATGAGCCAGTGTAAAAGAAGAAATCAATAATGCTGGAGAGATGGGAAATAATTGCAGAAGTACGGACTTTGAGATGGTGAGAGGGGATGGGATCCAGGCACATTGACAAGGGGATTTAATAGGAGTAGGGATGTTTTCTTCATTTCAATATGAAGGGAGGCAGATTCAGGTAGGAAAAATGGAGAAAAAATAAGGTACTTGTTAGTGTTTATTTGCTCTATAAAAATTTGCAAGTCATTTCAAGACAATAATAATGTGGGAGAGTTATTGGGGATTTGAGAAGAAAGAAGGTGGAAAAAGTGATGCTGCAAAGTGAGGAATTGAAATCATGAGAGGAGCACAGCAGATACTGGCAATACTGAGGGTTCTTTTGAGACTCATGTCCATAAATTTGAAGTGAGCTTGGTCAGTAATGGTGAGTTTTCTCCAACAAATTTTTGCCAGTCAGGTGAAGACACAGCTAGAAGATCCAAGTAGGGTTGTAGTTTTGGCAGTTTAGTGTGATTCAAGGTTCCAGTGGGGTAAAAGAAAAGTTTGAGTTAATTACTACAAGGAATGAGTTGAAAAGATAAGAAGTGCTGTTTGAAGAGTGGATGTTGAGATTGAGTTTATGGAGGGGGTGCAGTTTTTGGTAAGCACACGGTCAAGAATGTACAGATGGGAGTAGACGGCTGAAGTGGAATGTGGTAATAGAGCAAATCAGGTCAAAGAACTTGTCCAGGGCCTTTTATAGATACTTTACATCATTGTTGAAGTTTCCAAATATAAAAATAGAAGTTAGTGACAGGAAGGGAGATAGTAAGCCAGATGCTGAAGTCAACAATAAATTAAGGGAAGTGGTTGGGTATCAGGAGAGCACAAAGAAGGGTATCAAGTGGGAAAATGGAAAGATATGCTTCAAAGGAGATTGGTTTTATGAAGGAAGGTAGGAGAGACAGTTATAATGAGGCAAAGGGAAGCAAGATGAACATTCCTCTGACCTCTAGTCCAGCTCTCAGAAGGGAATCATTTAGAACATCATGAGGATAGATGATGATAGATGATCTGGGGTACTTGGTCCTCTGATGGAGACTGAGATGACAGCTACATGTGGTGGGCTGCATGGAGATCTCAGGTGGGACTCACCTGAGGCTGGGTGTGTTGTGGTAGTCTAGAACATACAGTCATTGAACTTCTGAGGATGCCTGCTCTTGCCTGAGAATGAGATACATATGATATTGTAAGGTTTGCATTGTGGAGGTTTATACAGTTTTTGCCAGTTGTGTGTTTTTCATTGCCAGAATCCTAAAAGGGAATGAGTGCTGAATCTTGGCATCCTGTATCCAAACTCTTTTTTACTGATGTGACCTTGTGTCATTTAATTGTTATAATCTTCAGGGAATATAATATCCCTCATTTCACAGGTGAAGAAACCAAAGATAAAAAAATTAAATAACCCAAGTCCAGGTAATTTAAAAGATTTAGGAATTTCTATTATGCCACAGTATTTTACAGTCATTAGTAATTACCTTTAATATTATTAAGCCAGATAACTCTTACCCTTCCTTTCCTAAATCCATCTTTCACTCCCCTAAATTAATGTTATTGGAACTCTGCTTTATTTACAGCATTCCAAAGCAAATGAACATTAAATATACCTCATTTTGTTTCAATGCTGTTCCGTTCAGTTCATCTCATTAACCAGGCGTGTAGTGCCTCTATGTACAAGGCACTCACTAGATACTGGGGTTAAACAGAGCTGAATGAGATTTGTATCCTGCTCTTAAAAGCTTACAATCTAGTGGATGAAATGGAACTTCAGGTAACTAAGTAATCAACAAATATTGCCCCCATTTGATGAAAAAACTAAAGCTTAGGGAATTAAATGCTCCAGGTCACCCACTCCTGTATGAATTGCCCTACCTCCTTTTAGTAGAGAGTTTTAGCCAACAGAGCAGTAGACTGAAAATCAGGACATCTAGGTCTTACTTAGATCCTTGTCTATTGTAATTAATTAAATGAGTGACCTTTGGCAAAAAAGTCTTCTCTTTGCCTTAGTTTCTTTACCTATACTATGGAATAATAATTTATGCTGCGCCTCTCATATAAATTCAGAGAATCAAATATTGATGCATGTGAGAGTGCTTTGGAAATAAATTCCTAATGAGGTGGTATAATCATTTTGTTTCTCTCTATTCATCGGATGAGCATTATGAATAATATCTGCTTTTGTTTGTATGCTTCATGAATAACTGCCATCCACATCATGTTTGGAATATTGTATTGACCAAATGACACATTGTTAGCTATTGTTTTGGGGACATTAGTTTGGTGGTAAAGGTTTTAAAGACACAATATCATGTAAATTCTCCAAAAAAGAAGACCAGATTTGAGGGCAGAAGACCTGAGTTTGTAGTCCACCTCTGCTATTTCCTAGTTTGGGCAAGTCATTTAATTTCTTTGCACCTCAGTTTATTTGCCTGTGAAGTAGATGTTAATACCTTCTCTGCCTTTCTTGTAGGAATATTGTGAAAACCAAATATAATGGATATGAAAGCTTTTTGTGAACAATGAAAAAACCCATTTCTACTGGAATCTAATGAGGTCCAGAGCTAGCAGCCATGACTGATTCATTTTATAACCTTAGTGACTAATAGGCAGCTTGTTACACAGCAGGAGTTCAATAGATTCCTGTAGAAATGAATCCTGACTCTGACTTGGTATTTGAGTTCCTCTTCTTTCTCTGTTTCCAGAGAAAGACAGGCTTAGCTCCAGGTCCAATCACAAAATCTACAATGTGAACTTCATTCTGCTTCAAGACCTTTGTGCTCTCCAAAGCTATTCTTCACTTGCCTCCCTTCTTTCTCCACCCTTACCCTGCCATTCTCACACTTCAAGGCCCAAATGAAGTTGGGACTCTTGATCCAATGTCAGTCTCAAAATATCCTAATTATGATCACATCACTGAAAACATCTGCTGAGACCTTCTTATCCCATTGTAAATGTGTGATGAATTGATACTAAAAGGGCTGGCAGGAGATGGGCCTAATTCCCAAGGTGGATTTCATTTCTTTAAATCAACTTTTAAACATCCTTTCTGTTAAATATTATCCCCAAAGTTATTTGGTTTGGATAAGATACTTATATGGAGAGAGATTTTTGCAATTTTAATCTCTGTATTAGAGATATATTTTTGATCAAAAAGGGGATTTTCCCCCTATAAAATCAATAGGAAATACAGTAGCTACAAGCAGATTTTGTCCTGTCTAGACCTCTTTGAAGGAAAGTGCTGTTTTGAATTCACTCTAGGAAAGGAAATACAGAGGCACATATCAGGAGGTGAACTGGGGAAGGGAAGTGAAACTTTTTCACATGACAAAAGTTATGTCTGTATACGAGCAAGTGTCACTTACCTAGAGGGTGGAGGAGGGAAGCCAAGGTTACAAATGGGAACATGTGAAAAGCAACATGGGGGAGATGTGGGTCAAAGATAGGTTGAGCAACCAAGGACCTGGAGCTGGGCTCAGACACAATTCAGGTATCAGTGGGCTTGAGTAATGTCTTCAGGCTCTGTGGTTATTTACAAATATGCCTCTTAGAAGGCCTTGCTTTTGCTTCATTAGTTCCCTCATCTCTAACCGACTTGGAGACAGCACTCTGTATTGGCCCCTTACCTTGCACAGGGACATTATTCATTGGAGAGTTGAGGATCCTCTTTTCTCTGAGACTGACTACAGTAAGACTCATGGGAGTTTGTATTGCTGTTCTATTGATACATTAATAGTATTCTCCCTCCCTCTCTTATCATACCTTTTTCTTTGTCTTCACCTCCGGCATCTCTTCCTCCTCCTCTGTCTTCTCTTCTCTCTCCTCCCCTTTCTTCTCCCTACTGCTCCTCTTCTTCCCCTCCTCTTCTTCTTTTCTCCCTCCTCCTCCTCTTTATTCTCCTTCTCTTCTTTTGGGAGTAAAGCAGCAATAGAAGAATTCAAAGGAGTTTGAGGCAATAGCAAAACCTTTTATGTTCATAATCGGGGTAAATGTATGTCATGTGGCTGTGATACGGGAAAACATTGACAAATGACCAAGATAATGTAAAAAGGCCAATTTTAGGAAACTACTCTGAAGTCCTAGGGGATGGAAATAAAAGAAGAATTAAGCAAATAAGTCTAATAAAAGATTATATACATGGCTAGAACTCCAAATTCTTTAAAAATTTTTATTATTTAGGGAAGAAAATAATTTTTGCATCACTTAATTTTAGCTGCAAATAACAGAAAAATGTGACTCAATTGTGTTAAAGAAAATAATGCATTTTCTTACACAAAAAGAAGTCCCAATGTAAGATAATGCCAAAGAAAAATTGCATCAGGGGTAAAAAGACAAGACAGGTTTTATTCAAGACTATTGCAACAGGGGAGAGAGATTGAACTCAACTCCACTGAAACAAAAGGCAGGAGAGGTTATAAGCCCGGGGGTGAGCTAGTAGAAAAGTAGTAGATGATATTGGTGGGGGAAGATTGGTCAATGTGATTGTGTCATCCTGTTTGCTAATTGATACTTATCAAAGCTAGGCTCCTACCTTCTCACAGAAACTGGTAGATAGGGGATTATCTTTCTTGATGATTTCATTTCAAAAGTATGGCTCCCACATCCTTGAGAAAGATATTCCTGGGTTGTAAAACTGGCAAGAGGCCAAAAGGTGATTTACATCTCAAAAGAGTAGAGGAAGAATTTACAATTTTAAGTTTTCTAAAGTAACATCCTAAGAAAAGGGGAGTCAGAAACCTGTAGTAAGGAAGAAACATCTAAAGTTTAGTCAAGCTGAGAATAATGTCAAAGCCATCTTGCTGAATAGTACTGGGGTCAAACTTGATTCAGAGTGTGAATGACAACCTAAGGAGCCAGAGTGTTTCTACCTTTGCTCAAATTCACCTGAGAGCCTCAACTAGTTGATTGTTCATATAACTGAAAGTCAAGGGGAACTGGCATCAGGTATTGTTGAACTTAGTTGCTTAAATTTCATTGAAAATCTGTTTTTATTTTTCATCTTTTAATGCATAGTTTGTTTTTCTCTTGTTCAATCTCAGGAAGGTTTTTCCTCTCATGGTAGCAAGATATCCCTACCAATTCTATACCTACATTCTTTCAGTCTAGCATGACAACAGAAAGAAAGGGTTTTATCCTCAATAATTTCACAAAAAATCCCTAATATAATTTTCACTGTTCAACTTGAATTAGGTATCCAGCTTTGAATCCATCTCTTAGGCCAGGGGAATAGGATATACTCATTTTCTCAGGCTGGATATTACACATCCCTTAAACCAGAAAGTGAGTTCTTTCCCAACAAGATGGTGGTTTCCAAAGGGAAAACCACTGTGCTTTACCAGAAAAAGGTGAAATTCCACAAGTATGGACATAAGACAACTTCTGAAGGAAAACAAATTTCCTGAGAGTTGTAAGCTGAATAATTCCCAGAGTCCCATAGGATCAGGAATCACTTGATTTTCACATTCAGAATACAGAGAATGTATTAAATATACGGGACAATTATTAGAAACCCTAGAAGACTTATGTCTTAGTAGTGGTACTAAATTCTACCTATAGGTAAGTCTACCATAGATTATCACTAAAACAGCTTGAAAACAGTACTCAGAAGGAACAAATTATTGAGCAAAGTAATTTCTTGCTATAATGAAGTTCAAAGCTGTCTCATAGATTACACCCAAGTTTAGCCCTCAACTATGTAACATTCACAATGCCTGGCATCCAATCAAGAAATGTGAGACATGTGAAGAAGGAAGAAACTGTGACCCATAACCAGGAGAAAAAAATAAGATGATAGAAAAATAGGCCCATAAATAACAGAGATGAAACAAGTAGTAGACAGAGATCTTAAAAGAGCTTTTATAAATATGTTCAGGCTTTTAAAGAAACATGAACCTAAAGAGGAAAGACATGGGAGAAATATTTCAAAAACAACTGTAGACTTTAAAGATGGAAAATAAGATCTATGAAATAAAATTTTTACTGAATGTTCTTAAAACATATTAGACACTTCAGAAGAAAAGATCATTGAACTTGAAACATGGCAACAGAAACTATTCAAAATAAAGAAGAGGAAAAGAATAAACAAAAACAAAGTCTAAGTCACTTGAGAATAAAATATCAAGCTGTCTAACACACATACTCTGTAACTGGAGTCCCAGAATCTAAATTTTTTCTGTAAATCTAAAACTGTTCCAAAAAATAAATTTTTTCTAAAAAAATATTTAAAGGATGAAATAAGATATTCCATGATACCACTAGTTATGAGAAAATTGGGAAGAGCTACATTAATGCCAGACACAGTAAATTTCTGGGTACTGACTATTGTCAGAGATAAACAGTGACATTTTGTAATGACAAAAAGATGGATTCATTATGAAGACATAACCAATCTAAATGTGTATGTATCTCAAAACAGTTACTCAAAATACACAAAGCAAAAATTAGCAGAAATATAGATATAAAAGAATAGAGAATAGAGAAATAGAAGAAAAAGAAAGAAATAGAGAAGGGAGAAATTTAAAAATGTAGTTGGAAATCTCAACACTCCTCTTTCACTAACTGATACAATACTAGTCAGAAAATCAATAGGGATATAGAAGAAACTATCAAACGACTTGGCCTAGTTGATATTTATAGAACTCTCCACTGATCTGCTGAGGAGCATAAATTCTTTTATTTACCAATGTAGACCATTTTTTGTACCACAAAGCAAGTCGCAGTTCTTTGGTCCACAGTGGAATCAACTTAGAAATCAGCGATAGAAAAATATCTGGAAAATTCCTACATATCTGGAAATTAAACAAAATGCTTCTAAATAACCCATGGGTCAAAGAAGAAATCACAAGAGAAATTGAAAGTATTTAACTGAAATAAAATAAAAACGAGAAAATTGTGGGATGCAGTGTTTTAATGTCCTTGGCTGCTGTAACAAAATACCATAGTCTGGGTGGCTTAAATAGCAGAGATTTATTTCTCACAGTTCTGGAGGCTGGGAATTCCAAGATCAAGGTGCCAGCCGATTCAGTTCCTGTTGACAACTTTCTTTCTGGCTTGCAGAGGGCCAAATTCTCACTATGTCCTCACATGGCCTTTCTGTGGTGTGTGCAAGAGGCATCTGAGAGTGAGAGATCTCTTTCTTCCTCTTCTTTTTTTTTTTTTTTTTTTTTTTGGTACGCGGGCCTCTCACTGTTGTGGCCTCTCCCGCTGCAGAGCACGGGCTCTGGACGCACAGGCTCAGCGGCCATGGCTCACGGGCCCAGCCGCTCTGCAGCATGTGGGATCCTCCCGGACCAGGGCTTCCTCTTCTTAAAAAGCCACTAATTTGGGGCTTCTCTGGTGGCGCAGTGGTTGAGAGTCCGCCTGCCGATGCAGGGGATACGGGTTTGTGCCCCGGTCCGGGAAGATCCCACATGCCGCGAAGCAGCTGGGCCCGTGAGCCATGGCCGCTGAGCCTGCGCGTCCGGAGCCTGTGCTCCACAATGGGAGAGGCCACAACAGTGAGAGGCCCGCGTACCGCAAAAAAAAAAAAAAAAAAAAAAAGCCACTAATTTCATCATGAGGGGCCAACCCTCATTACCTAATCTAACCCTAATTATCTTGCAAAGATCTCATCTTTAAATACCATGTTATTGAGGGTTAGATCTTCAATATGTGAATTTGGGGGGACACAAACACTGAGTGCATTAAATGCAGACAAACATTGTTTAGTTCTCAAAAAAAAAAAAAAATCTCCAGAACTTTTTCATTCTCCCATACTGGAACTCTGTTCTCATTAAACAATAATTCCCTATCTGCCTTCCCCTAGTCCCTGGTAACCACTGTTGTACTTTCTGTTTCTAAGAATTTGACTATTCTAAGTACCTCACATAAGTATAATCACACAATATTTGTCCTATTGTGTCTGATTTATTTCACTTAGTGTAATGTCTTCAAGTTTCATCCATGTTTTATCAGAATCCCAATCATTTTTAAGGCTGAATAATATTTCATTGCATATACACACCACCTTTTGTTTATCTGTTCATCTATCAGTGGACATTTGGATTATGTCTACTTTTTGGCTATTGTGAATAACGCTACTTTGAACACTTAAGTATAAATATCTGTTTGAGTCTCTGATTTCAATTCTTTTGGGTACACACACAGAGGTGGAATTGCTGGATCACATGTTTCATATGTTTAGTTTTTCGAGAATATCTTTAATTTTTTGAGAAACTACCTTAATGTTTTCCATAGTGACTGCAACATTTTACATTCCCACCAGCAATGCACCAGGGTCCCAGTTTTTTCCTAACACTTGTTTTCTGTTTTTCTGATAATAGCCACAGTAATAGGTGTGAAGTAGTGTCTCACTGGAGTTTTGATTTGCATTTCTATAATAGTGATTTTGAGCACCATTTCATGTGCTTATGGCCATTTGTATGTCTTCTTTCAAGAAATGTTTATTCAAGTCTTTTACTCATTTTTGAATTTTTGATTTTTCAGATTAGAAATAAGAAAGGTTTATAACCAATGATCTTAAGTGACCTTAAGAAGCTAGAGAAAGAGCAAAGTAAACTCAAAATGAGTATATGGAAGGAAATAATGTGTGGAAATCAATAAAATAAAAACCAGAAAAATAGAGAAAATTGATTAAACTTCCAACCAATTAGCAAGTCTTCTTGATTCCTACCTCCTGAATATTTCTTCAGTCTACTACTCTTCCAAAGTCTAGGCCCTTAAATACCATATTACAATGCCCTGTGTAATACGAAGTTACTCAATTATTGTACAAAATTGAGGAGAAGGATGGACCATGTTGTTTTTATCTTGGTATCTACAGTGTCTGGCATAGTACCTTCTTAATAATATGTGTTCGAAGATTACTTGACTAATTAATTCACAATTTTCCCTCACAAATTCAAAATGATAAGATGGGGAGGACAAGGCAAATACGCATAAACGACATAGAACAATGTAGGAAAGTACAGTGGAAAGGGCACAACGTTTAGAATAAAAAAAGTCACCTCTTAACAGTGTTTCTCTACACAAATCCTGTGGTTCTTTGGATCCTCATCTATAAAGTGGGTGCAATTCAAATAGTAAATATTATAAGAATTTGGGATTTCCATTCACTAAAGATGATTTCATTGATTCAGATTGATGGCTAAACTTGGTTTGGTCCAGGTAAATCCTGCTCTATTCCATGTTAGAATTTTGCAGTGTCTCCATGCATGCCTCTTCATGTACTATCTAAAAAGTCACCCTTCTATTGTGTTATCTTCTTTGAAGTGTAATCCCAATCTAAATCACTAGATACAAGATTGCTGAGATCAGGTTTGTACAACGACTTTCATCTTTGTCTCCCTGGAACCTTACAAGTTGCTGGCTAGAGAAGGGCATAATAAAGCATTGTTGAATAGTGGAGTAGAAGAGTAGGAAAGATCTCAGAGCCTAGAGAAAAAAAATTGCTAATACTTTATTTCTATAAGGAGCTAACCTGGGATCCACTGCCCAACAGCTCTAATTTCTCCATGTAACACTTGTCACTTGAAATGCCAAGGACGAGATTAAATATTTGGTTCTGTGCAGACACTTTCCAGGACCTCATTGATACCAGACTCCAAATTGTTTTCAGACTATTTGGCAAATCTCTGCTCTTTTCTATAAGCATGGAGAGCTTTTCTCTCTGGCACAGGATTTCCATAGATTGCTTTCTTCATCAACTGACACTTGTGGAATTTGTCCATGCTCTGAAAGCAAAATACAAACAGTGAACAGAAAAAAGAAAACTGTAAACTTGACTGCAAACTAGCAAAAGAAGAAAACTTTGGTGCTGGAAGTTTCTGAAAGTCAGTCCACAGTCAAGTCACAAGACTTTGTCACAACAGATTTCTCTCTCCTCTCTCTGTCCAAACTACATACATCATTTCAGGCCCCACTCCAATCCCACCTCCGTTTATGATCAGACTGTTACCCACTGCCCTCTGCATTATTTGTATTTCTGTAGCATTTATAAATGGAGCCACAAAATCTAGCACCTATTTTAAATATGTTCTGTAAAAATAATTATGTCTGTACTGCATAATATTTTTGAAATGTTTTTAAATTTCCCTCATTTGGTCTTTGCAATTATTTGGAGAGGGTATTGGTGTTAATGCACCCATTTTACAGGTCAGAGTCAGAGTGCCTCAGGGACTTATATGAGGTTATGTACCTAAAGGTAAGTTTTCTGATTTCAAACACGTTCACTGACTTACTGGTTTATGCACGCTTTCTTCATCTTCCCAACAGATCCTAGTGGAATACTAGGCACAAAGCAACAAGCTTAATAATTGCTATTTTTTCATTTCAGAACATATGTTGGTACAAAGTTCCAGTTTGTCCTAAAACATCCTATTTATGTTCTTTTGTTATGTTAAACATTCCTTGCTTCAGATTTTAGCCTAGCTTCTTAGGTACCTATTTGTAGTGAGGCCTAGAATAGTAGAAAATAGAAAAAACAAGTTGTAAAGAATCTTGAGATCATATAACCTACCAGCCTTCTTCTTTTCCAGCCTGACATCGATTCCTCCTTCTGATAATAGACCCACCAACTTTGCTGGAGAGCCAGTTCAATGTGGCTCTGTTGGTGGTGGGCTCTTCCTTCTTCTCTACCTCCCATAGGTCTGGGCACATGACTCAGATCCAGACAAACACCCAATACCCTGGTCAAGGTTATTGGTTCAGCAATAGGCACATGATTTGAGAACAGCCAGTCAGAGTTCTCCCTGAGATCTATTTCTTTTTGCCAGTGCTATGGGGAAAGGGACTTTTCCAGTGGTAGAATATGAGTCCTATATTCTGAGACTCCATCACACCCATTACATGGAGATAGTCTACCTGAGAAAAATGGAGCCCCAATTATATCATTTGAGTTTTTTGTCCTAGTCACCCCTAAGCTTAACACCAAACCTGGTCTTCACAGTTCAGTTAATAATTCTCTTTAATATTTAAGCTAGTTCAAGTTGTATTTTTGTTACTTAAAAATTAAGAGTATAAACTGATACAACTGTCACTCTACGGAAGAGAAAATTCACGTCTAGAAATGACTTACTGATAAAACACAAGTCTAGTTAGTGATAATGTCTGAAAAAGATTAATACAGGGCTTCCCTGGTGGTGCAGTGGTTGAGAGTCCGCCTGCCATGCAGGGGACATGGGTTCGTGCCCTGGTCTGGGAGAATCCCACATGCCGCGGAGTGGCTGGGCCCGTGAGCCATGGCCGCTGAGCCTGCGCGTCCAGGGCCTGTGCTCCGCAACGGGAGAGGCCACAACAGTGAGAGGCCCGCATACCACAAAAAAAAAAAAAAAAAAAAAAAGAATTAATACAGATCACTATAATTTTAGTGTAAGACTTATTCTAGTTTACTAAATTTTAGTATACAACTTTTTACTTTTCTGGGCGATATACTGCCTTTATACCATAAGACTGCATATATGTACAGTCTGTTACACTGTTACACTTAAGAATTTTAATATATTTTACCATCCAAGATTAAGCCCATTCTTGTTTTAAAGTTCTGTGATTCATTAATGTCTGCTGTTCATGGGTTGTGGTGTAATATTTGGTTTATGTATAGTACATGTTTAGAGTACTTTTTAGAGGTGTACTGGTAATGGAGGGTCAGAGAAGCTGTATAAATTGCTCAATATTACACAGGGAATAAGGGACAAAGTTAGCATTCAAATTCAGCTCTGTTTGACTTTAATCTATGATCTTTCCTCTGTGCCAGAGAGCTTCATGCTCCTCTGCACTGATCTGAGTTTTTCATTTTATTGATGAGAATCCAGAGCTCAGAAAATTTTACCACTTGTACAAGATCATGCAGTGGCAGAACTGGAACCTATTCGCCCAACACCAAAAATCTAGACAATGTTGTGAGTGCTGAAGATAAACACTCACAGATACTGCATGGTTTTGTTTTTTTGTTTGTTTTTTTTTACTCTAGAACAAGGATATTGAGTACATATTTTCTTAACATCTTTATTGGAGTATAATTGCTTTACAATGTTGTTTTAGTTTCTGCTGTATAACAAAGTGAATCAGCTCTATGTATACATATATCCCCATATACCCTCCCTCTTGCATCTCCCTCCCACCCTCCCTATCCCACCCCTCTGTGTGGTCACAAAGCACCAAGCTGATCTCCCTGTACGATGCAGCTGCTTCCCACTAGCTATCTATCTTACATTTGTATACAATAAATATACATTTGTATATTTATATTTTACATTGCTATATTTGTATATTCCTACATGGTTTTTGTGTTAACAGAATATAGCTGACAGTGGAATTATTCACTTCCCATTACAGTTGAGTTGGCATTGCTATTTATAGTCCCTAAATTCTTAGGTTTCTGGACTCCAGCTTTGAAGATAATGCCTTTTAAATACAAAGGTATTCCAGCCTCTGATAAGGGGTTTATTAGTGGGGTTCTTCAGAGAAACAGAACCAAGAGGATAGATGTAGATATAGATATATCAATAGTATAGATACAGACATAGAGATATAGACAGATTTATTGTGAGGAATTGGTTTAATCGATTACATGGGCTGAGAAGTGCCATAGTCTGGTATCTGCCATCTGGAAGCCCAGGAAAGCTAGTGGTGTAGTTCTAGTGTAGACTTGAAGGCTTGAGAATCTGGGGAACTGATATGTAAGTCCAAGTCCAAAGGCCTAAGAACCAGGAACTCTGATGTTTGAGGGCAGGAGATGATTGTCCCAGCTCAAGCAGAGAGCAAGTTTTCCCTTCCTGTGACTTTTTGTCTAATACAGACCCTCAATGGAATGAATGATTCCCTGCCACACTGGAGAGGATGGATCTTCTTTACTCAGTCTACTGATTCAAATACTAATCTGTTCCAGAATGCTCTCACAGGCACACCAAGAAATGTTGGACATCCATTAACCTAGCCAAGTTGACAAATAAAATTAACCATCACAAAGGGGGTAGGGCTACCTAGCAAATGTGCTTTCCTTATGGATCTGTGCCAGGCAGGTGTTACAACCGAGGTGGACACTAAGGGCAACAACAAGGAGAGACTTCAGAAGGCAAGTATAAAACCATGTCAAGAGGGTTCTTGTGGCTACAGTTAAAGAAGCCAAATCTATTGCCATGTTCCAAGGACAAATCTGGAGCTGAGGATGAAAAAGAAAACCAAGAAGTGAAGTTTTAAGTAGCACAGGAATATAGTGGGTGCTAAGGAACAAAGGCAAGAATAAGGTGAGAGGGTCTAGGATCTTATGTTTTGTGGCACAAGGATGCTGATGTTATTGGTCTTCACTGCATGGTGCTTTTGTAGATGCAGCCTGAATTATAGGAAAATGTTGGACAAATTTTAGGAGAATTTAGGAATTCCATTTCAAAATGTATATGGTGTGGAAGCTGCCTAGCTGTGGAAGAACAGTGGATGTTTTTGCTGGTTGGATCCATTGCAAAACTGCTCTTTTCCCCAACTTACATAAACTCCACATTGAAGTACTTACAGATTAAAAGCATTTCCTGAAAGCACTTGGAACACTTCACAGTTTTCATTCTTTAATTCTTATATATAGGTACACTTAAAAATATTTTAGAAAACTACTTCACCATGCAGAACTGAAGAAAGCCTCAGAAAGATAGGAAAGCTTTTTGTGTTGATTTTAAGACCATGTGTGTATAATTATTTGGAGATTTCAGACTTGAAGTTTTTTCAATTGAGATAAGGCAAATGACCATTTGACACCACAAAGCAAAAAAAGCAAATCTGGGTGGGAACCTTGTCACTTTTGGAAGAGAAGCAGCTCTTTTGGAGAGCTAAGATTTCACTTCTCACTCTTTGGCTGCAAGTGTTTTACACTGAAGTTGGCAACTGTTACAGAAAGGAAGCTTTTTGACAATTTAGTAGTTTTCTTTTTCTCTTTGAACCTCAGAAATTTCATGCTCACATTTTCAGATTTCCTATAATTTTCTTTATTCAAACAAAGTGCAACTCTTTTTGAACCTGATGAAAATATACATTTAACTCAAAAATTGTGTGATATTTATTGCTTTTATTTTGTTTAAAGTGATGATATCAAATTCATTTTAGAGAATTTGGAATATACAGTAAACATATTAAAAAAGAGCTGTAACTCCACTACCCTCAGATAATTACTGTTCCTATTTTGATGTTTGTCTTTCCAGGTATTTTCTGTGCTAACTGATATTTTATGGAAATGATTCATGTTTCACACACTAAATTGTCATCTAGTTTTTATCTTTTTACATCAAAAATTAGACTCTTCAAAATGGATGTGCCATCATTTATTTAACTAATTACCACTAGTAGATGTTTAGGTTGTTGCTATATCTTCCCTATCACAAACAACTCTGGAATAAGCATCTTTGCAGATAAAGCAATGTGCATATCCATGATGATTTCCTTACTATCAATACAATTGTAGAATTGAAATGTATTCCTGGATCTCAGAGTAATATCTTGGCATTTTACCTCTTTATTATTAGTTTGTAATAGAAATATTGGTTCAATTTAACTTTTAAGGTGTGAAGGTTAAGCCTGATTGGTTGATAGGCAAGTAGGTCAATATTGAGACTGGATATCAGGGACTGCAGCTTGATTGGATTTGGTAGTTATTCAGGGAAGCTGAGAAAGTGGGAGCCCAAGGTAAGTTGGTTAAGTGGAGATATAATCTTGGTTTAGGAGTGCCCATGTGACTGAACACTGTGCTTCATACTGTACACAAAATTCCTCTAAACTTTAAAACCTCTAATGCAGGTATTACCACCATTATTTTGAAAACACAGCAACTGAGGCTCAGAGGACTTAGCTGAATATATTTCCTACGGTTATCCCTCTAGGTCAAGGTCCCTCAACCTTGATACTATTGACATGTTGGGCCAGACAGTTGTTACAGTGGGCTGTCCTATGCATTGTAGGATGCTTAGCAGCACCCTTGTCCCCTACCCAATAGCACCCTATCCCCAGCTATGACAACCAAGAATGTTTCCAGATATTGTCACATGTCCCTTGGGGTGGGGGAATGGGCAAAATTATCCCTGGTTGAGAATCATCACTACTGTAGGTAGTATTGAAGACAAAATTATTCAAAATTTAAACTGTGTGATTCCATAGTGTATGTTCTTTTCCCTATAACATTTCCTGAAAGCACTTGGAATTACCTCTTTCCTGAATAGTAATCAAGATCTTCTTTCAGGTCGTTGCTGGTACCAGACCTGATTTCTCACCATGTTGTTGATGGCTTTTCCACTCTCTGAAAGTTTTATGACCCTACTCTCAGCGAACAATTCCACCCTCATTTGATTGAAAAGATTGAAGTCATTCAATGTTCCTTTGTCTTCCCATTTGTTCCCCACTCTTCCCCACACCACTCCAAGTAAACTTATCTTCATCCAACCACTCCTCTCTCCACCTGTCTGAAAGAAAAGGGAATTTCTTGGACAGGTGTAGTGGATAGAGCTAGGCTTTGGAGTAAGAGAGCTCTGGGTTTGAATCTAGACTCTTATACTTACTACTGTATGATCTTCAACAAGTTACTTAACCATTCTAAGCCCACCGTTCTTCGTACAGAAAATGGGGATTAAAAATAACACATGTACAGTAATATTTTGAGGAATAAATGAGTTAATGTACTTGAAAGTACCTAACAGAATGATGGCACAGAGAATTTAGGGACCTCATTTTCCCCTAGGAGTAAATCTTTGCTGGAACGATCCCTGCCCTTCTCTTCTAGGAACGTGCTTCACTTACACTATTCTCTTTTGTTGTCTCTCTCAAAACAATGTAAATCAGAGTAGAATTATGTATAAGATTTAAAAAATTAAAAGAAAAGTCAATGAAAATCCCATCAGCTTTGAAAACTTTTGGGTTTTGGCCCTATGTATAGTCATATACTGCTTGTGGTCATGTACATGTAAAATTTTGCAATTCTGCCTCTTAATACTATATCGACACAACATAGACACACTGCTATGTAGCATTCTTCTTGTGTTAAAGACAACTAAATTGACAGTCTCATTGTTTATTTAACTATTCACCTACTTTCCAATAGTTAGATTGCTTTTGACCTGAGGCTGCTATCAACAATAATGTCATGCCTGTTTTCAGCATATAACTTTTTATTTCCTTTGGTTCATTTATGGCTTTTAACATTTGGAAACTAGTTTCCAGAAAGGTAGCTCTAGTTTGTATCAACACTGACAATGAACTTGTGCAAAGTTTTGACCTTGGGATTACTGAGAATTTGATTTCCCCTCCCTCCACTGCAAACATAGTCATCAGCTTTCTAGGTGCTGATTTAATAGATGAGATGTTTTGTTGTTATGTAATTTGCATTGTTATTTTATTTACAGCCTATTGATTAAGCCATACTATTTTTGCATATGTTTATTGATCATATTTTCTTATACTGTTCTCCATATTTTGATTTTAATCATTTTATCACCTTAGCCTACAGATGAAAATCAAGGTTTAACTTTTCTAAACCAAACCTTCCCCTGAGTTTTCTCCTTAAACTCTAAGCTTGTTTCTCTTCTTTTAATCATTTGCTAAATTTAAAATAATTTTTGGTATCAAAGTGATAATATTCTGAAAGTAATAATAGTGAAAATTTTAAAGAAAACATAAAACATTGGAGAATAAAAAGTAATTGTAGTTTAATCACCTAATTTTAAAATTCATTATATTATCATAAAGTTTTATTGTATAAATATACACAAAAATCAGGATGATATTGAATGTAGCTTAGTAGTCTCATCTTTTATTTTACTCAAGATTATGTCATTAGTATTTTCTGATAGCCTTAGTCTCTCAAAATATTAATTTAAATAGTTAAACTATATTTCATAAAAGATATATCATTATGTATTTAACTGTTGCCCTATTATTACATTAGGCTAGAAACATTTCTCCTACCATTATAATTAATATTGCATTAAGCATACTTGTACACAAATATATGTACTCATGTTGACTATTCAGGATGTATTTCTGGAAGATTACTGATTCCACAGATACAAATTTTCTAAAGACCCTCAATTTACCTTGCCAAATTGCAGTTCAATCAAGTTGTGCCAATCTATCCTTCCTTGTCATAATGGGTGAGTGCCTGTCTAATGCATCCTTGCCAACACTAGGATTATCCTTGAAAAATCTTTGCTACTTTAATACTTGAAAAATATTAGCCATTAAAATCATATTTATTTGATTATTTGGGAAGCTGATCATTTTTTCATATGTCCACACTTGTCATTTTACTGATGAGAATTATTTACTAATTTCCTTTGCCTATTTTTAATTTTTTAATGATTTGTAAAACATTCTATATAGATGAGGAATATTATCCTATTATAAGCATATTTCATAGAGTTTCCTTGATAAGTAATTTTCAAGAAATTTAAAGTTTTTTATGATTGTGTTTAATGTAGAGATGTCTTTTCATTCACTACTTTTAAGCTTAGACATCTTGTCTCTATCACAAGATCCTTAAGATCCTTGAACTATTATCTACCAGTTCTATTATTTATTTAACACTTAACAGATAAATTAATCTGTACTTTGTTCTGTTTTATGTTCTGTAGTAAAAAGCCAAAAATTTTTTCCTTATATGGACAAATTCTTGAATAATATCTGTTGAATAAATCCATCTCTTAACCTGTTGAATGTGATGCTTCCTTTATCATATATTAAATACTGCATTTACTAGCAATTGTTTCAGGCTTATTCTGCTTAATTACTTTAATGACTGTAGCTTTGCAATGTTGCTTACTATGTGGTGAGGTTAGTTTTCATTTCACTTTATTTATAAAATTATAATTCCCACCATTATCAGTTTATTATTTTCTATAAGTCTCAGAATTGTTTAGTCAGTTTCCCCCAGATATGCTATTGGAATTGCATGAAAACAGTTTTGGTCCCCACCCTTGTGGAATGTAATCCACAAAGGGAGAAGAGACAGTAACCATATAAACAAAAAAGTGAACATCTAATTTCAGATACTAATACATGAACTGAAAGCAGTGAGTAGAGTTTGGTGATTGACAATAAGTGTATGTGAGATTTGGAAGGCTGAAAGAGAATCTACCAACATTGTGTGTTTTAGGAAGACCTTTCTAAGGAGCGGTCTTTGAAGCCGAGGTTTGAAGAATAGGAAGGATCCAAAGAGTAAAAAACAAGGACATGCAAGGCAAACAGAAAGAACATGCAAAGGTCCTAAAGTGAGAATATCTGGGCATATATGAGAAGCTTAAACAATGTGAAGGGGTCTGAAGCACCACAAGCAAGGGACAAAGGCAGGTGATGAGGCTGAGTGAGGAGGCAAGGCCAGAGTTATGAATTTGGATTGTATTTAAGATGCAGTGGAAGTCATTGAAGGATATGAAGATAGCCAGTAGCATGATCAGATTTGTTTTAAAATGATTATTCTAGCTATTTTGTGGAAAATAGATTATAGGGGGTATGAGCAAGAAGAGGAAAAGCTATGAGAGGCTATTGTTGTGGCATTGGTAAGACACAGTGCTATTAATTTTTGAATATTTATTTTGTATTCAGTTACTTTATTAAAAATCCTCTTTATTATAATTCTGGATGCTTACTTGGTTTGTTGAGATTTATAGATATATATATATTTTTAATTAATTATATTTTTTCCCATTATTTATAATAGTCACACCCATTGTACCAGTTTCACATCCTATAGCATTGTTTAGATGTTCCAGAGAAGAAATCATCAACAGTCAATGTGTCAGTCGTTGTTTTTTTCCTTCCTTTGATTTTAACAGCAATGCCTTGTGTGTGCCATGGTTAAACATGATGATGAGTTTTGGCTCACACTGCTATTTATTATGTTACATTTTTAACACATTTTATCTGTAATAGATGTTTGATTGCATCAATGTCATTTTTGGCATCTATATGATAATCACACTGTGCTTCTCTTTTGATTATTAAGTGGGCTCACCTCTTCTCATGGCTACAACTTTTGATTCTATGGCTTTTTTTTATTTTTAAAAATTTTTATTTATTTATTTATTTTTGGCTGTGTTGGGTCTTCATTGCTGTGTGAGGGCTTTCTCTAGTTGTGGTGCGCTGGGGCTACTCTTCGTTGCAGTGTGCGGGCTTCTCATTGTGGTGGCTTCTCTTGTTGCGGAGCATGGGCTCTAAGGTGTATGGGCTTCAGTAGTTGTGTCACGTAGGCTCCAGTAGTTGTGGCTCGCGGGGTCTAGATCACGGGCTCAGTAGTTGTGGCACATGAGCTTATTTGCTCTGCGGCATGAGTGATCTTCCCAGACAAGGGATGGAACCCGTGTCCCCTGCATTGGCAGGTGAATTCTTAACCACTGCGCCGCCAGGGAAGCCCTGACTCTATGGTATTAATCTCATTTTAGAAACTTATCTTGGGGGACTCCATGGCAGGTGATACCACTTACTAAAATAAGGAACCCAAGGTGAGTGATTTACTTGCTTTCCATAGTCACATCCGATTCTAGGACTGATTATCTGATTCTACAACTTTCAAGTCTTTGCAAATGCATCTTTAAACATATCATCTCCTTGAACTCATTTGCTAGTTTTTATGGGGTGAACTTTGGTTCTGCTTGAAGAAAAGCCTAGAAAGAGTAGAAAGAAAAAAAACAGGGAGACAATGTTGTGTGATCAAAGATGCAAAGATTTGGGGGGCTCTTCATTGCATGGTTCAAATGCCACCTTGATCTGTAGCAATTGTTCAGCTCCTGGCAGGATATGGGACCCTTAGGGATGAGAATATCAGCTTGCTTTACAGGAGGGCTGTGAGGATTGGATGATAAAATTTAAGTAAGGAATTTAGCACAGGAGCAGGCCTAGAGATTTTAAGATGAGCCTTGCACTGTGCTAAGAGCGGTTTTGTGCTAAAATTCTAACTCTTTCACTTTTCCCAAAAGCCCTATGAATATTATCATTATACCAGTTTTACAAAGGGGGGAATGAGACACTGAAAGTAGGCTGTGGTCCCATTGCAAGTCAGTGGCAGCACTGAGATATGAACTCGGCAGCATGGCTCAAGTCCCTACTCTTCACCACTACTGGGGACGTGTCCTCTTGATTTAAGTAGTGTGTGTGAATCCTCTAGTCACTAAGCCTACAAGTCCTTGGAAATCAAGTACAACTACTCCATTTTACAGCCGAGGAAACTGAGACCCAGAGAGGTAAATGATGTTCCCAGGTCATAAAACAAAGGGATGCCAACAGCTGCACTAAAATCCTGATCTCATTCCATTTTCCAACTTTTGCAAGTAGAAGAAACTTCTAGTATCTCTACTTTGGAACATTTTAGGCTTGCCCTCAAGTTCTTGGGTGAACTTCAGGTCTTGTAAAGTGACGAGAGGCTTTTATCTGCATTGCATCATTGCTTTCAACCAATTTTTTGAAACTTTTCCTTTCGGTCAGAGATAATCATTTCAAGGGCTATAATTATAAGCCTTTGTGGATCTTCATAATAGTACTACAAGTGAATTATATTTATTACATTTTTAAATGTGGAAGAAAGCATAAATGAAAAGCAAAATCTGAATAAACAAAAAATTCTGAGAATATATCTATGCATATAAGTTTGTAAGTTTACTTAAGTCTTAATTCACCTAGCCTAACTTGAATTTCTGGCTAAGCTCCAATAAATGCAAACAGTGCCATGCTTCAGATACCAAAATGGATTCATTCCTAATGTGGATAAAGCAACATCTAAACACTGATCCTGGTTTTCTAATTGACCAATGTGATAATATCAGAAATATGTTCCAGTGAGGGAAATCTTCCCTAGTAGACTTAGCTGATAATATTTGATGAGGAAATGAGGAATAAGTTGAAGAATTTAGATCCTAGGCATAATATCTACTAGCAGTTAGCTGTTGGAAGTCTTCACAATAATTTCCTTCTTTGTTCCTTTAACTTTCCATGTTGTAGTTATGGAACCCCAGCAATTTTTTTTCTGGATGCTTTTCCAGTTATTGTTGCACTGAACCTAAGTATCATCATGCATCAGGTTAGTGGGATGGCATCACAAGAATTTGATAATTCTTCCCCTGCATGGCTTTGGCCATATCTTGGAATGAATCTAAAATCTAAGAATTGGAAAGGACAGTTCCATATCTCATAAGACTCCATTAAATAGTGTTTGTAATGGCCACTTATTTCCAAATTGATTGCTTCTAGAGATAGGGAACTCATCACATCTTCACCATTGTTATGATGATCTAAATATCATTTGTTGAGAACTTACCATGGGCTGAGTGCTTTCCACATATGACATCTTTAACCCTTTCAACAACTTTGTGGGGTATTATCACTCAGAGTTTATAGAAGAAACAATGAAAGCTCAAAAAAATTAGCTCACAGTTTCACAATAGTGGAGATAAAATTGAACCCAATTCTTTACTGGTTCAGAGCTAAGACTCTATAGCCAACCTCTGCCCACTAGTTGAGAAGCCACACTTACCAGGTTGTATTATTGCCACCTAAGGATCAAAAGGAGGAAGTTCTCTTTCTTCCTCCACATCTCAGCACTTCATCGCTGATTTAACCCAATTCCTTTATCATACCATGCTGAGAATACTATGACTTTTCTGGGTCCTGAAAATTTTATGATTATAATTAGTGAGTCTATTACATCATTATTTTCCATTCTATTTTAGAGATACAGTGGAGTGTACTGGCTAAGAGCATAGAATGTGGTGTAATGCTGCTTGCAGTCAAAGATAAGTCCTCCAACCAACTAGCTGTATGATGCTGGGCAAATTCCTTAACCTCTCTGTTTTCTCATCTGTAAGATGGGAATTTTGTGAAGATTTAAATAGTTAATCAGTGTAAAACACTTAGAGCACTATCTGATACTTGGTAAATGCTGTATGAACATGTTTTCTATTAGTATCGTTGTTATATATCAGCCTAGCCTGAATCCCAGCCTCTGTATTTCTCCTTCTTGGAGAGCTGGGGATGGCTTGGGCAGCCTCTGTTGAGGCTGAATGTGTTTCAGTAGCACTTCATTCACGTTTTGGGACTCGTTCCAGTTTCACCCAGAACCTATCTTTCTTTCCCATCACTTGATCCATTTCCACACTGCTCCTGGCTTTTTTGGTGTTACTTCCCTGCTTACAACCCAGGATGGCTGCCCACAGTGGGTCCACACTTTACCAGAGTACGCAGAAGTGGATTTAACTCTACCTGCCCATCCTCATCACCTTCCACTTTCCTCACTATGTCCTGTGCTCCAGCCTCTTGCCCACCCCTGAACACTCCTTCCAGGCATTTTTACCATTCCATTCCTTCCATCCAGAAAGCTCTATCTCCTATCTAGATGAAAAAATCCCACTCATCATTCCAGATGCAGCTAAAAATGTTTTCTTCTTTGAGAAATAGTCTTAGACCTCTAATGATCTTCACTCTCTGGACTACCAAGACTTTATATGTTTGCTATCTGTTAGCTTGTGTGACATTCATGTGCTGTGATTTACCAGTATGTCTCCTCTGTCATCTCTGCTCTGGGAGGTCAGTGAGGGCAAGGATAGAGCCTAGTGAGTTGAGAAGCCGTGTGGTACAGTGAATTGGAGTATGAGTTCTGCAGCCAGATTTCCTGGATTTAAACTCTAATTTGCCAGTTCCCTAACTGTGTGACTGTGAGCAAGTCACAGTGTCTCTCTCCTTGCCTCAGTTTTCTCATAAGTAAATTGGGAGTAATAATAGAAATTGCCTCATAGATTATAGTGAGACTAAAATGAATTCATGTACACAACAAACATGGAAAATAATTAGGCATATTGTAAGCATTCAAAAAATATTGGCTGTTATTTCTAGCAGTTTATTATTATATATTGTATTATATTGTATTGTATTATATTATATTATATTATATTATATTATATTATATTATATTATATTATATTATATATTTTATTCCTTATTTCCTATCCCAGTACATGGCATGGCCCATAGATATACTCAACCACTATTTGGTGATTGGGTAGATGAATTCCCAATTTAAAAAATCTTAGTTTCCATACACATTCTAACTTTATGTCATAGCTTTATTTAAAAAAAGCAAACAAGAAAAACTCACTTTGGCTTCTGTCTAAAACATTTTTCATGTGCTTAGTAAACCAAGCCCCTTAAACCCAAAACCTTTCTTCTGACTGCTTTATTCTTCCCAGGAACTGGAGGTGGGTCCTCAAACTTGGTCTTGGACCTGGGTCTCTAGCAGCTGTCAGTCCGAGCTCTTTGCTTTGAATCCTGATTGCCCCTGCCTGGATTCCTTTCCCTTCTAGGCTTTGCCCTTTCTCCCTCTCTTGCATGCCTGTCTTTCTGCCCATTGTTTATTCCTTGTCTGAGCTGTGCTCCACTGTTGCCTATCTGTTTGGGAACTCATTATCTCTCTGGCCTGATCTGGCCTCGTTCCACCAACTCTGGCCACATCCCTTGTAACTCAGCCTGGTTCTAGTCCCTGACCTCGCCCATCTGTCCTGTCCAGAGGATTCACTGGGTTACACCTAAACACATCTCAAAACAAAACAGCAAAGCTGGGCAAGAGCCAATTCGGCCTGTAATTTGGATATCATCAGCTTTTTCACATCATTAAAAGATTTATAAAATGCTGAGTGCACCTATTTTCCTTTGAGAGTGTCCTTGTGGTGAACTAGGCAATGCACACAAAGGCTAAAGCAGAGGGAGATACTCAAAATATTTAACAATGTACTATGAGCACCCTCAAATCAGCGTGAGTGCTGGAAATACACAATCAGTTTAGGTGTACCCACTGAATAAGCATTCAGTAATGGAAGCTGCTATTATGACACTCTCTTCTGGACTCCTCCTAGGGACCAAAATATCTTTTTTCATATTTCCTTTCTATACAGATCCTTTGCTGTTAATGTTGCCAGATTAAATATTGGGCACCCAGTTAAATTTGAATTTCAGGTAAACAATGAATCTTTTAGAATATGTCTCAAATAAGACATGGGGCATACTTAGAGTTAAATGATACATTGTTCATCTGAAATTCAAAGTTACCTGGGCATCCTTTTTGTTTGCAAAATCTGGAAACCCTATTTACTGTGTCTCACCCCAGATTGACCTAAATGTTGTGTCCACATTCATCACCATAAAGTTGAAATTCTCTGCTTTCTGTGCATTCTAGCACAGTGCTTGGCACACAGTAGGTGCTCAAGAAATATTTGCTAAATTTTGTTTTATTTAAAGGAGAGTGATAGAAATCACAAAATGAAAAGCAAATACAGGGAAAGCAACAAAGCGACATAAAAGAAAGAAAATCTGAGGACTCTTGTTTTCCTTAGAGAATAATTTTGGTCTCCTGATGGATTGAGACTTGTGTACATCAGTTGCTCCCCCCAGTGAGATGACCCATGTGAGTTTGTTTTATCTCATATGCTGTAAAGGAACATATCTAGAGATATTGAGATGCAGCATCATGGGCAGCCTCTGGAAAAGCTAGCTGATGGCAGGTGCTGTGCTGCTGTAACTCTAGGGAATGTATTGCCTTTTCTGTTTGGTAGAACTTGGGCCACTGCTTAATAAGCATTTCCAGGAGCCACAGTCCCAAGCCCTCACTTTCCCACAGTGCTCAGATCTCTCTCACTGGCGCTGTTAGCACCAACGAGGGAGAACACAATGCCGTTCTGAACCACTTGGGATCTCGCCTCAGTGCCTGGGCTGTGAAGTCCCAAATCCTTAGCACGGCATTCCAGGTGATTGCTGCTGCTCCAATCCCAATGCCTCTCCTAATTCCCTGCATCCCAGACACACCAGGGACCCTCACTGCTCCTCAAGAGGCTTGTTTTCTCATACCTCCACGCCTTCACTTCTGCCTTTACTCCTGCCTGAGATGTTTTTCTTCTTACTTTGCTTCTAGACAGATCTTAAGCCTCCTTACAAGTTACACTTTAAAAGTTTCCAGTGCTTTGTGAAACCTGTCCGAGCTTCTTATCGTCCTTTCAGAATCCTAGCACAATTCTACCTTTGCTTTTGCCCAGAGGGAAAAAAAAGACTCCCTCTTTTGGGCTACAAATGAGTCAGTGATCTTCATGTGTTGGGAATTGCATTCAGCCATGAATTATAGGAACTTGCCCCAAATGGCTCAAACCAATTGGGAGTTTTATTTTTCTACTTAAATGTTGACTGGAGGTTGACATTTCAGAGCTGATATTGTGGTTCTGCCAGAGACTAGGCTCTATTTTTCTGATGAGCTGTCCTTGACATTGTATCCTGACCCAGGGAATGTTTATTTCTGAGAGATCTTCAAGGGCAGGGGCTACATCATTAATTCATCTGCCATTTTTTAAATTGCTCATATCCTTGTGACTATGCAATAAATGCTCATCAAATGAATGGTAAATAAATGAATCATTAATGAGATAATTTCTCACTTGGAGATAAAGAAAAATGCATATTTCATTATACTAACCACAACCTCAGAGCAATGATCTATAGGAAATTAAGAACATTCGGTGCTTCTCCTTATTTGCCTCAGATATCATGCTTTGGTTTATCTGAGAAAACACCAATTTTTCAGGGTCTTAGTGCCTTGATATGAAAAAAGTGAACTTAGAAATCAGGCAGCCTCCAAATTAGAGTGTAATGTATTCTTTTTTTAACATTTTTATTGGAGTATAATTGCTTTACAATGGTGTGTTAGTTTCTGCTTTATAACAAAGTGAATCAGTTATACATATACATATTGAAGTGGTATGTGCTTCTTACAGAAACAATGTTATAACTGACACATATTTTCAACCAAGGATTTGTCAACAAATAAATCATAGAAATGATTGTTAGTATGTCATAAAGACACAAAGCCACAACAATAATTAAAAAGTGTAAAATTATGCCTTATGTCCTAGAAAATGAACATGCAGTAAGTATTTATGAAACAAAGGTCCAAATGTACCATAAATTGTGTATATTACACATAAAATGCAACTCTATTGTGCCATAAACAAGACTTAAAACTAACATGCTAGTGATAATAATGCTTTAAAGCTTTGGACTAGATACAATTGACCTTGTAACCTCAGGGCTCACCACAATGCCTATCGTATGGAAGATACTCAACAAATGCTTGTGAATTTAATTAAACGGAATTTATGCAGAGCTCATAAAGCACTCTCACATACATTGTGTTTTTACTCTGTCAATAATTGCCCTGTGTGTTTAGTAGCATAGAGAGTATCCCATTTGCAGATAAACTGAGGCTCATAACAGTTAAGTGCTTCATTTTCTCAAGGTCAGAAAGTTAAGTTGTGGTGCTAAATCTATTACCTAGTTTTTTCCAACTAAGTGTGAAATGTTTTGATGTTGCCTCATACAAACATCTATGATTCACATGGCTTAGGTCTGCAGATAGAAGCTTGAAAAGCCACATCTTTTTTCTCTTAATAAGTTTTCTCTAAATGGAATAGGAACATTCAAAACCATTTTATTTATCTTAGTTCTGTTATCTTAGTTCTACTTATCTCAATGTAAAATAATACATGAGAAGAATAAATTTGCTATTGATGAGTATGATGGAAATGGTGTTTTTCTCACCAAATGATAGTTTTGACAGGGAAGTCTGGCCTAAAATTTATCCCTGGTTCTTCTTCTACAGCAGTTATTTTTATTAAGAACTACAATTTGCTATTAGGACAAAAGGCCACTACATAGCACTAAGCAGTGACTTCCGTCTACTTGGCCTTTGTGTATGGGACTTAAAGTAGTTCCCATTTCATGGAAAACTAGACACAATGATTACTACTGAAATAGCTTATAATTTTATATGGCACTCCAATGCATCTATCAAATATTGCTAAAACAGGAAGACAATGGTATGCCGACAGAGTGTCCTCTGCTGGACAGTGGGTGTGTGGCAGTGTTCAAAATCATGACTTTTGGACACCAGACTGTGCATCCATTCCCTTCTTTGCTTCTTACTAGTAAAGTAATCTTGGAAAGTTACTGAACTCTCTGTAGTATAGTTTTCTTGTCTGAAAAACAGGGATGAGAATAGTACCTACTTCGTATGATTGTTGTGAAGATTAAATGTATAAAAGTATGTAAAGCATTGATAACAATGTTTGTCAGGAAGCAAGCATTTAATGAATGGTAGCAAGTACCATTATTGGTTTTATATTTTTGAACAATGGTGGGAACCTCTCATTGTCTGCCTAAAATGTACTGAGGGTTAGGAAACCAGATAATTATGCTTAATATGGATGTTAGTAAAATAGAAATTAATGGTATCTGTCTGTAGATTGAATGACTATCACACCATAAAGTGCTAGTTCTTCTGTTTACAAGAATTCTGAAATTCACAATTGGAGTCAAAGCTATGCTTACCACCAGATTTTAAACTGTCAGAAGGAGGAGATACTCTCTGTTTCAATCCCATCTGTTCCTCAAACAATTGGCACATTGGAGGTGTTCAACAAATATTTCTGCAATGAGTGAGTAAATAAATAGATAAAAGAATTAATAGCATTTCCATGTATACCTGAAACTAACACAACACTGTAAATCAATTTTACCCCAATAAAAAAATAATTAACATTTCCAGCAGTGTGACTTGTGACTAAGTTACGCTGTAACTACCCAACACATTAAGTAGCCTCTGTAGAAGCTGACCATCTTGATTTGTCTATGGAATGTAAATGTACTCTCATGAAATACAGGGTTTTTTTTGAGTTTATAAAGATATGAATGTGCTATAAATTTTATCAGTGTTGTTAGTCTTCCAATTACTGCAATCCCAATTTCTCCACATTACTTCTGCTCTTTTAATTACATAAATCATAATGGAAAAGAGAGGCTATAATTTAATGCATTTAAATTTTCCATTATGGAAACGACATCCATAACTGTTCAGTAGGAGCTAAATGTTAAAGGCTGTGTTTAAATGTGATCTCTGCAAAGTGAGATGACTTTTCTGAATAGAGAGTCTTCTTATTTTATGTTCTGCCTTTGTCTTGAAGATTTTGCTACTGAGCAACCATTAATAATTTACAAGTAACTTAAGGAGTAGTGTGTAGGGGTCATTTTGTGAGGTGCCCTTCTGTTTGGTTTACTGACTTTGGGGAAGATTAAAGAAGTGTTTATTCCCTTCCTGAGGGCTTGGTAAAACTTGGGAACTACTTTCATGACCTAGGGATTTCAAAACTTCTGTTAGAATATTGATACAAAGATAGAAATAAGTATATGTTATTTGAATCACATGTTGAAATGTATAATTCTGTTTGTGTTGGCAGAGTCTGTGAACATAGGGTGCTCTCTGGCCTCCAAATTTTATTTGCTTATTGGCTGTTGGGAACTTGATACTTTGCCACATAAACAATGCTAACAGATGAGACTGAGAAACCAATACTCACAACCTGTGCATTATAAACGTTGTTTCTGTGAAAAATCTCATTCCAAATTCCAGCTCCTATTTGTGCCTAATTCTTTGCTTAAAAGGAAACATGTACTCATTAAGTGTTGCATGACCAAGTTATGTCAAAAAGAGTTCTCTGGAGCAGCCCTAGAATTGGGGGGCTGTCAGCTGCTTCTGACCCTTTCTTTATGGCCTCAAATGCCAAGGGAAAACATCACATGCATTAGCATCAACAGCAGGAGAAGAATGGACAAGAAGAAACCCCTAAATCCTAAGAATCTGTGAGTTGAAGGTAGGTAGGAATAAGATATTAATATTCTTGATAATGGAAACTACTCTTCATGGAAGGCTCATTATGTGCCAGGAACTGTGGAGAACACCTTAATTCTCAGAAAGCTTGTTTGATGAGTGAGGAGTCTAAGGCTGAGAGTAAGTAGTCCATGATCACAGAGCTACACATGCCCAAACCAGAGTGTTCTGGCTCCTGTTTTCATTTTTTTTCTCTTTCTGCCCACCCAGCCCCGCAAACTATTCTGCCTGATGACTGGTGTGTCCCTGCAGAAGAGGCCAGACACAGTGCTGCTGCTCTGTTGAGATTTGGTAAGTTCAATGGGGGAAAGAGAATTAGGAAGCCCCCTGTCTGTTGGTCCAGGCCACAGTAACCTCACCCGCTTCTGCAAAAGCAAATACTCTGTTCTCTGTCTGTGACTCCTATGTCTATTCCTAATTTTTTCTAAATTCAGGGAGGGAAGAATACTTAAGTATATACTTAAGTATATACTTAAGTATACCTTTCACACCTAGTGTAAGCATACTGTTGTGATACTGTTTTACATTTGTTTGTTTTTCTTTGGTTGGTGTTTTAGAGGTCCTCTTTTGTGACTAACGATCTTGCTGCAAACAGCAATATATCAGCAAGAAGATCAATTAAATACAGGGAAAAAAGTCTAAACTAATGCTTGCTTACCCCCGGGGAACAGAGCCTCAGATTTCTACACTTAAGCCTGCCTTAAGCCACCCTTGCAGTCCGCTGGCTGGAGAAAGTGACATTTACACAGAAATGCCCTGAAGGAAAAAGAAACAAGAGTTGAAAGAGAGCCATCAGAAACATTACGGTTCATAAACCTGAAAACAGGAAGGGTGACCTTTCGAAAGGCTAGAAATGTACTTTTCAGCCTCTAAAATTCAAACCATTTTTGGTGTCAAATGCTCTCAAGCTCCAAGTTGCTGTTTTCATAAACATGGCTGAGTTGAAAACTGTTGTAGCTGAAACTTTAGGTTTTCAACTGAAACCAGCACAGGGTCTGGGCAGGGAAATGTTTCCCTGGAGGTGGTGTGGACTGGCCAATGAGCCTTTCTGAAAACCCTTTGTCACAGTTTATTCTTTTTGCAGTTGATAGATGGAAAACTGCAGAAATTAATAGCCAACCTTTTAACGTTTGCTCTCTAAAAGGCTCACCTCAGTGTCATTCCTTGGCCAGGGAAACCTTTCTAAAGTACCACTTTTTTCAAGAGATGATAGACCAGCAACAACTCAGTATTGCTCAGGTTTCCCAAGGTTTGGGTGCTACCTTGGTGTGTCAAGAGAACTAGGAAAGTTTAATGGAAAGACTAGGAGACTTGGCGGTGAGGGGTGTATGCAATGGTATGCAGGGCTCTTACAAGGAAGAGAGGTGTAGTGGGCACTTGGTATCCATTCTTGTTTTTTTTTTTTTTTTGGCTGCATTGGGTCTTCATTGCTGTGCACGGGCTTTCTCTAGTTGCGACGAGTGGGGGCTACTCTTCTTTGCTGTGTGCAGGCTTCTCATTGCGGTGGCTTCTCTTGTTGTGGAGCACAGGCTCTAGGCACGCAGGCTTCAGTAGTTGTGGCACGTGAGCTCAGTAGTTGTGGCTTGCGGGCTCTAGAGCGCAAGCTTAGTAGTTGTGGCACACAGGCTTAGTTGCTTCACGGCATGTGGGATCTTCCCGGACTAGGGCTAAAACCTGTGTCCCCTGCATTGGCAGGTGGATTCTTAACCACTGTGCCACCAGGGAAGTCACTTGGTATCCATTCTGATGTGCTCAGACCCCTTTGCCATTTCTGTGATCTCCTCCCCTGGCTTCCCTGTGCTTTTGCTTTCAAAGATGCACACCTGCAATCTTCCTTCAGAGGACTTCTCAGGCTACTGAGCTGCTTTGCCCCCAGACACAGAGAGACAGAAGTGCAGAGGGTTTATGGCTCCAGGGAGACCCTTTGTTCAATGACTGAATCATGGTGGAGTATAAGAGCCTCAGCTTCCTTGCCCCAAATAAGGAAAAAGTTGGGAGATGTAACTTATACTCTAGAGAGCTCCCCTGCAGGGTCAGGTTGAAGCTACCCTTCAAGGGACTTTGCCTGACCTTTTACCTTCCCTGGCTTCTTCCCTTTTTCTGTGCTCCTTTCCCAACTCCCTGACAAGTTCTCCTGGGAGCACTCCCAAAATGAATCACTGGCAGAAAAATCCTTCCTCAAGGTCTGCTTCTGGGTAAGATTTATTCTGTTGGTTCTGAAAAATAAGATTAGGCCTAGTGGATAATAGAGGGAAGAAGACTTTGATTCACTGCAAGGAGAAACTCTTTACAAATAGAATTTCTCAAATACAGTTTGTGAGAAACTACTTAGAAATATTTAAATAGAGACTGGGTGAATAATTATTGGCACTGTGCTTTGTGGGAGTTCAGGCACTAAGTATGAGGTTGCTTGTAAGATTCCAGTCCAGTGTCTTACCACTGGACTATCATAGTATGCAAATGAGCCTTAAAGCTTCACAGGTTAGCTGACAACTTTGAACAGTGTTCAATGTGGATTTTCACAGTGCTTGTGTATTATTCAAACTATTATAAGACTCTCTCTTTATGTCAAGCAGGGAACGTGCCTGAATGGACAGCACAGATAACTGGGGACAACTACTGTAGGTGAAGGCTTAACACCAAGTTGGCTCCAAGTTAAAAATTTGTGACATGTAAGATGAGAACCTCATCTTGCAAAAATATGAAAGGCTGATTAAAGCAGAAAATATGATTTAAAAAAAAGAAGGCAGAGAGCTGCCTGGTGACTGAATGAATGGTGAATGGTACACAACAGAGAATGAAACACAGTGATTGTTCAGGCATCACAAGAGACTGATGGACTGAGGCAATGACTGGGCTCAATTTTGTTGACTTGCTAGTGGTGTTTTGAATCCTTTAATTCTCTAGGATGGCCACCAAATTCTAGTGTTTGAAATCCCACTGACACAAAAAATCAACAACTGTTTTTCAACATCATTCCCCATCACCACCCCTGCCCCTGAAACCTTCAATGTCTCCCCGCTGCCTAGAGGTGAAAACTTCTATTTTGTGGCTGGGCAGGCACAGACTCTCACACAGCCCTGGAACAGGTTTTCTAGTATCAGAGAGAGAATTTTGGTCTTGTGTGGATCTAGAGAGAGGAAGAAGTGGTCTCATATTGGGTGTAGTTCAAAGGTGAAAAAGTATGACATTAGGAGAGGGTGGGGTGCAGGTCAGAGACTGCATCAGGAAAGAGAAAAGCAAAAAGTCATGAAATCCGAGTTAAGAAAAAGAAAAAAAAAAAACCCTACAGCTAAAATGTTGAAAAAGAACACTACAGTTGCACTAAGGGGAACTAATAGAGGTGGGTGTGAAATATTTCACAAAGCAGAATTGAAGAAAGTTCTGCCAAATGGCACCTTCCCAGAAGTACAGGGTGTCTGGGAACTTTGATACCTCCACTTCCTGGCCTCAGTCTAACTACATAAAACCTAGACTTATTTCTAATTACTTTGTACTGCTCTAGTTTCTCTGCTTTACTCCAAATCATTTATTCATTGATTTTACTCATGCAATTATCCCCATCTCAGCCAAACCAAATCGTACCCACCCTAATGACCAAGCTTTGGACTCTTCTCCACTATGGAGTTTTCCACAGTTTTTCCAGCCTGTAGAACTCTTAATATCTGTTGACACCAAAAGACATTACTCATACCAACTATTTGGCTCTTGTCATGAAATATTTTCTGAAATTTTCTCTTGCTTTTGTATATGAGGCCTTGCATATTGAATATTTATATGTTTATCTCTTGCATGATATATTAAATTGCTTATGCCTTGACTTTCCAAATTGATCTCAGTCCAGATAGTCACATACCATATATGCAAATTACATCTATTTGGGTTGTAAGAGTTGTAAATGAGAAAATAAATGCTCCATGTTGAGAGTTTAGGAAAGATTGCTGAGGGCTGGTGTGGGTTAGGAAATCTTGATGGAGGTGGGGGAAATGAACTCAGCAGTTGAAGGATGTAATCTTCAGAGTCAAAATCTTTCAGCATCAGTGTGTAGCCTCTGTAGGAGAAAAACCCCTAGTAACAGCAATAATTGGTAGTGTTTATGGAGCGCTGTGCTAAGTGCTTTATGTTATCTCATTTAATCCTTCAACAGTAAGTTAAAATTTTGTGGTAGGTATTATCATTCTCATTTTAAAGTTCAGGAAATTGAGACTTAAAAATGATAATTAATTTGTCCCAAGTCACATACCCTTTTAAGTAGGAGTGACCAGATTCCAAAGTTATTTTAACTATGTTGTACTTTGTCCCAATAACAGTGGAATCATGTATGAGATTTGCATTTTCAAAGGAATGTGAAAATTGGTTTCTTGAGCTTTACCTGCTCTATTAGGAAGATTTGGGAACTATAATACCAGGACAGAGCAGAGACTACAATTTATGATGTAACTGCTCCATTTTGTTTCTCATTTTCACATCTTGTTCAGCCACTTTGCATTCCCTCTGAACATCCACATGGGGGATGTTTCTTTAGAGTATCATTTACCAGTTGTCCTCTGGCTTCTCTGATTACAAAGAGTGACTTGAAATAGTGGAAAAGGACCTGAAGACAGAAATCTAGTCCTGCTTCTATCACTCAGAACTGTGGGCAACTGAGATTGGAGGTCAAGGTGACTCCTGCTTTATCTGAACTATTTAATTATGTAAAATAACATAGAACTATACCAAACTATACATTATTGATAATTATTCATTAAAAATTGAGAAATATAAGCATTTATTACATTATTCTGCATACTTTTTCACATTTTTATTTTATAAAATGATGTATATATTTAATTATGGTATTTGTTGTAGTCTATTTTTTTACTTTAACAAGTAAAAAAAAACAAAAATAAAAATGACAACAACAAAAAAACTATAATACTTTTTGCCTCTACTATCATGGCATATAGGAGAAGATATTTTAACACTGATGAAATACAGATAGCATACTTTCAGAATTAAGATGGATCATTTAGCTTCTGAAAACCTCACTTGATTCTCTTCATTTTCTGCTTCGTTTCCTTGGTGTGGTGAGAACTTTGTCATAGCCTGTACTTATCTACTCACTGGCATTTGGGCACCACTGAAGTGTATAATGCCAAATAATTCAAGATTTCTGCCTCAGTTCTCCACCTCCTCTCAAGTTTGGTGCATTAATCACAAATGAAAAAGTCTATGTACATATATGACCAACACAACCAGAATGCATGGAAATGTAGTTAATCCATGCACTCAGTGGCCTAGGGACTTGTTGAAGGAAGAAAAACATTAGGGTCAGCTCTGTTGGCATCTCTCATGCCTGCCACAAGTTAGTTCATTAACTTTCTGTAAGATTGCGTCTCCCACCTGACCTTTCTGATTGTTCTAAAAAGCAAACCATGACAAGGGTAGCAGGTTTTGCTCAGCTGGGGATTCTCTGTTGTGAACTTCCCCTTGTCGGCCATCACAGCTTGGGTTTGGCAATTATTAGAAGGCATGGCATGAAACAGTGACTCCCTGTGATTCAATGGAAAGTGGGGCTTTGTAATGGACAAAGCAGGAGATCTGGTGATGGCTCTGAAATCTGTGGAGATTTATTGTTGTGAGTTAGTGGTGTCAAGTTTGGTTCTGTTGCCATGGTGTTTGGCTACTTGGATTGTTTGTTTTAGCCTTTGTAAATGTGCCCAGATATGGGATGTGCATTCAGTCAACTGAAAGGAAGCTGAAGAAGCAGGGTGAAAGAGGAAATAATTACATTCTGGTTTGGGAATGAGTAAGAATCCCAAGGTATTATTTATTACTTGGGTTCATATAAATGTGCTCCGCAGCTTCCTTTTCAGAAATGAATTTCTGCTTTCATTTCATGGCAATCAATATTTGCAGCCCCTATCCCTGCAATCAAACAAGGAACTCAGATTAACATTCAAACTAACAATATTTAAACAGGAAATTTGAACTTGATCTGTGGATTACAGTCTTTACCCTTCAAACAAGACAAGGTTTACACAATCAGCCTTCATAATATTTTTTGCCAGTGTCTGACATTTTCCCCTGGTTTTGGCCTTTCAACTTTCAATGTGATGTTCCAAGCAAAAATTATTACCATGTAAGCAACTTTCCCTTCCATTTCTTCATCTAAAACTTGTAAAAGATGGCTTGCTCCTCAGTTTTGTAACCAGAAACACAATGGCTGTGTCTATGTGGATCTTATGAAATAAGTGGGGCCTCCCTGCACCTCTATGAGCCCTGACTGTTCCTAATTGCCTAAAATCCTATGTGAAGTGCTTTTCAGAATACCGACCACTCAGTTTTCCTAAAGAGCAAATTTCAACAAACCAAGTGGACCAAATTAAGTGTCCTGGTGTAGATGGCCAGTGTAAATCTTTATTTGTTTATTCATTCATGTATGCATCTATTCTTTATTCTTGCTTTCATACATTTTGTAAAGCATACATTCATTTGTTTGTTCACTAGATATTCACTATGCATTCAACAGAAATTGAATGGTACTTACTTACCAGGAAATAAGCAAAGGGGGTAAAGTGGGAGAATTAGAGATAAATAAGACTCACCTTGAAGGAGCACACTATGTAACTGAAGGAAAGACTTATGTCCATCTAGTAACAGTGTGGTGTATGATGTGAGGTGTTAAGAGCTCTGAAAAAGAAATGGTTCATGTTGACTTGTGTGTTGGTGAAGACAGGTGGAAAAGGCTTCATGGAGGGAATGGACCTCCAGCTAGAACTTGAAAATGATTTAGTTTTGTCTGGGAGACAAACAAGTTGTAGAGAACTTCAGGCATCAGGAACAAGGGAGCAAAGTTCATGGTTTCTAATAAAAAATGATTGGATTCAGGAATTTAACAAGTTGAGATTCACCCATGTCCCATTTAAATGATGCCTAATAACTGGCTACACTGAATATTTCAATGATCCACTGGTTGCCTTGGCACATTAGAGCCATGGGGAGATAAGGGACCTACCTGTATGTACTTTTTAAATCTTAGATACCCAGTGGAACTGAAGGTATGAACCAATTTTTCTGACTTGTAGACGTCATATGCTACTTAGCATTCTCATTGTTTTACAAGTTAATAATAGACCCTGCAATTTTGGTTTGTAGTAGATTGAAATCCATACCTAAAGTTAGCTTTAACATAATATGTTGCTGTAAACGTTTAACATTTTCATTACTTTACAAACCAATGACATATTGATGACTCTTACCTAACACCAAAGCCCAGATTATCTCCTTACTGCCCATCCTGAATTGCTTCCTAGACATCTCCCCAGAAATATGCCACAGAAACCACGAATTTTCAAAGCTAAACAATACATCTTCTATTTTCTGTCTTACAGTCACCACTGTGAATACATGGTAGAAACATGAGTTACTCTGATGTAGCTGGTATAGATCTTCATTTATTTATTCATTCATGCATGCATTTATTCTTTCATTCTTGTTCTGTTCTTTTCTCCTTGACTGCTCCATGCTGCCATCCAAGCTATGTCTTATCAATTCTAATCACATGTAGTGCTGTGGTCTCTCTGCCTCTAGTCTCAACCCACTCCAATCTACCTTTCATGTTGTACTCCAGATGCAAATTTGGTTATGTCATTCTCTTCATTAAAAGCCTGCAAGAGCTCACAGTTGTGTATAGTAGTAGAGGTTAATGAGTATCCAGAAAAGATAGCTAAAAGAAGGAAAGAAGAAGGAAGGAATGAAGAAGGAAGGAAGGAAGGAAGGAGGGATGTATGTGGGGACGGGGACAGTTTTGTTCCATGATAAAATGAGTTAGGATGTTAGGTTGTACTATGTTAAATAGATCTTTTCCTCCAAGATTTGCCTGTCTTTAACATCTAGTAAATTTGAATCTCCCAGATTGGGAATTATAACACTCACTATTTCCCAAGCTTATTTGACTGCAAAACTGATGTTTCTGAGGAATGCCAATTAACATCTTGTGGGCCCCTTGTGTCTTGGAAAAGCTTCTGCACCACAGTGATTCCCTGTTAAAGAATTCAGAGCCCTTCCATTTTGCCACAATCTCTGATTCTTTGAATATTGATATTTTGAATTGCCAGTCAACTTGCTGATCCCCTCCAAGCATCATCTCTTTCTTTATATTTTCTTCAATTTTCTTCCTTTTCTCCTGGGAAATAGAACTGAAGTACCTCCACTGTGATTCCTCTGTGACACCCTCAAAATTTTTTTTCTTGTTTATTTGACCCATATGTTGTCTGTGCTTCTATGAGAAAACATGAAATGGCAACCAAAATTTTGTTTATGAGCAATCATTTATTGTTCATCTTGTGTTCTCTCAAATTATTAATGCAATGCTTGTGACATTTTAGTGTGAACAACTGCAAAACCTATGGTAATCTTTTTCTGGATATTGCACATTGCCATGAATACAAGAAGATGCCAATGAATTCCACAGGGATAAGAAACTTACATCTGTGGAATTTTTAAACTAGTGCATCTCTTTTTACTTTTGATTTTTTAACCACTTTTAATTGAAGTAAAGTTACTTTACAATGTCATGTTAGTTTCAGGTGTACAGCAAAGTGATTCAGTTAATACATATCTGTTTATCTATCTATTCTTTTCCATTATAGGTAATTATAAGATATTGAATATGGTTCCCTGTGCTATACAGTAGGTCCTTGTTGTACATCTATTTTATATATAATAGTGTCTATATGTCCCAAACTCCTAATTTATCTTTCCCCTCACCCCCTGCTGTCCCCTTTGGTAACCATATATTTGTTTTCTATATCTGTGAGTCTGTTTTTGTTTTGTAAATAAGTTCATTTGTATCATTTCTTTATATTCCACATACAAGTGATATCATATAATATTTGTCTTTGTCTGATTTACTTCACTTAACATGATAATCTCTAGGTCCATCCTTGTTGCTGGGAATGGCATTATTTCATTCTTTTTTATTGCTGAGTTATATTCCATTGCATATATATATTCCATTGTGTGTGGTGGAATATTCCATTCCACCACATCTTCTTTATCCATTTATCTGTGGATGGACATTTAGGTTGCTTCCAAGTCTTGACTATTATAAATAGAGCTGCTATGAACATTGGGGTGCATATATCTTTTCAAATTAGTAAACGAGTGCATCTTCTAAACCAGCTCATATTCTGTCCTGTGCATTTAAATTTAGTACAGAAGTTCCTTTGTGAGAAAGAGGGGAAAGTCTAGCTAAATTCACTAAGGCCAATTCCAAAAAAGATAAGTTTCTGTATGGTTAAAACATTTACAACTTCTAGAGTCTCATTTTGCACAATTTACGCCAAAAATCAGAGCCAGATCTGTTTTAATCTCAATTTTAAAGTGTCCTGGAAATGGTTGATATTGAAGACCTTTTTTTAATAAAATAATATTGGAAGCATTAGATATTATTATTACTATTGACTCTGAGAGTCACCCTATCCCATATCTTGTATTTCAAAGTTTTTAAAAATTAGGTTTAGGTCATTTAAAAAAGTTTCTGAATGAAATTGTGCTATTTAATTATTTAATTCTGACTTTTGGGAGCCTGATGATGGACCTAGGTCTTTGAATTTGAGATTGAAATCCAATCTCAAATCTCATCTTAAAAGGAATCACAAGTGAAATTTTTGCTCCAGTCTTATTTGGCAGAGCTTCTCTGCCTCCATTTTCTCTTTGTCAGATGAGCTTTATCAATAAACTTTGAAGTTCCTAGAAAAGTATTGTTATTAATTTCATGCATACTTATTAGTCACTTAGATAATGGGAAAGTTTGGATGCAGATTCAATGATCAAATCCCCCCACATTTTCAACAGCATCTGAATCAAGAATGGTCCATTAATTACCTTTATTGTCAAGGGAGTGACTTGGGAGACTTTGGAACAAAAAGAGTATTCATTAGTGGAAAAAGAAAATGGATGGAGCTTGAGTTCTTCATTTCTTGGTTCCATGCCAACTTTGAAAATGGTCTAGCTTCAACTCTTAGCAATGGATTCCTGTAATTGCAAAGGATTCAATAATGTGTTTAGAATGCCAGGATATGGTTTGCATTATTACCCACAAATGCAGCTTCTGGTTGGATTTCTGCTGTGGGGCACCCTTTCTTGTGCTAGGAAAACTTGTACATCTTGAAGTTACTTTCTGATCCAACTTCTTCGTAACTGGGCCCAAACCCAAGCTAACAGGGAAACAGAAAAAAGTTGTCTCCTTTTGGCCTGCACTACACAGCTATCTCCTTTGGGTATCCAGAGCCTTCCATGTAACAACAGGTACTTACCTTGGCTTATGAAGATAAAGGAGGATCTTTCCAATATATGGTGGTTTCTGGAATGGTTTCTGGAATGCTGAAGTTCTTGAAATCATACAGCTCATGCCATATGCTTTGATTTATGAAAATTCTTCAACAAGGTAAAAGTCCTTTATTCTACCAATCTTTCACTAACATCAAAAATACTTCTTGAATGTTCCAATGTGTCAGGACACAGCGAGTACTGAGAAATGCCCCTGACTCCAAGACACTTAAAATATAGGTGACAAAGGCAAAGAAAAACACTGGTGCAGCAACTTCAGTTCTCTTTGGTGCTGTTTAGTCGTGTCACTCAGTTTGTAGATGAATAAGTTGAGGAACAGGCAATACAGCCAGCTAAGTACTAGGAAGTGCTAGAATTTAAAATATGGTGGTCTGAATATAGAGCACAAGATCTTACTGAGTCATAAACTTATTCCAGTTATTGCATTTATAACATTGTTTTGAGGAGTAAATGAAATAATGCATATAAAGTTGCATAGAACTTATCATGTGCTAAATTCCCAACTAAATGTTAACTGACCTAATTGTTATTTTATTTATGATCACCCTATCACTCAATGTTGGAAGAGCATAGTGGTAAAGCATGCTCTGTTCCTTACAGACTGCAGCTTTCCAGGAAAGACATTAGACATTGCACCAGCCACGTTCCTCCCTTCTCATATGTGCCTTCCTCCTCCAGGTTCTACTTAGAGGTGTCTGTTGGAGGAATGAAGGGATGGATGGGAGATGGAAAATGCTTACTTTCCTCGACTTATAATGACCTAGAGTAGACACTGAAGTATTTCCTGAAAACAGATGCTATTTAAAGGGAAAATGGAAAAAATTACTCTCTCAAGTAACAGCTATATGTGTAGAGAGCTTTCGAGCTACATGCAGGATTTTCAGAAGGTCTGTGCGTGGGTAGAGGATGTGGAATGACAGAGGAGAGGTTAAGTCTAAGTGAGAGGTGTTCAGATATGGGAGAGACCTCATTCCCTTAGGATGGATTTGGGGTAAGGCATTAAGATTGCCCCCATTTAATGCATGACATTTGGAAATAAATACCTTAGTAAGTAGTTCGCAAAGGAATGGTTCCACCAGATGGTTAGATGCTGTGGTGGAAAGCAAAGCAAAACAAAACAAAACAAAACGTGCTTTGGAGCCAGACAGACAGCAGTTCTAATCCAGGCTCTGCTGGATAATCTCGGAAACATTGCCTACACTTCCTGAGACCCAGCAGCATTATTTGTAGAGAGGTAATGTGAATGTGGTAGTGGATGTTCTTAGTTTACCATCTCCTTCTGGGCACACAGAAGACCACAATTCTCAGCCCCTTTGGAGCCTGGTCAACCAATATGAATAATTTTGGACAATGAGTTGTGAGCAGAAGTGACATAGATCACTTCCAGCCTAAAGCAGTGAAAAGCCACAACACAATTCTTCAATCTCTCTTTCCTATGAACAGCCTGAAGGAAACCTTGTGTTGAGATGGTAGAAGCACAAGGTGAAAGCATCCTGGACACTAACCACTGCATGGAGGACAGTTGTCCCAGAAAGTTACCCTATTAGCTTATCTACATTTTCTTATTCATAGTCTTAACAAAGATAGATAAACAATATAGCATAATGCATGGCACATTGTAAGCACTAACTGAATTAGCTCTCCCCCTTAGGGAGTCTCACAGAGTGATGATACGGAGCCGGTTTGGAGTGAGAGAAGTGTAGGAACATTTGAGTCCAAGGAGTTTCACCCCTGTGTGAAGAAAGGCTAACCCATATCTGACACTATTACTTTTATTCAGCATTATGACTCCGTATGCCTGAAAGTGCGTTATATAAAAATGGTTCTCAGTGAAGCTTTGCTGAATATGAGAGGCATAGGAGTCTGAGATTAATTATTGAGTGCTCTAAATGAAATGCTGCTATTGGGTGGGATATGTTGGTTGGACTCACCAGACAGATACGGGTAATAATTCCTTACATTTGCTTAGTGATTTAGAGATAGCAACTCAATTTCAGAGATGCCATTTGCATTATCTCATTTAATGAATAGTATTATACTGACTTTAGTTCTCTTCCAAAGCCTTCACTCTTCTAAAATAGGAAAGGTTGGCCCTCACTTCCAAAGTAGTATTATTTGATATAGAATTATGTTTTGACAGAAAATGACTTAACAGTATGCACAGAGCTGCTACTCTCAGTTTTGTAGTGTATGCACTGCTCAAAGGTGGTAGTCTCTCTGGGCCAAGCCATGTGCCCTGGCTCAAGGATGCATCTTCCAAGGAAGGGATACTTTTTTTTGACTTGGGTGCATCTGGGTTGTATCTGATCAGTGGGGTGATACTTTTTCTAATTTGCCCAAAGTGAGTTAGTGTCAGCTTGTGGTACACATATGTAGACAGACTGTTGTGGTAGCCAGCCTTCCAAAATGGCTCCAGATTATATCCACCTCCTGATCACCATGACCCTGTACCATACCCTCCCTTTGAGCTGGACATAGTGACTTGCCTTAAATGAATAGAATATGTTAAAAGCAATGGGCTATCACTTCCTAGACTCATGTACAAAAGTCTGTGACTTTTGTTCATGCTAGCACTCTCTCTCTGGATGGTTCTACTTCTCCTGACCTCTAACTTGCTCACTCTGGGGAAGCCAGCTTCTATATGGAGAGGCCAAAGTGGCAAGAAACTGAAGGTGGCCTCTGACCAACAGCCAGTGAGGAACTGAGTCCCTTAGTCCAATAGCCCCAGAGAACTAAACCCTGCCAACACCTAAGGAGAGAGCTTGGAAATCTATATTCTTTCAACTGAGCCTTGAGATGAATGAGTACCTGGCTGACACTTGATTCTAGACTTTTGAGAGACACTGAGCTGGATGATCCATCTAAGCCAGGCCCGAATCTCTGACATTCAGCCACTCTAGGATGGGTGTTGCTTATGCTGCTAAATTTTGAAGTAATCTGTTATAGGGCAATGGAAAAGTAATCCACATTGTAAAATGCCTGTTTGACTGCTCACCTATTTTTTCCTCCTCAAATGTTCCTTAGGTTGCAGACTCATCCCTAAGTGTCAGCCTTTTTGTCCAGGGGTTTTAGGGTACTCTGACCAGCAGTGCATGTTGCATGCCCATCTTCATTCATACAAAGGCAGGGAAATATTATCTAGAGAATCAACTAGAATTGGGGGAAAGTATTTCTCAAACAGAGAGGCAGCCAGACAGAGAGGAACAGATGACCAGTACAAGAGGTGAGGTGGGCAAGTAGTACATCCTTGGGGTTTCATACAAAGACTGTCATGGTTGGCCTGCCTATCCATAACATTCCTGAGCAGCTACCTAGAAGATTTATCAACATAGGTTCCCTTTCAGGGATGAAACAATTCAGATGTCTCTCTGTTCATGTAAATGATAATTTATCCAAGGGCAAATGTAGATTCTGGGTCCAACACACAAATATATGTGTAAATGCTTTGATCACTAAATATCTTTAATAACACCTGGCAGAAGAAGATACGAATCAGAGCATCCCTTGAAAACTAACATTAAGCAGCACAATCAGTTCCTCCATTCTTCTTGACAAGTCCTTTATGAAGTGTCACTGTTGGTAGATGGACCCTGGGCTCCACAGACTGACTCAGGGCAGCAGCCTCTGTGTCCCAAGTCACCATCTCCACACTGTAGATACCAATCAGCTAGACTGATTAAAATCTGGACTGAAGTCCATGTAAACCTGTTCAGATGGCAGTCCTTGATGGTACTTTGGTAAGCTCAGTTGGAAGATGGTTCAAGTCAGTAAAACAACAAAAAAAATTGAATTAAACTGAATTGAACATCCAGTTGATTAAGAGCTTACCCCATGGAGAGGAAAGACCACAGAATTTGGGTCAGCAGTCCAGGCTTTATGAGCATTAGGTAATTAAGCGGTCGGGGGTACACACTGCAATCTGATGTGCAGAGTAGGAACATGGGGGAGAAGTAGAACGTGGGAGGAGATGGCTAATGGGGATTTCTGATGTTGCAGAGCCTTGTGGGCCACTATTAGGATCTTTGGCTTCAAGTCTGAGTAAAGTGGGATATCCCAGGATTCTAAGTAGAGGAGTGACATTACCTAATTTATGTTTTAAGATCACTCTGGCTGTTGTGTTGAGAATAGATGTAGAGAGGCAAACATAAAAGTGGGGAGGACTTTTGTGACAGATATTCTGTACTATGTGTTCCTCTATGTTTCCCAGGATCCCTGTCAGCTAACCTTACCAGGTGACTGAGCTCCAGTCAATGCAGTGTGACAACAGGAGATTGTCACTTCTTATAGAGGCCCTGAGGTCCTAGAAATTGTAGAGCCATCATATGGAAGAGGTCTGGGGTTTCTATAGTACAGCTAGGAGGAGAGTATTCCAGAAGAACCACCAGACCAGGAACATCTGCTTTCAACTTTGCATGAGATAAAAATAAACTTTTATTGTTTTAGGCCACTAATATCTGGGAATTGTTTTTTATAGCAGTTAACTTATTTGATCAATACAGATTGTTGGATGGCTATTGCCAGTAACTCAGAAAGAAATAATGGTATCTCATATTAGTGTGCTAGCAATGCAAGTGGTTGAGAAAGTAGAGCCTGTGGATTGGTTTGGGATATAAAGAAAGGATGTTGAGCAGAATAATTGAGTTATGAACCATAGAGCTGAAAGTATCTATGAAAGATCATTTGTGCCAACCACCGATGTTCAGTCAGATGAACGATATCCATGCAGAACATGACTTTTAGGATGGAGACTCCAAAAGGTGACTATTCTAGTGTTTTGTCATTCTTATTTCTAAGATCTTTTTCCTTTGTCTCTTAACTTTACTCATTCCTCATTTTATCATAGTTTAACACTGCATTAAATATTTTCCTGATGTACTTATAAGCAATAGTAATTGTAGTTTCACTTATTTTTCTGAGCATGTAAATGAAGAAAGGAAAAATCTGAAGAGGCAAGAATTTAACCTATGCCTGGTATTTCTTCAACCTTTCTTTTTAGACCTGCTGTCCTCATTCAGATCAGAAGTCAGGATTATACTTAATTACCTTCTGATAACCCAAGTTGCAATTTATAACTCTAAGAGTCAGGGGGAAAAGCAGAAACTCAGAAAAGAGACAGAGAAGGAAGGATCAGTGAGGAGGGGAAAACAAAGAGAGTGTGATAACTTGGAAGGAAAGAAAGCTTATCAAAGAGAAGGAAGTGATTGATCATATTAAAAATGCAGGTAAAATGACGAGGTCATTGTTGACCTTGATAGACCTTTTTCAGTGCAGGGGTGGCGAGTGACAAATTGATTAGAATGGGCTTAAGAGAATGGGAAGAGAAAAACTGGGGATAGCAATTCCAGACAACTCTTTTTCAGGGAGTTTTTCTGCAATGAGAGTGAAGAAAATTTGGAATTCTTGTACACTGTTGCTGGGAATGTAAGTTGGTGCAGCCATTATGGAAAACGGTACTGAGTTTCCTTAAAAATTAAAAATAGAATTACCATATAATTCAGCAGTCCTACCTCTTGGTATTTATCCAAAGGAATTGAAATAATGATCTTGAAGATATATCTTCACTCCCATGTTCATAGTGGCATTATTCACAATAGCAAACAAAATGTCCATTGATGAATGAATGGATTAAGAAAATGTGACATATGCATACAATAGAATATTATTTGCTCTTAGAAAAGTAGGAAATCCCACCATTTTTGACAACATGGATGAACGTGGAAAGCATTATGGTAAATGACATAAGGCAGACACAGAAGGGCAAATACTACATGATGCCACTTAGATGAGGGATCTAAAATAGTCACACTTATAGGGATGTAGAGTAGAATAGTAATTTCCAGGGGCTGATGGAAGTGGGGACATGGAGATATTAGTTAAAAGGTACTAAGTTTCAGTTATACAAGATAAGTCCTAGAGATCTACTGTATAGCACAGTGCCTGTACTTAACAAAACTGTATTGTATACTTTAAAACTTTCTAAGAGAGTGGATCTTAGGTGTTCTTAACTCAAAAATAATAGTAAATAAAGAGGATGGGAAGAAATTTTTGGAGGTGATAGATATGTTTATGGCATAGATCATGGAGATGATTTCACCACATGTATACTTATCTTCAAACTCATCAAGTTGTATACATTAAATATGTATAGCATTTTATATATAATTTATAACTCAATAAAGTGATTTAACAAAATAAGGATGAGTGGGGTTAAAATATTTTTTAAGGATAGAAGAAATAAAAATACATTTATATAAATGCAAATTATTCAGTATAGAGTGGAATTCTGATTATGCAGGAGAGTGCAGATTGTTTTAATTATTACCTTTAGAAAGCTTTTTCCCTATTCTATTGGTCTATTTATTATATTTGCTACTGTAAAAAAATTAATAATCAGGAATCCCAATTAAATAGATTTGGAAGGAGTCCTCATGCCCTGTGATGATAGCAGGGCCCAACAGGAAGAAGAAAGGCTCCTCTTCTTTCCTGGCAGCAACTCAGTCAAAGAAATGTCATGGACTCTTTGTTTACTTTAACCCTTCCAACTTCCTTATCTCCTCTATAAAAGAGTTTTCCTTCCCTTACTGTGTGGGCACTTACATATGGCTTGTCATGGTTGCAGACCCCAAAGGGCAATTTTCTGCTGATCCTGAATAAATCTTTTTTTTTTTTTTTTTTTTTTTTTGCGGGAGAAATAATTGGAAGTCTGTTTGTTTTATGTCAACATTTTGGTGGTCCATATAAGGACCAGAGAAGACCCCTGATGGCTCTGAGAAGTCGGGTGCAGTACCTAAAATTGAGCTCATTGTCACTCACTGCTTTCCTAACCGACTGTAAAGTTTGAAGGTATGTCTTTCTCCTGAATCCCAGCTATCAACCTCTTTGCATTTTGAAACTCTCCAGGCTTTATTTGGGACCCATTTTAAGGTTTCTTTCTTTCTGGTTAAGGCCTTGTTTTGTATGTGAGTACTCATTTGGTACTTCAGTCTGATTTTGACTGTTTCAATTGAAACTGGCTTGCCTTTGGCCATTCCTTTGGGAACAGGGGCTGTTTCATTGAAATGGTGCCATTTTCAGCCTTTGGCTCATTCTTTTGAAATAGGAATGTTCTATGAGAACTAACCTGAAAAGCCTTCAGCCTGCTCCTCTAGGACAATCTTTTCCTTTAAAAGTGGCTAGTATTAAGCCTGCACGTTATTGAGATATTTGAGATGTTCAAGTTGTTTGATCTATTTGAGTCTTCAACTGTTTGAGCTAGAAGATTTTTAGGCTGTTTGAAAATTATTCTTCTACTCTAGAAAAATCCTGAGGAAAAACTCTGAGAAATGGGATTCCCCTTTATCTAACTATTTTGAGGGCACCCCCCTACAGGGACTCTGGCCAATTTTATGTTTAAAAACCATGATCCTTCTTCATACACATTTCTAACTAAATGAACTGACCTCACCAAAGGCAATTTAGAATATCAATGGCCATTATCCGGAAGTTTTGAGTTCCCTAAACTTAATTTTCTTACAACTGAATTGGATCACTATAACTCTAAAATTACCAGGATTGAATGGAATGCCTATTTCAGCTGGTATTTTGAGGCTTCCAAAATTTATGAGAAGCCTAAAATTGCCTCTCTGAAAAATAAGATTTTAAGATTAACTGAGGCAAACAAACAATGCTAGAAGTATAAAATGGCTCCAGAAACCTCAGTCTCCTCCTCCTTGGCTTTTTTTTTTCATCTCAGGCTCCACATCCAGTGCCATCTTCCCCCTTCCCATCTATGTAGCCAACACCTTCTCTATAACCTTAGTTCCCCGTACTAATTCTCTCACCAAACTTCCTTTTCCCCTGAAACTCTCCCCACTCCCTTTTCCTCTGAACTTATTAGAATCTGTCCCTTTAAAATTAAGCCTTTGGAGGATCCAGAAACTGAACCCTTAATTTCTTACATTCCTGGCCTAAACCTGAACTGCAAGCCATAGTCAAAGATTTTCCCAAAGTAACTGAAGGTTCTCACAGATTTGCTGAGGAATTTAATGTAGTCTTTCAAACTTATCAACCTGGTTTCTCTGACTTACATCAGCTAGTTCATATACTTGTGGGCTGGATACAAACTAATTGGGAAAATGCTGAAAGGTCTCTAGAATTACAACCAAGAGACCAGCCCACTGACTTATATACACATTCCGGCTCAGGCAATCACTAGGTGACTTCATCGAGCAGTTCCTAGGACTTTTTCAAAGCCTGTTGATTGGAACAAAATTCGGGCTTGCATGCAAAAATGTGATGAACCTGTTCATGGCTATTAAAATCAACTTCAGATTATCTTTAAAGAAAATTCTTGTCTTCCCTCAGATGTTGATTCCACCTGAATAGCTTTTAAGTCTATGTTTATGAACCAGAGCCTTTCCTTTTTAGTAAAAAGGACCAGTATGGAATGGGAAGCTACGTCCACTTCATATTTAGTTAATCTGGCAAACCAGCTCTTCTCACACTCCAGATGAGTCACTTAAAAGGAAGATGACCCAAATTCTTAATCTTCAACTCCAGCAATTGAAAACCACTACATAAAACCAAGCCTTCCTAGTTTCTGCTCTAAAGGCAAAGAGCCAGGGCATTAGAAAATAGATTGTTACATATTCAAGCACATCAGGGGCCTTCAGCCTTCTAACCACCATTTCCACTCTCCTCCCAATTCTCAGTGACAGGGTTCTAAGGAACTCAGGGGCTCTTCCAAATCCTCCCTTTTAATCAACTTGGAGAAACATTTCTTCAGACTGGGGATGAATTTCTTCCAGTCCGAATTTATGTTCAACCCCACTACTATAAAGCAGCCCCTGCCTTGGAATACTAAAACAGTTCAAATAGTGGGGACCGCTAATAAACCTCAAGAGGTACTTGTCTCTGAATCTATTCCCTTTTGTTTAGGACCTAAGAAGTACAAACCCTTTTCTCCTTAGTTACCCTGCTACTATCCATTTATTAGGCTAAATATCATAATGGAATTTCTTTCTCCCAAAAGGGCAAAATAATTCTAGAGCCTGAGGAAGTCATCAAAGCAGACAACCAGGTGAATTAAATGACCCGTTGACAACTTTTATGTGCTGTGTCTCTGACAGTACCAGAGCTGGTTCTGGAAAAACTGATCATTTGTCCTTATTGAATCAGCTACCACCCTCCCTATGGACAAAATCTCCAACTGATGTTGGCAAAATTCACAGTGTACTTCCCATTATTCATATAGATCCCTCAAAACCTCTTCCCAGAATTAATCAATATCCTATAAGTGAAGAAGTCTTTCAAGGCATGGAGCCCATAATAGAAGATTACAAGGCTCAAGGCCTCATGATCCCTTGTATTTGTTCCTGTAATACACCTATTTTGCTGGTGAGAAAACCTAAGGGCTGAAAGTAGAGTTTTGTCCAGCAATAAACAACACGATTATCCTCAATACCCTATTGCTCCTAACTCTCATATGTTACTAACATCTTTTCCCCCTGGAAGCAAATTCTTCATTGTTATTTATGTATGCAGTGTATTCTTTAGTATTCCAGTTGATGAAGCTAGCCAATGCCTTTCTGCCTTCACTTGGGGAGAAAAACAATTCACCTTGACAGTAATCCTTCAGGGTTTTACTGATAGTCCTTCTTATTTCTCACAAATCCTGAAGGCTGATTTGGATGATATAAAGTTCCCTAGAGGTTCTACTTTGTTGCAATATGTGGATGATTTGTTTTTTGCTCTCCTTCTCAAATCTCCTCACAGGAAGGTATCATCCATTTGCTGAAGCTTTTAGCCTTAAAAGGACATAAGGTTACCAAAGAAAAATTGCAGTTTGTTCAAACCCAGGTTTGATATTTAAGGCATCTTATATCAGAATAAGGGCTACACTGAGATCCATGGTGTCCTAAGCTTCTCAAAACCCAAAACTAAGCACCAAATGTGAGGTTTTCTCAGGCTAGTTGGCTATTGCTGAAACTGGATTTTAAATTTCTTTCTTATGGCCAAACCTTTTTATGTTTTACTAAAGAATAAAAACCCTAACCCAATTTTATAGGAAGAACCAGACAACATAGCCTTTAAAGCCTTAAAGGAGAGTTTGATGAACACACCTTCCCTTTGGCATCTCAATGATCAGATTCCCTTTTTCCTTTTGTATATGAAAAGAAAGGGGATGCCCATGGCGTTCTTACCCCAAAACAGAGATCAGCATCAACCCATAGGTTATTATAGCCAGCAACTGGATCCTGCTGGATGGGGATACCCCCCTTCAACTTAGAACATTTACTGTCACTGTTCTTTTGGTTAAGGCCACCAAGAAAATTATTGTGGGATCCCCTTTAACCATTTTTGTACCTCATACAGTAGAAATGCGCCTGAATTCTCATCACACTCACATTACTGTTAGCCATGTCACTTCTTATGAAGTCCTTTTGGTAACTGCTCCTCACATTATTCTTTCATGTTGTAATTACCTTAATCCTGCTACTCTTCTCCCCTCCATCACTGACAAAGTCTCTCATGACAGCTTAATGCTAATGTACCACCTCCTGACTCCTTGTGATGATCTGCAGGAAATTCTTTGGGGGTAACGGTGAATTCTCACTGTTCACTGATGGTTCTTATTTAAATGGTAGCAATGGCAGATATTGTGCTGTATATGCTATTGCAATTCTTTTTGATGTTGTTGAAGCAGCATCTTTACCTATGGTTATGTCAACCCAACAGGCTGAATTATACACTCTTACATGGGCTTGTACTTTAGCCAAGGACGAGACTGCCAATATTTATACTAATAATATATATGCTTTTGGAGTAGCTCATGATATGGGAATGTTGTGGAAACAATGTGGCTTCCTTACTTCTAGCAAAAATAAAATTAAAATGGCTCCTATGTTCAGAAGTTATTGGATGCAATACTTTTTTTTTTTTTTTTTTTTTTTTTTCTTTTTGCGGTATGCGGGCCTCTCACTCCTGTGGCCTCTCCCGTTGCGGAGCACAGGCTCCGGATGCGCAGGCCCAGCGGCCATGGCTCACGGGCCCAGCCGCTCCGCGGCATATGGGATCCTCCCAGACCGGGGCACGAACCCGTATCCTCTGCATCGGCAGGCGGACTCTCAACCACTGCGCCACCAGGGAGACCCTGGATGCAATACTTTTAACTGCTGCTTTAGCTATCGTTAAGATTCTGGGGCATTCTAAACTTGACTTTCTGGAAGCTAAGGGAAATCACCTTGCTGACATTTCTGCAAGAAATGCTGCCTTTAAATGGACCAACAGTAGTCAAGCCTCTGTCATGCCCAAAGGGCTATTTCCACAAATGATAACGTTGAAAAACTAGCTAGAGAAATGGGATCAAGATGACAGAGTAAGAAGACCCTGATTACACCTGCTCCCACAGACACACCAAAACTACAACTATATGTAGAAAAGACTGTCTCTGAGAACGACCTGAAGACTAGCACAGAATGGCTCTACTACAGCTAAGGATTAAAAGAAAAAGACCACACCAAATGAATAGGTAGGAAAGAAAATTGATCTAGTCAGTACCCACTCACTCAGTGGGTGACCCAAAAGAAGAAGGGGCTATCACAACTCAGAGTTCCTCCTTAAGGAGTGAGGGGTTTAAGCCCCACACTGGGTACCCCAGCCCTGGGGTCTGGCACTGAGAAGACAAGCAAGCCCCTTTAACTGGTTGTGAAAAACAGTGGGGCTTTTGACTAAGATAACTGGAAGGCTTTAAGAAACTGAGATTCCACTCTTAAAGAGTACACACAAAAACTTACATGTTCCCAGTCCCAGTACAGAGGCAGCAGGTTGCAAATTGTCTAATGCTTTAGCTGTCCTGCCAAGACTGCCCCAGCATACCCACTGGCCTGCATCAGCCTCTGGCACCAACCACCCCCACCAAGGTGGCAGCCCTCAAGCTGCCTGAAAAAGCCCTGGCCCATACTATTCTCTAGCTCCAGCACCACCCCCTTCAAGGCAATGGCCATCAGAATGCCTCAGGAGAAACCCTGGCCTGTACCAGTCACCAAATCTATCCCCCTTGGCTCCAGCCACCCTGCCAAGGTCGTGGCTGCCAGCATGCCCTGGGAGAAGCCCTGGCCCATGCCCATGCTAGTTTCAGCTCCAGCCCTCTTTCAAAAGCCACTGGGCAGAAGCAAACTGCATATGGACACTTCTACACAGGGATACACCTTCAAAGCCAGGATAGGTAACTGTTTTGCCTAATTTCATAGAGAAAAACAAAAAAAAAACAAACAAAATGAGAAGATAGAGGAACATGTTCCAAATAAAAGAATAATAACCAACCCCCTGCAAAAAAAAAGCCCTTAATGAAAGAGAGATAAGTAGTTTGAAAGAGTTCAAAGCAACAGTCATAAAAATGCTCAATGAACTGAGGAGAAGAATAGAGGAACACAGTGAGAATTTCAATAAAGAAATTAGAAAATATAAAAAGAAACAATCAAAACTAATTACAATAAGTTAAATGAAAAATACACTAGAAGGAATCAATGGCAGATTAGGTGTTACCGTAGAATGTATAAGCAACCTGGAAGAAAGAATAGTGGAAATCACCCAATCAGAACAGCAAAAAGAAAAAAAAAAAAGAATGAGGATAGTGGATAGCTTAGAGGAACCTCTGGGACAACATCAAGCATACTAACATTTGCAATATAGGGGTCCTGGAAGGAGGAGAGAGAGAGAGAGACAAGGGCAGAATACATATTTGATAAGATAATGGCTGAAAACTTCCCTAACCTGTGGAAGGAAATAGATACCCGAGTCCAGGAAGCACAGAGAGTCCTAAAAAGATGAACCCAAAGAGAGCCACACCTCATAACTAAAATGACTAAAGTTAAAGATAAAACAAAAAAATTTAAAGGCAGAAAGAAAAAAACAAAGAGTCATATACAAGGGAACCCATAAGACTGTCAGCTGATTTTTCAGCAGAAATTTTGCAGGCCAGAAGGGGGTGGCATGATATATATAAAGTGCGGAAAGGAAAAAAACCTACAACAAAGGGTACTCTACATGACAAGGTTATCATTCAGAATTGCAGGAGAGATAATGAGGCTGTCAGACAAGCAAAACCTGAGTTCATTACCACTAAACAGGCCTTACAAAAAAATGTTAAAGGATCTTCTTTAAGCAAAAAAGAAAAAGCTGTAACACAAAATAAGAAAATATATGAAGGAAAAAAATCTCACTGGTGAAGGCAAATACATAGTAAACGCAGTGGATAGACCATGTAATAAGCTAGTATGAAGGTTAAAAGCCAAATGTTGTAAAATCAACTGTAACTACAATAAACAGTTAAGGGATACACATGAAGATGTAAAATATGACATCAAAAACATAAAACAAAAAAGACACCTCCAGGGGCCTTCCCTGGTGGCGCAGTGGTTGAGAGTCTGCCTGCCGATGCAGGGGACAAGGGTTCATGCCCTGGTCTGGGAAGATCCCACATGCCGCGGAGCGGCTGGGCCCGTGAGCCATGGCCGCTGAACCTGCACGTCCGGAGCCTGTGCTCAGCAACGGGAGAGGCCACAACAGTGAGAGGCCCGCCTACCACCAAAAAAAAAAAAAAAAAAAAAGACACCTCCAGAAAGACGCTTTTCAACCTCACTGCAGAGGACCCTGCCATGTACTGCTAACAAACCTTTGTGCCACCAAACTTCAGGGAATATACTCGGGTTCATATGACATACCTAAAGAAAATACTGACCCTTAACTGGACCTGCACATCATTTAGTAACCTGAAAGTAAAGATTTCCCAGAATTGAGGCAGACAGTATCTGATGAGATAGCTCCTCTAAGATATCAGGGCCAGGCCTGTTTTTAAGTTTGTCACCAAAGTTTTGATGATGACATAGTGCTTTAGATGATTTCCAGTGTCTATGGTCTTGACAACATATGTATTTTAGATAAAAAGTGACTGAGAGTTCTCTCTCCTACCCCTTCTTGTTAGTTGAATGTGATCTCAATAGGTTTCCAATCTGTGTACTTTCCCTCTGATGTGAGACACTACCCCCAGGAAAGGTCCTTTCTGGCACTGAGGGACAAAAAAGCCATTGAAACTGAACAACCTGACTCTTGGTCAGTGATGCTTTTAGAAAAAGATCTTGAGCAAAAGGGGGAAGTGTAAAAAATTAATAAACAGAACCTCAATTAAATAAAGTTCAGAGAACAGAAAGGGGAGCTCTCACAATCTGTGATGATAGCAGAATCCAATAGGAAGAAGAAAGCCTTCTCGTCTTTCCTGGCAACAACTCAGCCAATGAAAAGCCATGGGATCTTTATTAACTAAAGCCCTTCCAACTTCCTTTTCCCCTCTATAAAAGAATTATCCTTCCCTTACTGTGTGAGGACTTGCATGTGACTCATCATGGTTGCAGATCCCAAAGTGCAATTCTCTGCTGATTTTGAATAAATCTATTTTTTTTTTTGCTGGAGAAATATTGTTTTTAAGGTCAACACTCCAATATATATTGTTCTAAATTATCTATATAGTATGTCTTGCTATCTAATAAATTAAACTTTTGTATTCTCCATCATTTTTCTACTCGTTCTCTTACTATGATCATTCTTCAAAGTTATCATGGCTAGGCTAGGCCCTATATTCTTCTATATAAATTCTATAATCAGCTACTGAGGTGATAATACACACACACACACACACACACACTCACTCACTCACGTACACAAATGGGTGTTGAGACTGAATTCAATTTATGGAATATACAGATTTATTTAATGAAAATTAGTACTTTTATGAGATTGAGGTTTCCTCTCCATGAATGATATATATTTTCATTAATGCTTTTCAATAAAGTCTGCTGAATTATTTTGGACATTCTTGAACATTTTTGAAAACTTGCTTCTGAGTACTTATAGGTTTCTTTCTTTGTCATATTGAATTATTATTTAAATAAAATTCATGGATCTTAAGTGTTCAATTTGAGAAGTTTTGATAGTTGTATAAATTTTTGTATATCCCAAACAAAATATAGATCATTTTCACTACCCCAGTTTTTCATGATGCCTTCCTATCAAATTTTCACTTATAACCAAAATAAGTACTTTCTGATTTCTATCATTAGTTTTACCTATTCATGGACTTCATATAAATCAGATTATACAGTCTGTACTTTTTTTGTGTCTGGCTCATCCTCAACATGTTTTGGGGTTCTTTTGTGTTGTTGCATGAGCAGCATTTTATTTGATTTTACTGTCTGTACTATTCTCTTACATGATTATTCTACTATGCATTTATAGACATTTGGGTTGTTCCAGGTTTTGCTTATTATGAGCAAATCTCCTAAGAATTCCTAAGAAAATTGTGCAATTCTCTTTGTGGTTAGATGCATTTCTTTCTCTGGGGTGAATACCTGGAATAGAATTGCCAAGTCGTAAGGTAGATATGTAACTTTTTAATAGGTTGCCAAACAGTTCTCCAAAGTGAAGGAATCATTTTACACTCCCACACACCTTATAATTTTTCTTCCCTTGTAAAAAAATTGGTTTTTAAGAAACTTGTACGTTATATTTGTTTATTGCTGGTATATTAGCAATAAAAGTGATCTCTTAATATTGCTCTTGTATCAAGTATATATGGTGAACTTTTTCATTAATAAGACTTTATAAATCAATCTTGAATTTTCTGTGTCTGTTGGTTAATTCCTATCAGATACAAACATGCTGACCAGTCTCTGTCATCTAAGAGTCTACAATTTAATTTTGCATATAGGAACAGACTATGATAGTTCTCATCATATGTTCCTCCACATTTCCCATCCTCAATTTGGATGGGGTCAATATCACTAGTTCTTGCCAATTCTTAACTCTTTTTTTTTTTTTTTTTCAGTACGCAGGCCTCTCACTGTTGTGGCCTCTCCCGTTGCGGAGCACAGGCTCCGGATGCGCAGGCTCAGCGGCCATGGCTCACGGGCCCAGCCGCTCCATGGCATATGGGATCCTCCCGGACTGGGGCACAAACCTGTATCCCCTGCATCGGCAGGCGGACTCTCAACCACTGCGCCACCAGGGCGGCCCAATTCTTAACTCTTGAGACAGTTAACATGTTTGGCATCTCCATTGTCTTGATATATTTCTCTCTGTCTCTCTGTCTTTTTGTCTCTCTCCCCCGACCCTATTTATCCTGTGCATTTAGCTGGAAGCAAAGTTTTCTGAATAGAGGAGCTGAGGATAGGAGCAGCCTGAGTCCCTTAATGGGTTCTTAGATAAGAGTGTTGTTATAGGACCACCCAGTCTACACTGGATGGTGAAAATTTGATAGGAAGGCATCATGAAAAACTGTTTGGGGTAGTGAAAATACAGATTTGTTCAGCTACTGAAATTTGGGAGTTTACTTGCTCCTGAAGCTTAACTGAGCCTATCCTATTATAAAAAGAAATTAATTACAAAACAATTAGTGATAGCTTAAGGTCAAACTCAAGGTGCCAGGGAAACACAGAGGAGGATACCTGACTCAGTTGTAGAAGTTAGAGAATGGTTTCTAAAGGATTTACAGTCTAAAATGAGACTGCGAAAAATAACAGGCTTTATTGTGTTCCAGCACAGTTCCTAGAACATGGCCATTCCAAAATGCTTTCTGAATGAATCAGTGAGCTCTATCAACTATCAGAATAGAGGTGTGTTTCTGAACATGTCTGTAAAGGGTTTCTGATTAATCTAACCCTTGAAAATATGATACTCTGTCTGGGCTAATCTTAGAGGCTAGGACTTTTTGGGAAACAACTACATGTGTTCCAGCTGTAGATTGATGACCAGAAATGAAAACCTGTCTTCTCAACTGTCTCACACCATAGCATTGATGCAGTTGCTATCCCCTTGGCTTCTTCTCCTTGCTATTTATGTTCCTATAGTCTGACAGTATTTACATTTTAGGCAATTCTAAGAGGCTTCTCAGAAATAGAGGAAGCCAGAGCTCGGAGAAGGTAATTAAAAGCAAAACCAGGAGAGAGAACAAAGGTATTTGCTTGTCTTTAGAAGACTTACAAGGCCACGGGCTGCAGGGTGAGGGTGGGCAGAGAGAGAGAGTGAGACTGAAAGCAGTTGGCCCAGTGACAATAGTGACCGAATGATTCAGAAGTAAATCCATGGTAACCTGGGGGTAAATACCTGAAAGGAAACTGCTGGGGAAGGAACATTTTCACTTTGGATGGAAAACACTGGAAAGGAAACTTAAACATACTCATTATCTTTAATCTTAGCACAGTGGTAGAACCTGGTCACCACATTAAGACACTGGAGATCACTTTTACCAATTAGTCAATTCTTCCACAAAAGAGATGAGGATTTTATTAAAAAGAAGGAAGCCTAAGAGCTTTGTTTCAACACTTGAGGGGACAAAGTGAATGCTCTTTTAATTGATTTCTATGTTTTCCCTGATGGATGTTAAATACTCATATAATCAAGTCAAAAGCATTTTTATTTTCATTGTAAGAAGAGCTCTCTAAGCAATGACAGATAGTATTAGGTATAACATGTTCTGCAAGGGTTGCCATGGTAAGAGTTCATCTGCTGTTTTCCTCCCATCTTTCCATAAATAACAAGTGGAAGAGTGCAGAAAGCCTGTACGGAAAAGATGTCTGGGACCAGAGTAATTAGTGCTCTGCCATGCAGAAGAGTCACTAGATTTTATGTTAAATATATTTCATACTAAAAGTGCTCTCTCTCTCTTTCCCTCTCTCTCTCTTTCTGTTTTGGGTAGGTGGCCTGATTTTCAACATTAGACAGCTCCAAGCACTACCACCAAACACTGGCGGATTTAAGCTATTTAATGAAGCAGCAATGTGGTGTGTGTATGTGTGTGTGTGTGTGTGTGTGTGTGAATGCAGTTGAATTTCAGTAGCAGTTCACTCCTTGTAGATGCCAACTCTGTCTTAATTATATGAGATTCAGTAGTCATCTGATTTTTTACAGTGGAGTTTCAAACACAGCTTTTTGTTTCCTTTCTAGGAAGGAAAACTTGGTTAATACTTGTATGCCTACTGAAAATTTCTCATGTATTTTCATGGAATTCTTAAGCAATTCTCTCTTGTGGAGTGGATCACCATGAGGTGACATGAAAACTTTTCTTTTTCTGCTGAACAGATCAACCTTTGATGTTCAGTTTAGCAAATGCTCATTTAGTGCCTATTTTGTGCTCTGGGATTTTCTGGGGAATCAGAGATAATTAGGATGTGGTCCTTGTCCTCCAGGAGTTCTTATTCTTCTGGTTTGTTTTCGGAACATTAGTCTTGGGTTTAGAAGGTTTTCTTTGTGGGCTGAAGAGATGGTGTTCTGGGGGCAGATGACAAAATGTACAGGTTGGAAGCTATGTTGACTGAGGCCACAGTTCTGGGTAACTTAGAAGAATGTGAGCAGCTCCATTGTCCAGAGGCAGAGAGATGGCAGGAAGAGCCACTGCTCTTGCTTATTCAATCCTCAGCGGTTCCTAAAAGACCACAGCAACCACAGGGCTGAGGTCTGAGCAATCAAGAGAGACATGTGGCCAGAGTTATTGTCTCTTGCCAAGAGGCTTCTGCTACCTTTTAAGCCAGAGTAGCTCTGGAGTTTCTGCTCAGTTCTGTCCTTTCTAGTTGGGCCCTCAGACTTAAAGGGCAATTGTCGGATTGGTATGACACAGTGCCTCTGTGTGCATATCCTGACGTGAAGATGCACTTTGGATATTCAGGGTTTTGGCTGAAGAAGGGTCCCACTACCTGGCTAAGCACAGGGAAGTGATTAGAGTAGCACATTATCACAAGATTATTATACAATAAACCTTAAAATATAGTTTTGATTTTGTTTTCATGTAATAGAAAAAAAATAACCAGTACATCAAATCTACAATAGAGGATAAAGTAAATAATGCCATGATATATAATTTTAAGAAAGAAGTAGATGTGTTCATATAAAAATATTAAGTATAAATGGTTTATCATGTATTAGTCAGGGAAGACTAGCTGCTATAATAAATAATCCCTATGTTTCAGAGCTTAATTAGTAAAGGTTTTTCCTGCATGTCACACTCCAGTGTAAATTGGCCTCATAGCTCCGCCCCATAGAGTCATGGAGGCCCCAGGCTCTTTCCGACTAGCTGCTCCAATATCCACTGAGCTTTGAGTCCTCCATTAGATCATCTGAATATGGTTAGGAGAGGAGGTAATAGGGAGAGCTTGGAGGACTGCATAGAAAGTTCCAGTGGGTTGGGTCTGGGGAAGATGTTATGACACCCACCACATTCCTTTGACCAGATTTCAGTCACGTGGCCACAAAACTTTAAGGGAGCCTGGAAACTGTGGTCTAGCAAAGTGCCCAGGTAGGAGAGAAATTCAGTCTGATAAACAACTAAACTCTGGCCTACAGCAATATAACTAAGTTACTAAGGTTAAGCACAAAAGAGTGACTTATGTGAACACTGATGGAATAGGAAAAGAGTGAACATTGGAGGTTCTGTTTTGGTGTTTTAATCACAGTACTGATTTTTTTTTTAATAAGTCTCAACATTGCCGTTTATTAGTGAGGAGATCATAGCCACTTTACTCAGTATGTCTGGGGCTCAAAGGCCCTTTGTGTGGATTGAGGAGATCTATCTCAAGGGCTTTGGGGAAAATGATAGGAGCTCACACATGTTTAGCATCATGGACAATACTTGGCATGAAGTAGACGCTCACCAACTACATGTTAATTCCCTTCCCCTAATATCCCTTTCTTCTTCAACTTTCTCTTTAAAATTTTTGAGAGAGACCTTTGTCATAGAGGCACACTTGTCCGCAATTAAAGAGTTAAAATATTTCTCCCCCAGGAAGAAGGGTATCTTCTCTTTTCCTGTACTGGCATGCTTTCAATTTCAATTTTATAGTTTAAATTGTGCACACATCCTAAGAATTGTTTAAGTCGTCAGGTGTGTTTACTTTTTTAAAAATTTACAAAGCAATCACATTTGGCCTACCTAGATTAAACTAAAAAGAATTAAATAAAGTTTTCATAATAAAAGCTTCTCTACAGTAGCCCCAAATAACCTTCTTGGTGGGTAAGAAAATCTTGTTTTTAGTTGTGTCTTTTGGGTTGGTGCTTTCGTTGCAGGTCTGTCCTTTGACATTTAGATAGGACAATGATGAGATTTGAAGTCACATAAAGGAGGCAATTGTCCTTTAATTTTTCCTTCAACCTGAGGGAAGAATTTCTGAAACCTTTTCAGGTTTACAGGGTTAAGTTTTATATTAATTTTCACATTTTCTTATTCGTCTACAGTCATCAAATTCCCTTAATCTATTGAGAAGTTCCTACTGTAACATATAAGGATCTCAACCTAAATTAGATTCTAAAATTAATGAAATTTAGCAAATCTATAACAGTAGCCAAATAATATTCTCCCTTCAATGAGCACAGGAAAGTCCCTTTTTTTTTGGTGGTACGCGGGCCTCTCACTGTGTGGCCTCTCCCGTTGTGGAGCACGGGCTCCGGACGCGCAGGCTCAGCGGCCATGGCTCATGGGCCCAGCCGCTCCGCGGCATGTGGGATCTTCCCGGACCGGGGCACAAACCCGTGTCCCCTGCGTCGGCAGGCGGACTCTTAACCACTGCGCCACCAGGGAAGCCCCAGGAAAGTCCCATTTTATTATGAATGAAGAAAGCCTCTGGATAATGGGTGGGAAATTAATCATAACACAAATACCAGTAACTTATGTCTTTACATTTTCCCCACTGAGACATCTGCTGGGGAACTTGTTTTTCCCTAAGGCAGAGAAATCTCACAGGTAACATAATCAGATGAAGCTGCCCCAAGATTTCTGAGTCAGTTAAAACTATCTAGTGTACTGAGAAACATAAAAATGTGTGTTAATGGTAATAATAAAAATCTGTCATTTATTTGGCACTTAATATGTACTAGGCCCTGAGGTAGTGCTTCACAACTGGTGGAGGTGAAGTTTCAACTCCAGCTTGTGTGACTTCAAAGGTTCTTACTCCTATACTAGCCCAGCTCTAGAGACAGAGCAAGACAAAGGATCACTAGTCCTTTGGAATCAAAGGATTCCATAGCAGTGGTCTACCCACTTCCTGTGAGACTGTAGGAAATCAGTTAAACTCTCCAGACCTTCTGCTTCTCATTTCTAAAGAAAGGATTAAAAACACTTGGAAAATTATAATTTTCCTATCTGTGTAGGTTGTTATGCATAGTACAGGATCCTTTGGGGCTCTAGAGAAATTGAATGGCTGAAAAGTCTTTACAAATAAATCATTTGGCTCAGATATATTTCCTCTGCTTTAATGAACCAGGTTACATGTTAGTGAGGTTGAATGCCATTTGGAATCCATTAAATTTCTTTCCATGAGTTATAGATTAATTAATCTAACCTAACATTTACTGAGAACCTACAGTGGGCAAAAACTCATCCCGATGTTTCATAGGAGCCACAGATATAAATAAGCTGTGGTCTTAGTCAGCAGGAGATTATAGATTGCAACTAAATAGTCATAATAATAGTAGTAGTAGCCATAGTAGTAATAATAATAATACATGGATTGGCTTCCCTAACTGAAAATCAAGGGGTGTCCATACAAGTGGTCAGTGATGCCATCAGGAGTTTGTTTCTCTCCATCTCTCAGCTCTGCTTTCCTCTGAGTTGGGTGTTCTCATAGGTAAGATGGTATCTTGTAGCTCTTGACTGACAATCATCTCGTTAACAGCTACCTTAACAACTCCAGCTTAAAAGGAAAGTTTCTTTCTGAACATATCTGAACTAATCCCAGATGTCATTCTCATCAGTCTATACTGGGTCACATGCCTACCCCTAAATTAACCCCTGAAGCGAAGGGGATACCATACTCTCTTAGATGTGAACTAGGTACTCTTGTACCTATTTTTTTTGGCCAAGGAGTGGCATATGCAGCTATACCAGAAGAGGTGTAGAGAAGATGCTCCTTAAAGGAACATGAAGCAAAGCAGAGAACCGGATGTTCACAACAGAGAGCGCTTTGGCTTGGCTCTGACGGAAGTGTAGGGGTTTGACATAGGGAGAAGGGGATGAGGTATATTCCAGGCAGAGAATCCAGCATGAGTGTGATGCCCAGATACTTGGTAAAACATTATTTCTGGGTATGTCTGTGAGGGTGTTTCTAGAAGTTAGCATTTGAATCTGTAGAGTGAGTAAAGAAGATCACCCTTGCCAGTGTGGGCGGGCACCATCCAATCCACTGAGAGCCTAAATAGAACAAAAAGGTGGAGGAAGGGAGACTTTGCTCTTTGTTTGAGCTGGGACGTTCATCCTTTTCTGCCTTCAAATACAGATACTCCTGTTCCTTAGACTTTCCTTAGACTCAGACTGAATTAACCACCAGCTTTCCTGGTTGTCTACATCTGCAGATGGCAGATCATGGGACTTCTCAGCCTCTATAATTGTGTGAGCCAATTTTTATAATAAATCTCTTCTTATGGGCTCTGTTTCTCTGAAGAATCATGACTAATACAATGAAATGACACCGACACGGGAAATTTTGTTTGACTAGAAACATAGATTACATAAGGAAGCTCAGTGGGCGATAGGGTGAGGTCCTACAGTGGAGTGTTTTTTTTTTTTTTTTGCGGTACATGGACCTCTCACCTTTGTGGCCTCTCCCGTTGCGGAGCACAGGCTCCGGACGCGCAGGCTCAGCGGCCATGGCTCACGGTCCCAGTCGCTCCGCGGCATGTGGGATCTTCCCGGACCCGGGCACGAACCCACGTCCCCTGCATCGGCAGGCGGACTCTCAACCACTGCACCACCAGGGAAGCCCAGTGGAGTGTTTTAAATGCAGAATGAAGAACTTCATTTTCTGGACAATGAGAAGTCTCTGATCACTTTGGTAATGGACATATGAGCTAGTAAGATATTTCCCACTTCACGGTGAGTCCCTTCAGAGCCAAAAGGTATCTTTTTTTCCACCTTCACTCTTAGCACAGATAGAGTGCCTAGTACACTGCTGGGTCTCTTTAAATACTTGTTGAAGAAATATCAATTTTATTATCAAATATCTAGTGATAGTTGACGTTTGCTGGAGGCCTTTATGTAGTGGACACTATAAGTGCTATGCACATATCTCATGGGCTATCACAGAAACCTTATGAGGGAAATGTTATATGTACCCCATTTTACAGATATGGACTGTGTCACTTATAAAGGTCAGGTGGTAAAACAAGGACTTAAACTAAGGTCCTGTGCATTCAAATCATATACTCACACAGCACATCAGCGAGTCTCCATGTAATGTTTGTGCAACACCTTAGAGCACATAAAGAGCCTCCCATATATACAGTGTTTTACTCAGGCTTCACTATATCTCCATGAGGTAGGTGTTATTATCATTTCCATTTTATGACCAATAAGATGAAATCCAGAGAGGAGAAGTAACTCAACAAGAATCACAGGACTAGTAAACTGAGGTGCTTGACTTATATTTGGCAACCCTGTGTTCAAAATTCATTCATTTCCCCTGTACCAACTAGTTTCCCCAGAAGCTGCCAGACCATAAAGTGAGTGTGGTGGGGAAGATGATCTGTTAGTTTGTGTATGTGTTATGTCAACTCTAATATTCAAAGATTCTAGTCTTCCAACAAAAAATTAAATGTGCATAGCACTTGTTTCAACTCTTTCAAATATTATAAAATGTGAGCCGAGCCATGCAGACTAAAATAAAAAGGTCACTGGAATAAGATTTTTATTCATAATTTTAGTTGAAATGTTGCTGTTTAAATCTCACAAAAAGGGGCTTGGTTAGCTTTCTTTTGTTGTTTTTCTCTGCCATACAAATACCCACAAATTCTCTGCACTAAAAATCTATGTACATTCCACTGGGCATTGAGGGTGACCCATTCCATGAGAGTGCTAACTTTTCCACTAGGGACACTTGGCAAAGCAAACTGGCTTATAAACCACTTCTGAACTTGTAAACTGAACTTTGATGCAACAAATGATATATTCAAAGCATCTCATAGGATCAAACCCTTGCACGAATTAGGGATGGAGATGACCTACTTTTATTTCATTTGACTCTGAAAATAAAAAGAGAACTAGGATGCTTTTGCACTTGGTGCATATGCTGGAAGGATGGCATGCAGCAAGGTGATAACAAATGACAATTACAATGTTAAAGAAACTGAGTACTGTACCAAGCAATGTATATGGAAATCTGACTTTTAGCATGAAGACTTAACTTGCTTTTGTCTTTAAGTCATAGGTCTCTTTTTCCTGGGAGAGAGGACTTTGGTGGGTCTTTCAATCTTATTGACATTAGACTAACCCACATCCATTTTTCTTGGCAAGGACCCAGTTGACAGTGGAATTACCCAAACACAGAAGCTGCTGATGGCAGTATTAAGTCATTTGTTTAGTAATTTACATTGGACATAGGTTTCATGTACCTGAAAACTGTGCAAGTTTTTTTTTCCCCTAAATTTTGGTTTAAATTTCTCTATGTCTAAACATTATTTTTTGTTTTAGGAAAATGTTAGCATGTTTTTTTTTTTTTTTTTTTTTTTTTTTGCCTAAGCATTTGCTCGCAGGAGATGGAGAGTGGAGGGCAGACCACACATAAGGGATGTGTTGGCTTGATATCATCCTCACCCAGCATTGGAGGAAGGGCTGGGAAAAAGAATTGAATTCAACTTGGAGTAGCACAACACAACTCTGGCACAACTCAACTGGTCTCTTGTATACAGGGCTGACTAACCCTAAATAAACAAGCATTTCAGGAATGGACTGTCAGATCATGATGATTGCCAGGATCCTGGGACCAGATCACGCCTGTGGGTAGAGATGGATTTTTCCTGGGATGGGCAAGAATATTGTCCCTGGCAGGGTTGTGGGAAGAGATTAGTCCCAGGCCGGGATATGAGATGGGGCTTAAATAAAGGGTAAGAGAGGTAAAGAGTAATATGCTCTTCTTTATCGTCTTTCCCTCTGGGGCTGGTAGGGCATGAGATGGACATCGGTTCTAGGTAGAATATTTGTGGGGAATTAGGCAAGAACTCAGAGACAGATTCTGGTTTGAGTAGCCAATTCTAAAAAAAATAGCTGCTTCTAGGTAACCATGAAGGAAGTCACTTATGACAGATCAGCAACTCCTCTGCAGGGCAGGGTGGGCGAAGTCCCCAACATAGGACAGCTGTCTCTTCAAGAGAGAAAATTTGACATATCAGCTGGTGACAGAGGTTGCAGGCTGTTAGGAAGATGAAGAGAGTGGAGGAGAATAATAATAACAAGGATATGAGCAAACATTTGATGAACACTCATTGAATACTTACTGTCTCATTCACTGTGCTAAGCTATAGCTTTAAGCACAAAAGATTTCTAGCCTGTGAGATGCTCACACTCTGAAAGGCAGAGGGGAACTAGGGCTAAATATGGCAACGGCAGATTCACACCTCCCTTCTCACTAAGGAAGAACTACCAGTTATTGAAAGTGGAATTTCATATAATGTTGAACTGTTATTCCCTCTCTTGCTTTCTTTATATTTCTGTCTCTGGACAAGAGCTTATGGTTGAATTCTTATAAGTGAAATGTGGATGTTGATTACAGTACTTGCATTATTTCATTTAATCTTTATAACAATCTGACAAGGTAGGTAGGTAGCAGCTATTATTTTCCTCATATTATACCTAGAGAAACAGGATAGTGAGGTTGAGAGACTTGCCCAAAGTCATATGGATGCAAGTGGGGTATCTGGCACTTAGACACAGGAGGGAGAGGGGTAAAGATAACAGGAACGAAGGGGCACACATTCTATGCCCCTTTGCTGGTATTCAGGCCATAATTCACTTTCAGAGTTTCATGACCTTCTATTGTAAAACTCACCAATTGATTGTACACTCTAAATTCTCTCACATGTTCTCCACTCTTGTTCGTCCTCTGCTGTAGACCAAGCATTCGTGTTCCCCCCAAATTCATATGTTTAAACTTATTCTCCAGTGTGATGGTATTAGGAGGTGGGGCTTCTGAGAGGTGATTAAGTCATCAGGGTAGAGCCCTCATGAATGGGATTAGTGCCTGTATGAGAGACCCCAGAGAGCTCCTTTGCCTCTTCTACCATGTGAAGACAGCTATCTATGAACCAGGAAGATGGACCTCATCAGACAAGGAATGTTCTAGTGACTTGAACTTGAACTTCTCAGTCTGCATAATGGTGAGAAATAAATTTCTGTTCTTTACAAACCATCCAGTCTGTAGTATTTTGTTATTACAACCCAAACAAAGACACCCTCTAAATGGCTCCCAGTTCATATTGAATTTCTTAGTATCCTAAAGCATGGTAGTCCCTCTCACATCTCTTTGACTTTGTATCTCCTCTCCTTTTTGCCCAGGGTACTCTTTTTCCTTCTATAGTTGATAAAAAAACACCTTATCAAAAATTAGGCCAGCATCAAGTCCTACAGAAAAAATG